>NC_080837.1:0-300000 GCF_030435755.1 Ochotona princeps | reverse complement strand
AGGAGAGAATGGGGTAAAACCTATCAAATCCTGAAACAAAACAACTGCCAACCAAGAATAATGTACCCAGCAAATCTCTCATTTGTATTTGAGAATGAAATCAAATACTTCAACAGTAAAGAGAAACTCGAAGAATACATCAACACAAAACCAGCTCTGGAAAATCTCCTCAGGAAGGTGCTAAACCCAGAGAGAAAAAATGAAAACCAAAATCAAAGATGGCAAATGGGAAGACCTCCCCACTGAAACCCATACAATGAAAGTCAACCAGCCAGAAACTCTAATAGTCGCAAATACACACTTGCACACTTACACACACTCATGGCAGCCCAAAATCAATTTCTCTCAATATTATCTCTAAACACAAAAGGCATAAACTCACCAATTAAAAGGCATAGATTAACAGAATGGATCATCAAACAGCACCCAACTATATGTTGCCTACCAGAGACACATTTAACCAGAAAAGCCTGGAAGAAATTTAAAGTGAAGGGATGGAAAAAGACATTTCATGCCAATGGACGAGAAAAGAAGGCTGGAGTAGCTGTTCTAATCTCAGATGACCTAGATATCAAGCTGACAGACATCAAAAAGGACAGAGAAGGACAATATATAATGGTGAAGGGTCTGATCCATCAGGAAGTAATTACAATCGTTAACATATATGCACCTAATTCCAATGCACCTAGCTACGTGAAGCAATTACTTACAGACTTAAGGGGAGACACAGATACACACACAATAATAGTGGGTGATCTTAACACCCCGCTAACAACTATAGACAGATCAACAAAACAAAAACTCAACAAAGAAACAACAGAGCTCATACAAACATTAGAACAACTGGACTTAGTAGACATCTGTAGAACTTTTTATTCTAAGACCACAGATTATACACTTTTTTCAGCAGTGCATGGCACCTTCTCCAGGATCGACCACATGATAGGACACAAAGCAAATCTAAATAACTTCAAAAAGATAGGAATCATACCATGTACCCTCTCAGACCACCACGGAATGAAATTGGAAATCAGCAATTCAAAAAGCCCAAGGAAATACAGAAACTCTTGGAGGTTGAACAATATGCTAATGAATGAACAATGGGTCAGGGAAGAAATTAAAGATGAGATAAAAAAATTTATGGAAACCAATGAAAACCCTGACACAACATTCCAAAACTTGTGGGACACTGCCAAAGCAGTGCTACGGGGTAAATTCATCGCAATTAGAGCTCATGTCAAGGCCAAAGAGAGGCGCCAAATACAGGAACTAACCGCACACCTCCAGGAATTGGAAAAGCAGCAGCAGATGAGCCCCACACACAACAGGAAACAAGAAATCATTAAAACAAGGGAGGAAATCAACCAGATAGAAATAAAAAAAAACCATACACAAAATCAATGAATCAAAAAGCTGGTTTTTTGAAAAGATAAACAAAATAGACACCCCGCTGACCCGACTGACAAAGAAAAAACAAGACAAAGCAAGAATTAACAGCATCAAAGATGAAAAAGGCAACATAACAACAGACATTACAACCATTAAGAACATAATTAGAAATTACTACAAAGCATTGTACTCCAACAAATCAGAAGACCACCAAGAAATGGAAAAGTTCTTAGACTCACACGACTTGCCAAAACTTAGCCCAGAGGCAACAAACAACCTGAACAAACCCATAACTGAAGCAGAGATTGAATCAGTGATTAAAGACCTCCCAACAAAGAAAAGCCCAGGCCCAGATGGCTTCACTACAGAATTCTACAAAACATTCTGAACAGAACTAACCCCAATCCTCTACAAACTCTTCAAAACAATAGAAAAGGAAGCAACCCTTCCAAACTCATTCTATGAAGCCAACATTACCTTAATCCCAAAACCGGACAGAGATCCTACAGAGAAAGAAAACTACAGACCTATCTCTCTGATGAACATTGATGCTAAGATACTCAACAAAATCCTAGCCAATAGAATTCAAAAACACATCAGACAGATCATTCATCCAGATCAAGTAGGATTCATCCCTGGAATGCAGGGGTGGTTCAACATTCGCAAATCCATAAATGTGATACACCACATCCAAAAACTGAAAAACAAGAATCACATGATAGTACCAATACACGCAGAAAAAGCTTTCAACAAAATCCAGCACAACTTCCTGCTAAAGACCCTAACCAAGGTAGGCATAGATGGAAAAATTCACAATATAATCAAAACAATATATGAAAAACCCAATGCCAGCATCATACTGAATGGAGAAAAACTGGAACCCTTCCCACTGAGATCTGGAACAAGACAAGGATGTCCGCTTTCTCCACTGCTATTCAACATAGTCCTAGAGGTACTCGCTGAGGCCATAAGACAAGAAAAAGAAATCAAAGGAATCCAAATGGGAAATGAAGAAGTCAAGCTCGCACTATATGCAGATGACATGATTCTTTATATGGAAGAGCCAAAAGGCTCAACACAGAGACTACTAGAACTTGTATGAGAGTTCAGTGGAGTGGCAGGGTGCAAAATTAATGAACAAAAATCAACAGCCATAGTGTATGCTAACAGCCCCAAGTTGGAAAAAGATCTAACCAGCAAGATACCATTCAAAATAACAGGGAAAAGTATGAAGTATCTGGGAATAAACCTAACCAAAAATGTAAGAGACCTGTTTGAGGAAAACTACAAACTACTGAAAAAAGAAATTGAACAAGATCTAGAAAGATGGAGTAACATCCCATGCTCCTGGATAGGTAAAATCAATATCATTAAAATGTCTATATTGCCAAAAGCAATATATACATGCAACGCAATTCCAATCAAATTGCCAAAAATATTCTTCACGGAACTGGAAACAATGATCCAAAGTTCATCTGGAAACACAAAAAACCACGAATAGCTAGAACCATCCCGAAGAACAGGAAGTTAGCAGGGGGAATCACAGTCCCGGACCTCTGGACATACTATAGGGCAGTGGTTATCAAAACAGCCTGGTACTGGCACAAAGATAGAGAGGAAGATCAATGGAGCAGAATAGAAACACCAGAAGGGAACCCACATAGATACAGTCAAATAATCTTTGATAAAAGGACAAACGATAATCCAGGCAAATGGGAAGGTCTGTTCAATAAATGCTGCTGGGACAACTGGTTGATAGCCTGTAGAAACAAAAAGATAGATCCACATCTCTCACCATATACTAAGATCAAATCTAAATGGATAACAGATCTAAACCTGCATCCAGAAACCTTCAAACTGTTGGAAGAAAATGTTGGAAACACACTGCAACACTTAGGGGTAGGCCCTCACTTCCTAAAAGCAGACTCCAAAAGCAGTAGAAATTGAGACCAAAATAAACAAATGGGACCTCATCAAACTAAGAAGCTTCTGCACAGCAAAGGAAACAATCAACAAAGTAAAAAAGCAACCCACAGAATGGGAGAAGATCTTTGCGCACAACATAGGTGATAGAGGACTAATCTCCAGAGTATACAAAGAATTACAAAACAGCCAAAACACCAAAATAAACAAGCCACTCAAGAAATGGGCACGGGAAATGGGCAAACACTTCACAAAGGAACAAACCCAAATGGCAAATAAACATATGAAAAAAACGCTCAAGTTCCCTGGCAATAAGGGAAATCCAAATTAAAACATTAATGAGATACCACCTAACGCCAGTAAGGGTGGCCCACATGAAAAACACCAACAACACTTGCTGGCGAGGTTGCGGGGAAAAAGGAACCCTACTCCACTGCTGGTGGGGCTGCAGATTGGTACAGCCTCTATGGAAATCAGTACGGAGAATATTCAAGCAACTCAAAATCGACATACCATATGACCCAGCTATAGCACTCCTAGGAATATATCCAGAACACTTGTTTTATGAGAAACCAACATGCACTCCTATGTTCATAGCAGCACAATCAGTAATTGGAAAAACATGGAAACAGCCAAAATGCCTATCAGCAAAGGATTGGATAAGAAAGCTATGGTTCATCTACTCCATGGAATACTACTCAGCTATTAAAAAAACAAAATGCAGTTCTTTGTGGCCAAATGGGCCAAACTGGAAACCATAATGCTAAGGGAAATGAGCCAATCCCAAAAGGTTAGATACCACATGTTTGCCTTAATTTAATATATGATGTTAAACATATCATGTTATGTTATGGATATTATGTCATTTGTAGTATATAAACTAAAATTGAACTGTGAATGGGGGGTCACAGAAAGTGGTTAAGAAATCGCATTTACTTTTAACATGTTGACTGCTCAATATCATGTCAATTAAATCCATAATGATGTTAATTGTTGCAGATGGTATATTAGTGCTTTTATTTGACTGGGAAGATACTCTGCTGACTCTGCCCTCAGACCAGAGAGGGTCTTCCCAATAAGTAGTTGGACTTGTCTGGACTATGGGATGTTGGATTCTATGCTTGGCAAATTCTTGCAGGGAGGGAATTTCAACTAAACTTGAACTATGGTTATGCAGCGGGGTGGAGGAACCCACCATGGGGGGATGGTGGGGGGGAGAACCCCAGATTCTATGTAGTTATAGCACAATGTAATTAATGAATAAATTTAATAAAAAAAAACCCTCAGTTGAAATCAATAAACTGACAGCTTGATCAGACCTACTGTCTTGCTGTCCATTCTTTGTGTCTCTTGTCCCTTCATTCTCTCCTAGGTGGCTGTGACCCCGTTGACTGTCCTGCTGGACAGGACATTCCGCTATTCTTTGTTGGTGAGATATGTCTCCTGTAGGCAATAGATGGGTTTTGTTTTTTTAAAAAATCCAGTTCCCAAGATGGATGTTCACGCCAAGTTCATGCCAACTAAGCTGCAGCTCCCACTGGTTTATATGAGTGCCGAGTGTGTGCTGGGCAGAATTAGGCTGGACTGCAACACCCATTGAGTGGTAGATGAGGCTGGAGACAGAACCAACTCAGCAACTGCAACCACCAGCTGATTGGGACAATGGACTGTACCAGGCCCCATACTTGCAAGTACACACAAGAACCTGGTCTGGGTTCACCTCATTCAAACTGCCGGACTTAGATCCCTAACCATAAAAAGACAGAGGACAAAACAAATCAATAAACTATCCCAGCCATATGTTGGCAATGAAAAATAGGGCAAACTGAGACTCCAAGATGGACTATGTCAACCAGTGGATTCTGCAGTGATTTCTTTGTGCTTGGAATGGTGAGATTCGCAGCAATTCAAACTGTTGAACTATCAAAACAACTTGAGCAAGACCCTTGGAGCATGCCCACATCAGGGACCTGGGATGGGTGGGAGACTAGGTGGGGCCTCCCCCCTTATCTCCCCCTCTACCCCAGACACAGGGAAAAAATGTGGAAATGATAGTCTTACCCACCTTTCCACAGCCCTTGAACCCTTGTGCCCTAATTAATTGTGCTATGATTGTCAAAAATAAAATTTAAAAATGGAAAAAAAATCCAGTTCAATAATCTATAACATTTGATTGATGAGTTTAAGCCATTTACATTCAGGGCTAATATGAATGGGTAATAATCTGGTCCTGTCATTTTAGAAATGTGTTGTTCACCAATTTAGTCTTCTGTTGTTATTTTACTGGGATATCCTTCACATTTGCCTTTGGTTTGTTTGTTTGTTTGTTTTTTTTATTAATTATTTTGCCTTTGG
Organism: Ochotona princeps; assembly: GCF_030435755.1. Taxonomy (NCBI): domain Eukaryota; kingdom Metazoa; phylum Chordata; class Mammalia; order Lagomorpha; family Ochotonidae; genus Ochotona; species Ochotona princeps. The sequence goes on along the minus strand of NC_080837.1, from coordinate 294,333 downwards.
TTTTAGTTGGTGCTATTCCTTTTCTCTGTCAAATAACATGTTTAAGTACCATTCGTAGGGCAGGTTTTGAAGAGGCATATTCTTTTAACTTTTCTTGACTGTGGAAGAATTTTATTTCATTTTCAAAGACAAAGAAAAGTTTTGCTGGGTATGCTATCCTGGGTCGACAATTTTTTGCTTTTAGAATCTGGAATATGGGCCCGGCGGTGTGGCCTAGTGGCTAAAGTCCTCACCTTGAATACCCCGGGATCCCATATGGGTGCCGGTCCTAATCCTGGCAGCTCCACTTCCCATCCAGCTGCCTGCTTGTGGCCTGGGAAAGCAGTCGAGGATGGCCCAAGGCTTTGGGTCCTGCACCCGCATGGGAGACCCGGAAGAGGTTCCTGGTTCCCGGCATCGGATCGGCATGCACCGGCCCATTGCAGCTCACTTGAGGAGTGAATCATTGGGCGGAAGGTCTTCCTCTCTGTCTTTCCTCCTCTCTGCATATCTGGCTTTCCAATAATAATAATAATAATAAAAAGAAAGAATCTGGAATATATGACTCCATTCTCTTCTTGCCTGTAGAGTTTCCTGTGAGAAGTCTCCTGTGAGTTTAATTGGCAATCCTTTGTATATCAGTTGATTTTTTTTTCCCCGTGCATATCTAAGATCTTTTTCTTGTGTTCAATTGAAGAGAGCTTGATGATCATGTGTCGTGGTGAAGATCACTTTTGCTCAAGCCTGTTGGGAGTTCTGTGCCTCTCCTGGATGTTATTTCCCAATTCTTTCTCAAGATTAGGAAAATTTTTCCTTATTATTTCATTGAATACACCCTTAATCCCAGTTTCTCTTTCTGAACCTTATGGAACTCCAATAACTCCTATATTTGGCCTTTTAATATTGTCTTTCAATTCTTGAATACTTTTTTTGTTCTGATCCAGCTCTGCTTCCAACTTATTGTTTGTTTCGCCTTGCTGACAGGAAATATTTTCTAATTTTGAGATTCTTCTGCCTGCTTCATTCTATTTTGGAGACTCCCCACTGTACTTTTAGTTTGCTCCACTGTGTTCTTCATTCCTGATAAATCGGCTTCAATTTGCTTCACTGCTGTTATTTGCTGTGTAACATATTCCTTGAATTACTTGAATGCCTGCTTCATGTGCTTCTCATTATTGATAAGAAGCTTTATAACAAGTATTTTAAATCCTGAGTCTCCCATTTTCTCAATGTGTTCGTCAGTAAACTGTGAGGTTGGCAAAGGGCTTTGCAGGGGGTCTGCAGTAATATTCATTGTGCCACTGTCCCTTTTGCCCTTGGTCATTGTGCTTCTGGTTATCAGATTCTTCTTTTTGGGGTAGGTTTCTAAGCTCTGTTACCCAGAGATCTACAGTTCAATTTTACTTAATGCAGTTGGTACCTGGTACTTTATTTGCAGTCACTTGTGCCACTTCCTCCAGCGAGTTCCAGGTCTGGGTTCTTCTTATGTTAGACTGCCACCATAATCTCTGCAGCCCCTACTCTTGACTCACCACTCCCCACCTCCTGTGACACCATGCTGAGGCTCCACTGTTTTCTGTACAACCTTTCTCCTACTTCCCGTTGGAGCAGGTCCCAGGATTAGGGAGACACCAAGTGTCCTATACAGCTAAGTTGTTGTTGCTACTGATCTTGCCAGAACCTGTGGACTGTTACTTCTGAGGGTCACATGGATCTATTTTGACCTGTACAATGCCAAAGTCAGTATTATTTTCCTGTGGGACCACTGTAATGCAATGAGCTCAGCAAGTCTGTTCCCAGCTCAGCACATGTGTAGTTCACTGTTGTCCCCACAGTCAAAGTTTTTCACACCGTACAAAATGGCACCCAATTTGGGTCTAGACGATGGACTGGGTTGTTAAATTGACCCTGTTCTCTGCACTTCCTGTCTAGCACCTGCTGCTCTGTCTCTGCTCTTGGTCAAATCAAACAGACCAGCAGGGCGGGCAGTTATTTGAGTTGAACTCCTGAGCAACTGGTAAACGTCCCTTCCCACGTTGCTGTTGGTGGAGTTTCGGCTGCTGGTGGAGTTTGGATCGTGGCTCACTGAATGCCACTGGGGTATCAGTCACTGCAACATCACACGGTTGTGTCTGTTGCTTTCCTGTGTCTATCAGTTAGTGAATGTGTTCAAAGATACAGGAAAATAAGGATGTGGTTATGGTCATCCTAGGACACTGCTAAAGTTAGCCAGGAGCTTTCGTGAGCCAAAAAAACGCCAGATGCAACATGGTATATTCAGAGGTTTATTCCAATAGCGGAGGAATGGGATAGAGGTGGTGGGAGATCACCAGGAAAAACGGGAAGTGGCGGGGAGGCCAGGGAGAGAAAGAGCTGCCCCTGGGGGCTTTTTGTCACTCCAGCAATGACTTCTTGGAAAAGACACCAAAAGCACAAGTGGGTAAGTTTATAACATCCTCTAGCAGATCTGAGTACCAGCACGGGGAGCAGGACCAGTGCTGTATCAGGCCACAGCAATAGGCAACTCACATCAGGGCTGAGACGGGGGCATGCTGTACCTGGATAGGTTGCAGCACACAGCAGCATGAAGTGAAATTGGTGGAAGGTTAGACTGAGCCAGGCTGCAACACATGTTGGTGGAAGATGAGTTGATGAAAGCCATGGCAGTCAGGGGGATGTTAGTGCTGGACCCATGAACCCTGGGTGCAGAAGATACAGTGGGGCCCTGGTAGCCTTGTCTGGGCCTTGGGCACAGCTGTGTAATTAGCTTGGTTTATGAACCCCATTGGGTATATGTGTGGTGGGGTTTGTGTTGCCTGGCCTGGGTCCTTGGCTGGCCAATGTGATGGATTCTGGGTCTGCGATTCCTGGGGGTAGAAGGTGTGGCAGGCCTCAGGTCTCCTGGTTTCGGTACTTCACATCCCTGTATGGTGGTACTAGCTCACTGAGCGTTGAGAATTTGAGTACAATGGTACAGGATCTACTACCTCGGCACTTGGCCCACTTGCAAGAATTGGTACTCCTCACTTGAAAAGGAGTATTGGACAACTGGCCCAGATCTACCTGGAGATGGAAGCCCACCAAAGCCCAGAGAGCACATCTGGACCATCCAAGAAAAAGGAGGAGAGAAGAGATTGTATAACTATCCCAGCCAAATTATAACTGCAAATATCTGGGTGAATGGAGACTTTAAGGACAACCATGACAGCCAAGAAACATTAAAAGGGTTCCCTCATCCTTGAATTGATTCGATGGACATCATTTCAAAACAATTGGAACCATGCTAATCTGAAGCCAGCAGCCAGGAGCTCTTCCACGTCTTCATTACAGATGCAGGGTCCTAAGACTTTGGGCCATCCTTGACTGCTTTCCCAGGCCACAAGCAGGGGGCTGGATGGCAAGCAGCACTTCTGGGATTGGAACCAGTGCCCATACAGGATCCAGGTGCGCACTCAAGACAAAGACTTCTGCTGTGAGGCCACTGCACTGGACCCAGCAATCTAATTTCTAATCCTTTAAAATTTTTATACTATTTTTCATGTACTGACTTAATTTACAACTCCATCAACATTGTAAAATAGTTTGCATTTTTTACTTCCTTACCAGTATTTGCTACACTTTCTTCCAAATAATAATAGCCATTATTGTACCGTTGAGACATCTTGTTGCGATTTTGATTTACATTTCACAAATGGCTATGTTTTGAGAACTATCTACTGAGGTTCTTTGATCATTTCTTTACCAAACAAAGGATGTTTATGTTTTTAAGGTCACATGGAGCTTGAAAGATAAAAGTTGCCAATTTGAACAACACATGAGACTTCCTATGTCATGATATTTGACAAATTATTAGGAGTGATATAAAGGTTATAGCGTGGTGGCCTAGCCACCTTGCCTTGAACATACCAAAATCCCATATTGATACCAGTTTTAATCCTAGTAATTCCACTTTCTGTCCAGCTCCCTGCTTGTGGCCTAGGAAAGCAGTCGGGACGGCCCAAAGCTTTGGGAACCTGCACCCACGTGGGAGACCTGGAGGAAGTTCCTGGCTCCTGGCTTTGGATCAGGCAGCACCAGCCGTCATAGTGACTTGGGAAGTGAATCATCGGATGGAAGATTTTCCTCACTGTATCTCCTCCTCTCTGTATATCTGATTTTGTGATAAAAACTAAACTAAATCTTAGGAAAAAAAAAGAGTGATATAGAAATCCTAATAATCCAAAAGCTTATAGTACAAGTATAATCTCTCTAGAATTGAACAAAAAGCAAAAAATCTAATATTTACTGATGAAACATGACTTCCATTTACATTTGGGAATTTTTGTTTTCCTGTTTTAACCAGAGATAGAAAAATTGGAAAAGGGGCCTGGCACAATAGCCTAGGTGAAAGCCCTCATCTTACATGCACCAGGATGGCATATAGATGCCAATGTGTGTCCTGGCTAATCTGCTTCCTATCCAGCACCCTGCCTGTGGTGTGGGAATTTGGTAAAGGACAGTCAAAAGCCTTGGGACCCTGAACCTGTGTGGTGAGTCCAAAATAAACTCCAGGTTTATGATCCACCCCGCTCCTTCCAATGCAACTCTTTGGGAGTGAGAGCAGATGAAGAATCGTTGTATCCCCTTCTTTCAGTATATTTGCCTTCCCCCCCCCAAAAAGAATATATATATATATATATATATATATATATATATATATATATATATATATATATATATGAATTTTCTAAGTTTATTGTGGATGATGTATACACAGATGATCAAGGTGGGAAGGTTCAAGGGTTAGGGAAAAGTTGATGTGACCATTGTTTTAAAATTTTCTATTTCTCCTTCCTATGGAACTGGTTCATATCCTGATTGTTTATTTCCCATCTAGCTCCCTGCTTGTGGCCTTGGAAAGCAGTAGAAGGAGGCCCAAAGCCTTGGGACCCTGCACCTGAGTGGGAAACCTGGAAGAAGTTCCTGGCTTCAGATCGGCTCAGCTCTGGCAGCTCTAGCCATTGCAGTCACCATTGGATGGAAAATCTGTCTCTCCTCCTCTCTGTAAACCTGAGTTTCCAATCAAAATAAATGAAAAAACACATTTAACATATTGTACCCTAACAATGGCATCATAGGTTGTTTTACAGTCATCAAGATTTTACTCCTGTTCACACATTACAGCACTTTCACTGTGGGATGGGTTTAAGAATTATTATTCCAACATTCAACATACTTGGGACATTGAAAAATTTATTATGGTCAATGCATGGTAGAGTTACAGGACAATCCATCACATATTACAATATAAGCATGATTGTCAATTCAAATGCTACCTGGTGGGCATGACCAACAGCCTGCCTGCCTATGACCTGAGAAATGGTTTAGAGCTGTGTGTGCAGTGCTTGACCCATGTTATGATTGGAGGTTCTAAATGGATAGACATGCCTTCTGGTCCATTATAGTGTCACTGTTGTGTGGGAGGGCTGTCCGGGACTGTCCTTCTGCTGTCTCTCTTCCTAGTGCATATGAGTTCTGCTCACTTTACAATAAATTGACATGCTCCCTCAGCCTATCTTGTAGCCCAAGAGCACTGATACCTGATCCTCTTGGTTGTCTAGGCCATGTTGTCAGGAAAAATCCACGAGACACAAAAGCAATAAAAACAGATACCAAAAAACTAAATATATTTCTACAAAGAAGAAAACCAAAAGGCTAATTAATTAGCACAAAAATATTTTCAGCATGATTGATCATTAAGTGAATGAAAATGGCAACCACTATGATATACCACTCCGTATCCATTGCAATATCTTTCATTAAAACAATCCAGGCAAGGATGGCTCAAGCTGCCTTCAAGCAGCAGCCAGTGGGGGCACTGTTCCATTTGTGCGCACGCCAAGGCCAGGATGGCTCAAGCTGCCTTTAAGCAACAAGACCATGCTGTGCCTCCCCCGTCAGCCAAAGTTAACCAGTGTGGTCCAGGGTCCAGTTTGGCACATAGCCCAGGCCAGAATCGCTCAAGCTGCCTTTAAGCAGCCAGGGCTGGACTGTGCCCCTCCCGCCACCACCAGCCAAGAACTGACACTGGGTCCAAGGTCACGTTTACACCCTCAGCCCAGGCCAAGATGTCTGAAGATGCATTCAGGCAGCTAGCTTGGGCTGTTTGACTCCCAAAATAGGAACTGCTGATTCCTCAGGAGAAGGGGTAAGGGGGATATGTGGGAGGCAGGACCACTGAAGGAGTATGTTGCAGGTGAGGAATGACTTCTGAAACACTTCTACTGACAAAAGCCACTTTACTTGCAGGGAAATGAGGGGGCTAACACCTAGTGGTTTGGAAACTAGCACTGAGGAAATTTCTGGGTCAGACGAGTGCATCTACCCACATGGGAGAACCGAGCTGGAATGGTTAACATGGACTACCACCACCCACCAGCACACACTTAAGGTAGGGCTGGGGGCCTGTCTTGCAGGGAAAGATTACACTACTGCCAATGAGTTTCATGGAAAGGGCAGATAATGTGAGGCTGGGCCATGATACCAACAAGCATGCAAAGCACTCAGGTCTGGGGGCAGATCCTGTGGGGGAATATGAGGGCTCAACTTGTGGAAATGCAAATTCTGCTGGTTGACTCAAAAGCTGAGAGTTGTAAATAGCTGGGCTACACATGACCATGGAACCCTCTGACACTCATGAATACTGGGATTGGGAACAGGACACACTGGTCCAGGCTGAAGCACAGAGTAGTCTGCTGCTCAAAACAACATACAAAGGAACCATGGCGGGAACAGGCCTAGTATGGGTTAGTGGGTGTCACTGTGACTGGGGTGCATTTCCCAACTGGTGTACATGAGAGCTGAATGTGGGATGGGCATGGATGGGCTCCACCACAGCATCCACTGGTTTGCATAAGAGATGGGACTGGAGACAAACTTATCCAGCAATTGCAACCACAAGTACATGTGCAGGCTGATGTGGGTGACAGATTGAGCTGAGCCTGTACTGGCAAGTACACACAAGTGTCTATCATCACCTCAGATCAAGTTTCTTCACGATCCCCACCACTTAACCAATGAACTCAGAACTCTAACATTTGGGAGAAATGTGGAATCTGTGCTTTGACCTTAGAGTGCATGTGTCAGAACTAGGCCTCCTCATATGATGAATGAGCATGCTCAGGTGCACATAGGAGATATGGCAGTTTATTAGAGACTGCAGATGAAGGAGAGCAGAACAGATTGGACAACTACCCCAGGCAAGTATTGACAGTGAAGATCTGGCTGAATGGAAACTGTAGTTGGAATGTCAATCAATGGACCTTAGAAGAATTTCTTAGTGGTTCATCTACTCCATGGAATACTGCACAGCTATTAAAAAAAAAATGCAGTTCTTTGTGGCCAAATGGGTCCAAGTAGAAACCATAATGTTAAGGGAAATGAGCCAATCCCAAATGGTTAGATACCACATGTTTGCCTTAATTTAAGATGAAATGATGTCAACATGAAAAATAGTACCTGTAAAATATAATATCTCAATCTCAATCAGCCTATCTCACATGCAACCAAATATTGTGAAACAACCAACAAACCAACAATAAATGTGAGTCACACTGCTTATGATCTACATCAAAGAATTGTAAAACCTAATATACTTTTAATACCCTATGTTATTCCGTAAGGGGGTGGGGGAGCAGAGAGATCTTCCATCACCCTAGAAGCTGTGAGGAAGACGTGAAATATTAGTTACTCCTCACTAGGGTATTGAGGATTTCTCTGCACATCCCTCCTAAAACTGTTCTGCACCTAAATTGTTGACACACGTCTTATTGGAGTTGTAAGCCGGTCTAGACTACCCAGAAAAAAAAAAAAAAAGCCAGGTTCAGCAAAATTACGTCTCAATGCTATAAAAGGCTGAATGTTGTAATGAAAATAGACACAAGACAGCTGAACGATAATCTATAGCTATTTTAAGATGTATAGAACCTGCTGTATATAAACTAAAATTGAAATGTCAATGAGGTGGTCACAGGATGTGGTTAAGAACTCGCATTTATTTATTTATTTATTTATTTTAAAGATTTATTCATTTTATTACAGCCAGATATACACAGAGGAGGAGAGACAGAGAGGAAGATCTTCCGTCCGATGAGTCACCCCCCAAGTGAGCCGCAACGGGCCGATGCGCGCCGATCCGATGCCGGGAACCTGGAACCTCTTCCGGGTCTCCCACGCGGGTGCAGTGTCCCAAGGCATTGGGCCGTCCTCGACTGCTTTCCCAGGCCACAAGCAGGGAGCTGGATGGGAAGTGGAGCTGCCGGGATTAGAACCGGCGCCCATATGGGATCCCGGGGCTTCCAAGGCGAGGACCTTAGCCGCTAGACCACGCCGCCGGGCCCTATTTTTAACATATTGGTTGCTCAATACTATGTCGGTTAATTCCATAATGTTGTAAATTTTTGCTGATGGTATGCTGGAGCTTTTAATTGATCGGGACGACACTCTGCTGGCTCTACCTTTAGACCAGAAGGGGTCTCCCTAAGAAGCCATTGAACTTGACTGGGCAATAAGATGCTAAACTCTATGGTACATGCTTGCAATGAAGGAATCTCAACTGAACTTGAACTGTGGTTATGCAACAAGGTGGAGGAATCCACCATGGGGGGAGGGTTTGAGGAGGGGTGGGGGGCATCTCAGTACTTAAAAACTGTGTCACATAATACAATGTCATTAATAAATTAATAATAAAAAATTTTTAAACAGAAGAACTTCTTATGGAAACCACTTGAACAGAACCTTCAGAGCATGCTCAGATGACCATTCCATATCCCAGGGTTCTATTGTGGTGGGATTCTGGGAGTAGCTTTTCTCCTTCTCTCCACCATCCCGCAGACATAGAAAGAAGGAAATTTGGAAACAATCATCTCATCCACTTCCCCCTAAATCTTGATCCTTCCTAGCTTAATCAGTATCCACATGTGCATGCATGCTCCCTCATCAACCATGTAAACATCATCAAAATAAAATTTAAGAACCATAAGAAATGAATTACTGTGATTCAAAACACATATTTTGCAGTATATTTTTATGGCAACCAAGGCACACTTGTATTTTCAACTATACTGCCTATTGCTGATGAGAAAGAACTGAACATGATCAGAGAAATCAAAGGTTATGACTTTAGATGGCCAACACTAAACACCACCATCAACAGCAACAGAATGTCAAAAATGCATCCTAAGAACTGATCTCCAAGTCTCAGAAAAATAAGAAGTTAATTCTAGGAGTAGAAAAAGGAAATTCAAAATAAAGATTAATGAAGAAATGAATAAAAACTGTATTCAGCAATACTGAAGATAAAGAACCAATAAACCTTTTAGTAGATTAATCAAAAAGTAGGCTCAAGTACATAACATCAAAAAAAGAGCAACATATTAAATTTGATATCACAGAAGTACAGTGGATCAGGGATGTCTGGACAAAATGGGTTCTGCCACTGCTTGTGATATGAACATCCCATGCAGATGCCATCTTACGTCCTGACTGTTTTATTTTTTCTCTTTTTTTTAAATAAAATTTACTCTTTTGGAAGGTCAGACATAAAGAAAAATTGAAAAGAGGAGAGACAGGAAGATGATCTTCCATCTCCTGATTCACTCTCCAAATGGCCACAATGGCCGGAGTTGAGCAGATTTAAAGCCAGAGGCCTGGAGCCTATGTACCTCAGAGGTACATAGTTCTGGATCTCCCACACAGGTGCAGGGTGTCCCATGGCTTTGGGCCATCCACCACTATTTTCACATGTCACAAGCAGGGAGCTAAATGGGTAGTGGGGATGCCAGGATTAGAACTGGCACCCATATAGAATCCCAGCATATGAAAGGCAAGGACTTACCCACTAGGTTATCGTGCCAGGCCCAGCTGCTTTATTTCTGATCCAGCTCCCTTCTAGTGCACATAGAGTGTGGGGGATGTCTCAAGTGCTTGATTCCCTGTGCTGATTTGTGAGAACTGGGAAGAAGCTTCAGCTTGGTCCTGCTTTAAACATTGCGGTCATTGGAAAGTGATAAAGCAGAAGGAAGACCTCTCTTTCAGACTCTCCCCTGTTCTCTATAGTTCTGCCTTGCATATCAATAAACTAATTTTTAAAAGATTTTTTATTTGTTTTTATTGCAAACTCAGATATATGGAGGGGAAAAGACAGAGAGGAAGATCTTCCATCCAATAATTTATTCCCCAAGTGGCAGCAATGGCAAGTGCTGAGCCAGTTCAAAACCAGGAGCCAGGAGCTTCTTCTGGGTTTCCCACACGGGTGCAGGGTTCCTAGGATTGGATCATCCTCGACTGCTTTCCTAGGTCACCAGCAGGGAGCTGGCTGGCAAGTGGGGCACATGGGACTAAAACTGGTGCCTATATGGGATCCCAGCACATTCAAAGTGAGGACTTTAGGTGTTAGACCACAGGCACAGGCTTGATAACATAAATAGATCCTAGGAGAAAAGAAAAGGTAATTCAATGGATCACTACGGACTATCAACAATAGTTAGAAATGCTTAATTTCTTGATACTCAGTATTAGTCTACAAACTGAATCACAAAAAATTTAATAACTTGACAAAACAAACAGGCAGTTAACACTGAATCAGGAAGAAATCTCTTCAAACCAAAAGTCAATACTAGGTACACTCACTACTAAATTCTACCAAATTAACACCAGATTTTCTAGAATTACTCTAAAAAAATTAAAACGAGGAGACAATTCAGAAATTACGCTAATCCTAACAATACTGAGATTCCTAAACTAGACTGAATCAGCAGTAGGAAGATCTTCAACCATGACTGTTTAGAATAGAAATAAATAAATAAAGACAAAAACAGAAACAAAAAAAGATGGAATTGCTCAGTAAAAATGCAATCTCCCTTGCTGTATAACTAGTTCTCTCTATATTTACTTAATGCTTCTTCTGAAATAATTGTTCAGAGCTCAGAAATCTAGTTTAAGTGTCACTCCAATATCATAGACCAGTATACCTGATGAAATGGATGTAAAATTAGTATCATAGGGCCCGGTGCAGTGGCCTTGTGACTAAAGTCCTCACCTTGCATGTGCCAGAATCTCATATGGTCACTGGTTCTAATCCCGGCAGCCTGCTTCCCCACTTCCCACTTGGGAAGTAAACCATCACATGGAAGATCTTTCTCTCTGTCTCTCCTCCTCTCTACATATACGATTTTGCAATAAATAAAATCTTTAGTAAAAAATTCTTATTATAATACATGTAAAATAGGGTCTGGCGCCATAGCGTAGCAGCTAATGTCCTCACCTTCATTTCTCCAGGATCACAAAGGTTCTACTCCTGGCATCCCCACTTCCTATTTAGCTCCCTGTTGGTGGCCCGGAAAGGCAGTTGAGGAAGGCCAAAAGCCTTGGGACCCTGCAGCCATGTGGGAGACCCGGAAGAGGCTTTGGGCCACAGGCTTCAGATAGGCGCAGTTCTGGCTGTTGTAGCTGCTTAGTGAGTGAACCATCAGAAGAAAGATCTTCCTCTCTGTCTTTCCTCATCTCTATAGAGCTGCTTTTCCAATAAATACCAATAAATCTTTTCTAAAAACATGTAAAATAAATGCAACATCACATCAATAAACTCACATGTACTAGCCAAGGTGCACCTAACTAGGGAATGTAGAAAATGGGTCAATAAATGAAATTCAACAACCAATCATTTCACATAAATAGGATGAAAGACAAGCATCACTAAAATCGCCTTATAGAAAGCACTCAATGAATTCTTACATATACATTTTTAATAGCGTCCATATATGTAAGTTGATGAAACATACAAATTTATAAATATACCCCAATAGAAATAAGAAATAGAAATGTACCCCAATAGAAATAAGCCTCAATAAAATAGTATCCATAGAAAACAAACCTATAGCCATTACACAACTAAATGCGAAATAAACCAAAAGCAATTCGTCTAAGATATGTAATCAAATTAGAATGATCTTTTTGTTATGTAATTTAATGCTCACCCAAATAAGGTAGGCAAGGAAAGGAAACAAGAGGCACAGAAATGAAAATGAAAATATAGACCTTATTTCGTGGCTTTTCATTTATGGAAATGTACAGTGATGGAGTACTGAGCTGTACCAGATCCAGATGTAGGGGTACAAGGGAACATGCAACCCTGCTTCCAAACAAAAGCCTCCCATTAAAACTATTGCAAATGTGTAGACAATGGGATGATGGATTGTTTGACGACGTCTGTACTAGCAATGTTGTAGCACACTTAAGAAGCTGATGGAGTTGTGATTCCATATGAAGGACTGTTCTATTATGGCAACATGGGAAAATCTGTCAGGGGAGGGAGTTTTGGGAGGGAGTAGCCCAGTCTATATGAGATGGTACCACAAAATGGTACCACAAAATGGTACCACACCTCTGATACACAGTGTGCTGTGTGCCTATGGCATCCTGCAAAGGATAAGCAAGGAGTGACCAAGGGCTAACCACACACAGTGATTCTTCTAGGAGAGACAGTGGCAAAACATGATATACTTTTGGCCAGATATCACAAGAGAATCTTCCCTCTGCACAAGATCCATCCTTTAAGTTTGTGTCTTTATCATTACAATCGCCACATGTATCAGTTCATATCTGTGATTCCAATATAATTCTGTAACAGAATGTGGAAATTTGAGATTCTAAAAAAGGTGCATTAGATAAATGTGTAAAGAGGGAAGAAGGCATTTCAAACAAATACTGAACATATATACATACTGAACATTTGTTATAAAACTTAAATCTGAAAGCAGAATCCATTCATATTTCTCACCTCACAACAAAGGTAGATCATGTACAAATTGCTTCTTAATCATATTAGCAACAAATAACCTCCTTTGTGAAAAAAAGACACTCCTCATGTTTATTAATTAACACTTGCTGAGACTTTTGAAGTATATTTCAACATCCATTGCCTTTTACACTGTTTTGCTTATGGTTGTTTCATTCACTTTGTAAGCTGTAACAGACAATAATAGCAGGTTTATGGTAGCTAGTCTTTTTGTTAACGTACTTTTGTAGTTTTGGGGTTTGTGACTCTGCTGATAATTGATTTGAGAAAAATGATCTTTTAGCCAGTGCAGTGATATTTTATTCATTTCTGTGGATGTGCTAATTATTGAAGCACGCATGCTATCTGCTGTGTTCAAAATGTGCTTGTAAATTTTAGCAAGCATGTAATACATCCATAACGCTTTTCCCATATGAATTCTCTTATGTTTAATGAAACTTGACTGCAAGCAGCAGGATTTTCCTCACTTACTACATTCATAAGGTTCTTATCCTGTAGGAATTCTCTGATGTCAAATGAGACCTGTCTGGTGAGTAAAGGCTTTTAGACACACACTACATTAATACAGTTTATCCCCTGTGTGGATTCTCTGATGTGTGATTAGGCTTGACCGTTTAGAAAAAGCTTTTCCACACTCACTACATTTATAAGGTTTCTCCCCTGTGTGGATTCTCTGATGGGCTTTAAGGTTTGAATTGCAAGAAAAAGCTTTTCCACACACACTACACGTATTAGGTTTTTCCCCTGTGTGGATTCTGTGATGTTGAATGAAAATGTTCTGATGAGCAAAGGCTTTTAGACACACACTACATTCATAAGGTTTCTCCCCTGTGTGGACCCTCTGATGTATTTTTAGGTGTGATTTCTGAGTAAAAGCCTTTCCACATTCACTACATGTATAAGGTTTTTCTCCAGTGTGGATTCTCTGATGTATGATTAGGCTTGACTTTCGAAGAAAAGCTTTTCCACACTCCCTACATTCATAAGGTTTTGCCCCGGTGTGAATTTTCTGATGCATGATTAAGTTTGAGTTATGGGAAAAAGCTTTTCCACACTCACTACATTGATAAGGTTTTTCCCCAGTGTGGATTATCTGATGTCGAAGGAAACCTGACTGGCTGGTAAAAGCCTTTCCACACTCACTACATGCATGTGTTTTTTCCCCTGTGTGGATTCTGTGATGTCGAATGAGGTGTGCTTTATAAGAAAAGCCTTTTCCACACTCATTACATTCATAAGGTTTTTCCTTAGTGTGGATTCTCTGATGTGCTGTAAAGTTTGACTTACAAGAAAAAGCTTTTCCACACTTACTACATGTATAAGGTTTTTCCTCTGTGTGGAGCCTTTGATGCCTGTTTAGGTTTGATTTCTGATGAAAAGCTTTTCCACATTCCCTACATTCATAAGGTTTTGTCCTGGTGTGGATTCTCTGATGTTGAAGAAAACCTGACTGGTTGGTAAAAACTTTATCACATGCACTACATTTATAAGGTTTTTCGCCTGTGTGGATTCTCTGATGTGCACTAAGGTGTGGCTTACGAGTGAAAGCTTTTCCACATTCACTACATTCAAAAGGCTTTTTCCTTGTGTGGATTCTCTGTTGCATCATTAGGTTTGAGTTATGAGAAAATGCTTTTCCACACTCACTACATTCATAAGGTTTTTTACTTGTGTCGATGCTCTGATGCCTAGTGAGAGATAATTGTTGGTTAAAGGCTTTTTCACGCTCATTGCATTCATATGGATTCTCTGCACTTTTAAGGATCTGATCTCTAATGACTTCTGACTTCTGGCACATGTTTTCTTTACATTCATTGGACACATACAAATGTTCTCCTGTGTCAGTTCTCTGTTTGGTGGTAAGGCAAGATGTATAATAGCCAGCATGAATTGCTTCTCCCACACTGACAGGTTGCTGATTACATTTGTCTTTGGTATAAACTTGCTCACACATAAGGACTATCTTCTTGCCACTGAAAGTTTTCTCTTTCCCATTGTGTTCAAAGGACTGCTCACAAATGTGGATCTTGTCAAGCTGATTAAAATTATCCCCACTCTTGAGGTTGTTCTCAGGGACATTAAAGGCATGCTTTTGCTCAAATGGCATCTTATGAGGCTTCCTGTGGGAAAATGGAGTTAAAATAAACTATGGTATCATTTCCCGTCTCCTTTGAAAAGGCACAAAATCTCTGAGCCCAAGATCAACTGGTCACTTAACAAGTACAGATTTGGTCTACAACTGGTTTCCATTTTGTGCTTCTGTACTAAGTTAAAGAAAACAATCACTGTGCTTTCCTGGTTACATTTGGTTTGGTGCACAACACAGGACTTGAAAAAGTCTTTTGGCTCATACAAGAGCTATGTGGCTTGACGTAGCAAAGAGAAGACTATACAAGGTTTGTACTAAACCTGTGGAAATGACCCTAGGTACCCCATGCCTCTGCAGAAACATGAACATGCCCACCCACTCACCTAATCCCCGGCCACTGCCTACTTCCAGCTAAACCTCCAGATGGATTGTACTTTTAAGGGGTGGGCAGTGGAGATAGGAAGTACAACAGTATAGGAATTAAGAGGCTGTAATCACTAACTAAATATTTTCACATTTCCTGTCACATCAATTTTCATTTTGGAAGCAAGGCTATGTGTGCTTGTAGTAGAAAACTCCTGTTGGAAGATTGACAGTCCCCAGAAGAGGTCAATTTCCTGCATGACTTGAAACTCCTTAAGTGGATCCTGAATCCCAACCACCTGACATGGGACTAAGGTTCTGGGCTCCTTTTTCATGACTCAGGTAGATTTATCCTCATTGGATGAGTAATGAGAGTCCTGGCATCACCAAATATTCACTTTGGACTTAATTTTAAAGATGTATTTATATTTACTGGAAATTCAGATATACATAGAGGATGAGAGACAGGAAGATCTTCCATGTGCTGATTCACTTTCCAAAAACGCACAACTGTCAGAGCTGAGCTGATTCAAAGTCAAGAGTCAGGAGCTTCTTCTGGTTCTCCCATGCAGGTATAGGGTCACAAGGTAGTGGGTGGTCATCAACAACTTTCACAGGGCAGAAGCAGAGAGCTGGATGTTAAGTGAGGCTGCCAGGGCACAAACCAGTGTCCATATTATGATCCTGGTGTACGTGAGGTAATGGCCAGGTACTAGGTTACCATGCCATGCCCTCGAGATTGATCTTTAGAAATGACTTACGTGGGCCTTTGGATGACCACCTCTACACTTCATAGATCAGTTGACAAAGGGACAGTTTCTTTATTTTATCTCCTCTCTCAACTTGGTCACTTATGTAGCATCCTATCTCTGAGAGCTGACACCCATAGAATGACAGGTATACATATGGAGTTGTGTAGTATAAGCTATTTCCTTGCTGGTTGAGAGACAACCAAGGGGATGTGTCTTACCCACAGGTTCCTGTCCAAACAAGAAATGCTCAGAGGACACTTAAAAATCTGAGATGCTTCTAAAAATTTTGCTTTCTCCATTCAAAAGGCACACTATCTCCTGGCCCTCTCCCAAGAAACGTTATTTGATTCCCTCTGCTTTCTACATTCTGTCTGAAAATGAAAAAAAAAAAAAAAAGTAGAAATAATGAAATCCCTTTCATATCATGTTTCAATTATGGTCAGAGATAATACTAAGCATCTTTGTGGCACTGTGGCTTTCCTTAGGTTATTATATAATTTTGTGATTACAACTTGCCTGAAGATTATTTCTTGATCTTTCTGATTAGTTGCAAGCAGCTCATTCTTTCTGTGGGAATCTGAAATTAGGAAAAGAGTAACAATATGCATGAATCACAACTAAATATTTCTTTTCTAGTGCTCAAGTGAAGCCAATGAAATCTGTTGCCATTCTAGATACAGCACATTTTCATATTAGTAAAATGTGGATGTTTGTGAGCATTATTAATAAGCATTACAGCTCATCTATTAATGCCTTAACATAATACCCATGTTTTAAAATAAAAATTTTAATTAGTTGAGATTGCATATTTAACCTAAAGTGGGATATGACAGAAAATATGGTACAAAAATTCAAAATAAGGCTTGGGGTATTTTACACTCCATATCATCATTAGTTTTTCTTTGCCTGGCTACTCTGCTTCAAACACAACTTCCTGAAAATGCATCTTAGGAGGTGGCAGATGTGATACAAGTGTTTGAAATCATGAAAATACACATATATAGTTCTAGATTTATGGTGACAGGCTGGCAAATTGCTAGAATAAACTTATACATGGAGAGCATAGAACGCCTGTGTATCACCAGCTGTCCTTCTGGAAGAAACTCAAACTAAAACTCAAATATAATTCCAGTCAACACTTACTGAGTTATGTATCAATTCCCCTCAGAATTATGGGCTGACCTACCTGGAAGTCTCTGCTTGACAGATTTCTCCACTGTCCATGGTGCTGATTCTTGCTCCAACTTGAAGATCACATCAGGCTTTGTCATGGAGTACCCTGTGAATGGAGAATGATGTAGATTTTCCAAAATCCCCACTAATCCTACCAACTACTACACGTTATAAATCTTCTTTCATTAGCAAATTATACAGAAGTGTTGTGCTTAAGCATGACAGAACTTCACTCACCCAAGGACAGCAGATTGTTATAGGTCTCAAGCATCACCTCCCTGTACAGGGTCCTCTGCGTATTGTCCATTGTCTGCCATTCTTCCTGGGTAAAGTCCACAGCCACATCATCGAATGACACCAACACCTGTAACAGCACATGTCTCCTCAGCTCTGGATCATTAAATAGAAACACTGACAGTGCATTCTCTGTATGTTTAATTTGCAACTTCTATGTATACGGTTTAATTTACAATTCATGCAGCATCACAGAGTAAAAATTAAATGAAAATATCTTGTGCTGTATTGCTTTTACAATTCCAATACTACAACAGAATATTCCTTATTCTTTTAAAGGTTGTTTTCTCTAAAAAGTCTCATTCTAATGAACTGTTGAAGGCACTACAAGTATATCTCTTCAAGAGGAAGATATCATTGTGTTTGTTATTGCCACTCTGCTTTTCAACTAAATTAAGATAAATAATCACATTGAGCCAAAGTATTAACTCAGGACCTGTAATACTATGTTGAGTTTAATTCTTCTGTGTGTGTTCAATTTGCATTTTCTATGAATGCAGCTTAATTTACAATCTATATGGCAGCATAGGGTAACAACAAAATAAAACATTTTGTCCTGCATTATGTTTGCAATTCTGAAGCTACAATTCCACTATTATTCATTGTGCAATGTTTAGATACACATGAGTTAAATAACATGCTAGATTAGATTAAATAATTAAGATAAATGCTTAATATTGCACAAGATGAGAAAAATTTTGAGTAGGTTACTAATGATTTTCTCAAACATGCTGAGATACTTAAAAATATTATAAAGCAATAATAAAATTCAATTTTCTTATTTCAAAGTGAAATAATGATATACTGAAAACATTCTTTTTTTAAGATTTATTATTATTGGAAAGCCGGATATACACAGAGGAGGAGAGATGGAAGATCTTCCATCCAATGTTTCACTCCCCAAGTGAGCCACAATGGGCCAGTGCATGCCGATCTGATGCCAGGAACCAGGAACCTCTTCCAGGTCTCCCACGTGGGTACAGGATCCCAAAGCAATGAGCCGTCCTCCACTGCTTTCCCAGGCCACAAGCAGGGAGCTGGATGGGAAGTGGAGCTGCTGGGATTAGAACCGGTGCCCATATGGGATGCCGGTGCGTTCAAGGTGAGGACTTTAGCCGCTAGGCCACGCCTCCGGGCCCCTGAAAATATTTTTAAACTGTACTTGCACTACGAAATATTTCCTACAATGTAGACTGAAATAAATAAAATAAAATAATATTTAAAATATGAAATACATATACATATAATTCCACTATATATATATACCTTTTTTCACTTTTGAGTGTGCACATATTAAAATTCTTTCTGCTTTGGTTTTGCTTTTCTTTTTATGGAATAACATAATTAAACTGAAATTTCAATTTCAAAATAGTAAACTGCAGCTTAGGAGGGAAACAAATGACAGTCTCATACAGAACTATCTTCTGAGAATTAGTTGGTATCAGCCAGTCACAGCCTGCCAGCTGAACAGAAAATATATATATATATAAGACAAATGCCATGCTGTCACAAACCTACTTCTTTTTTTTTCTAATGTTCTAGAAGCCCTTTAGCATAAATTAATCAGGTGGGTTTTTCTTTTGTTCCAGTTTTTCACTTACTAATTTTAGCATAAAAACAGAACTAATGTAGCTGATATACAGAATTTTAACAGTATGATACTTCTTTGGAATCTTCCCTTTTTCCTGTTACTCTCTTAAACATTTGAAATAACATGTTTTAAATTCACATTGTACTCAAGGCCTTAATTTTTCAATGAATCATCAAAAGGAAAGTAAAATGACCAATTTAATAGGTAAGCACTATAAATATAATGAAAAGACATGTTTCAATCATACAATGTACAAACACAGAGCATTATAAAACTACAGTAGAATATCATCATTTACTATGTGACAAAGATATAAATCAAAAGTGACAAATCATGTTTGCACCAATACTGATATATACCATTGTCTCTTCCCCACCTTTTTTGTTGCTATTTGTGATTCTTTAAGCTACTCTAAATAACAGAATATCATATTTGTATATCTGTATTTAGGATAGTATCACTTAATATCTTGCACTCTAGTTACACTCATTTTGATATAATACACAGAATTGTCTTCACAGCTGAATAACAGGCCATTGTACACATATACTACATTTTCCTTATTGAATCATCTGATAACAGACATCTCAATTCTTTCCAAATCTTGTGTATTATGAAGTGCTACTCTAAAAAGATGATATCTTTCATACAATGTGTTCATAACTTTCAGGAAATACAACTAGTAGTGAGATTGCTCGAACTTACAGCAATCTTATTTAAACTTAATCTTTTTTATTTTATTTAATCTTTTTTTCTTTGTTTAATCATTTCTTAAAAATTTATTTATTTCTACTGCCAAGTCAGATATACAAATAGTGACAAAGAGGAAGGTCTTCCAGCTGGTATTCACTGCCCAAGTGAAATCAATAGTTGGTGCTACGTCCATTCAAAGCCAGGATTCAGTAACTCTTCTGGATCTTCCATGCAGGTGCAGGTTTCCAAGGCTTTAGGCCATCACTGACTGGTTTCCCAGGTCACAAGCAGGGAGCAGGATGGAAGCAGGGCTGCTGGGATTAGAACCCACACCCATACAGGATCCTGGCACAATCAAGGCAAGGACTTCAGTTGCTCAGTCGCCATGCTGTGTCTAGCAAATTTATTTCTAATCCTTTAAGAAATTTTGTACTACTTTTCACATGCTGACTTAACTTATAATTTCATCAGCATTGTATAAAAGTTCCCTTATTTTACTTCCTCACCAGTATTTGTTACCCTTTCTTCCAAATAATAATAGCCATTCTGACAGGGTTGAGTTATCTCATTGTGATTTTGATTTACATTACCCAAATGGCTTTGTTTTGAGAACTGTCTACTGAGGTCCTTTGATCATTTATTTACCAAACAGAGGATGTTCATGTTGTTAAGGTCACATGGAGCTTGAAAGATAAAAGTTGCCAATTTGAACAACACATGGAACTTCTTCTGTCATGAGCGTCAACAAAATATTAAGAGTGATGTAGAAACCCGCATAATCCAAAAAGCTCTCTAGTATTCTATAAATACAATCTCTCTAGAAAAAAAAAATAAATGAGTATTTCCTAATGAAACATGATTTCCATTTATTTAGATTTAAGAGTTTTTGCTTCCCTATTTTTGAAAGATTTATTTATTTGAAAACGAGAGATAGAAAAATTGGAAAAAGGGCCTGGCACAATAGCCTGCGGGTGAAAGCCTTCACCTTGAATGCACCGGAATGCCATATAGATGCCAGTGTGTGTTCTGGCTAATCCACTTGCTATTCAGCAACTTACCTGCGGTGTGGGAATGTGGACAAACATTCAGCTAGCAGTGAGATTGCTCAAACTTACAGCAATCTTATTTAAATTTAATCTTTTTATTTTATTTAACCTTTTTTGTTTAATCATTTTAAAAAAGATTTATATATTCCTATTGCCAAGTCAGATATACAAAGAGTGACAGAGAGGAAGGTCTTCCATCCGATGATACACTACCCTAGTGGACTCAATGGTTGATGCTGCGCCCAAAGTGTTGGGACCCTGAACCTGTGTGGTGAGTCCAAAATAAACTCCAGGCTTCTGATCAGCCCAGCTCCTTCCATTGCAACTCTTTGGAGTGAGAGCAGATGAAGAATCTTTGTATCCCCTTCTTTCTATATATCTGCCTTTCCAAATATATAAATATGTGTGAGTTTTCGATGTTTATTGTGGATAATGTTTACATAGATGATCGAGGTGGGAAGGTTCAAGGGTTAGGGAAAAGTTAATCTGATCATTGTTTCCAAGTTTTCTATTTCTCCTTCCTATGGAACTGGTTCATATCCTGGTTGTTCATTTCCCATCTAGCTCCCTGCTTGTGGCCTCGGAAAGCAAGAGGAGAAGGAGGCCCAAAGCCTTGGGACCCTACACCTGTGTGGGTAACCTGGAAGAAGTTCCTGGCTTCAGATCAGCTTAAACCAGGCAGCTCCAGCCATTGCAGCCATTTTGGGATTATACCAGTGGATGGAAGATGTGTCTCTCCTTCTCTCTGTAAATCTGACTTTCCAATCAAAATAAATTAGAAAACACATTTAACAAACTGTACTTTAACAATGGTATTATAGGATGATTTGCGGTCATCAAGATTTCACTCCTCTTCACACATTACAGCACATTCAGTGTGGGCTGGGTTTTAGAATTGTTATACCAACATTCAACATAGTTGGTACATTGAAAAATTTATTAAGGTGAACACATGGTAGAGTTACAGGACAATCCTCATTTAATTTGTGCATCAGTTGCAAATTAAATAAGCATGTATATTACAGTATAAGTATGATTGTCAACTCAAATGCTATCTGATGGGCATGACTAACAGCCTACCTGCCTATGATCTGAGACATGGCTTAACGCGTGTGTGCAGTACTTGACCTGTGACATGATTGGAGGTTCTAAATGGATATACATGCCTTCTAGTCAATTACAGTGTCCCTGTTGCTTGAGAAGGCTATTCAGGACTGCCCTTCTGCTGTCTCCTTTCCTAGTGCATGAGTTGTGCTCACGTTGTAATAAATGGACATGCTCCCTCAGCCTATCCCTGATGGTTCTTGCAGCCCAAGAACACTACACCTCATCCCCTTGATGGCCTCGAGCATGTTGGCAGGGAAATGCGCGAGACTCAAAAGCAATAAAAACGAACACCAAAATGGATAAAGAACTAAATATATTTCTACAAAGAAGATAACCAAAAGGCTAATTTTAAAGATTTATTCATTTTATTACAGCCAGATATACAGAGAGGAGGAGAGACAGAGAGGAAGATCTTCTGTCCGATGATTCACTCCCCAAATGAGCTGCAATGGGCCGATGCGCACCTATCCAAAGCCAGGAACCAGGAACCTCTTGTAGGTCTCCCACATGGGTGCAATGTCCCAATGCATTGGGCCGTCCTCAACTGCTTTCCCAGGCCACAAGCAGGGAGCTGGATGGGAAGTGGAGTTGCCGGGATTAGAACCGGCGCCCATATGGGATCCCGGGCTTTCAAGGTGAGGACTTTAGCTGCTAGGCCACACTGCCAGGCCCTAAAAGGCTAATTAATTAACACACAAAAAGATTTTCAACATGATTGATCATTAAGTAAATGAAAATGGCAACCACAATGATATACCATTTTCTATCCACTGCAATGCCCTTCATTAAAACAATCCAGGAAAGGATGGCTCAAGGTGATTTCAAGCAGCCAGGCCCTGTTCTGTCCCTCCAACCAGCAAAATGTGGCCAGTGGGACTAGAGTTCTGTTTGTGTACACACCAAGGCCAGGATGGCTCAAGCTGCCTTTAAGCAACAAGACCATGCTGTGCCTCCCCCGTCAGCCAAAGTTAACCAGTGTGGTCCAGGGTCCAGTTTGGCACATAGCCCAGGCCAGAATCGCTCAAGCTGCCTTTAAGCAGCCAGGGCTGGACTGTGCCCCTCCCGCCACCACCAGCCAAGAACTGACACTGGGTCCAAGGTCACGTTTACACCCTCAGCCCAGGCCAAGATGTCTGAAGATGCATTCAGGCAGCTAGCTTGGGCTGTTTGACTCCCAAAATAGGAACTGCTGATTCCTCAGGAGAAGGGGTAAGGGGGATATGTGGGAGGCAGGACCACTGAAGGAGTATGTTGCAGGTGAGGAATGACTTCTGAAACACTTCTACTGACAAAAGCCACTTTACTTGCAGGGAAATGAGGGGGCTAACACCTAGTGGTTTGGAAACTAGCACTGAGGAAATTTCTGGGTCAGACGAGTGCATCTACCCACATGGGAGAACCGAGCTGGAATGGTTAACATGGACTACCACCACCCACCAGCACACACTTAAGGTAGGGCTGGGGGCCTGTCTTGCAGGGAAAGATTACACTACTGCCAATGAGTTTCATGGAAAGGGCAGATAATGTGAGGCTGGGCCATGATACCAACAAGCATGCAAAGCACTCAGGTCTGGGGGCAGATCCTGTGGGGGAATATGAGGGCTCAACTTGTGGAAATGCAAATTCTGCTGGTTGACTCAAAAGCTGAGAGTTGTAAATAGCTGGGCTACACATGACCATGGAACCCTCTGACACTCATGAATACTGGGATTGGGAACAGGACACACTGGTCCAGGCTGAAGCACAGAGTAGTCTGCTGCTCAAAACAACATACAAAGGAACCATGGCGGGAACAGGCCTAGTATGGGTTAGTGGGTGTCACTGTGACTGGGGTGCATTTCCCAACTGGTGTACATGAGAGCTGAATGTGGGATGGGCATGGATGGGCTCCACCACAGCATCCACTGGTTTGCATAAGAGATGGGACTGGAGACAAACTTATCCAGCAATTGCAACCACAAGTACATGTGCAGGCTGATGTGGGTGACAGATTGAGCTGAGCCTGTACTGGCAAGTACACACAAGTGTCTATCATCACCTCAGATCAAGTTTCTTCACGATCCCCACCACTTAACCAATGAACTCAGAACTCTAACATTTGGGAGAAATGTGGAATCTGTGCTTTGACCTTAGAGTGCATGTGTCAGAACTAGGCCTCCTCATATGATGAATGAGCATGCTCAGGTGCACATAGGAGATATGGCAGTTTATTAGAGACTGCAGATGAAGGAGAGCAGAACAGATTGGACAACTACCCCAGGCAAGTATTGACAGTGAAGATCTGGCTGAATGGAAACTGTAGTTGGAATGTCAATCAATGGACCTTAGAAGAATTTCTTAGTGGTTCATCTACTCCATGGAATACTGCACAGCTATTAAAAAAAAAATGCAGTTCTTTGTGGCCAAATGGGTCCAAGTAGAAACCATAATGTTAAGGGAAATGAGCCAATCCCAAATGGTTAGATACCACATGTTTGCCTTAATTTAAGATGAAATGATGTCAACATGAAAAATAGTACCTGTAAAATATAATATCTCAATCTCAATCAGCCTATCTCACATGCAACCAAATATTGTGAAACAACCAACAAACCAACAATAAATGTGAGTCACACTGCTTATGATCTACATCAAAGAATTGTAAAACCTAATATACTTTTAATACCCTATGTTATTCCGTAAGGGGGTGGGGGAGCAGAGAGATCTTCCATCACCCTAGAAGCTGTGAGGAAGACGTGAAATATTAGTTACTCCTCACTAGGGTATTGAGGATTTCTCTGCACATCCCTCCTAAAACTGTTCTGCACCTAAATTGTTGACACACGTCTTATTGGAGTTGTAAGCCGGTCTAGACTACCCAGAAAAAAAAAAAAAAAGCCAGGTTCAGCAAAATTACGTCTCAATGCTATAAAAGGCTGAATGTTGTAATGAAAATAGACACAAGACAGCTGAACGATAATCTATAGCTATTTTAAGATGTATAGAACCTGCTGTATATAAACTAAAATTGAAATGTCAATGAGGTGGTCACAGGATGTGGTTAAGAACTCGCATTTATTTATTTATTTATTTATTTTAAAGATTTATTCATTTTATTACAGCCAGATATACACAGAGGAGGAGAGACAGAGAGGAAGATCTTCCGTCCGATGAGTCACCCCCCAAGTGAGCCGCAACGGGCCGATGCGCGCCGATCCGATGCCGGGAACCTGGAACCTCTTCCGGGTCTCCCACGCGGGTGCAGTGTCCCAAGGCATTGGGCCGTCCTCGACTGCTTTCCCAGGCCACAAGCAGGGAGCTGGATGGGAAGTGGAGCTGCCGGGATTAGAACCGGCGCCCATATGGGATCCCGGGGCTTCCAAGGCGAGGACCTTAGCCGCTAGACCACGCCGCCGGGCCCTATTTTTAACATATTGGTTGCTCAATACTATGTCGGTTAATTCCATAATGTTGTAAATTTTTGCTGATGGTATGCTGGAGCTTTTAATTGATCGGGACGACACTCTGCTGGCTCTACCTTTAGACCAGAAGGGGTCTCCCTAAGAAGCCATTGAACTTGACTGGGCAATAAGATGCTAAACTCTATGGTACATGCTTGCAATGAAGGAATCTCAACTGAACTTGAACTGTGGTTATGCAACAAGGTGGAGGAATCCACCATGGGGGGAGGGTTTGAGGAGGGGTGGGGGGCATCTCAGTACTTAAAAACTGTGTCACATAATACAATGTCATTAATAAATTAATAATAAAAAATTTTTAAACAGAAGAACTTCTTATGGAAACCACTTGAACAGAACCTTCAGAGCATGCTCAGATGACCATTCCATATCCCAGGGTTCTATTGTGGTGGGATTCTGGGAGTAGCTTTTCTCCTTCTCTCCACCATCCCGCAGACATAGAAAGAAGGAAATTTGGAAACAATCATCTCATCCACTTCCCCCTAAATCTTGATCCTTCCTAGCTTAATCAGTATCCACATGTGCATGCATGCTCCCTCATCAACCATGTAAACATCATCAAAATAAAATTTAAGAACCATAAGAAATGAATTACTGTGATTCAAAACACATATTTTGCAGTATATTTTTATGGCAACCAAGGCACACTTGTATTTTCAACTATACTGCCTATTGCTGATGAGAAAGAACTGAACATGATCAGAGAAATCAAAGGTTATGACTTTAGATGGCCAACACTAAACACCACCATCAACAGCAACAGAATGTCAAAAATGCATCCTAAGAACTGATCTCCAAGTCTCAGAAAAATAAGAAGTTAATTCTAGGAGTAGAAAAAGGAAATTCAAAATAAAGATTAATGAAGAAATGAATAAAAACTGTATTCAGCAATACTGAAGATAAAGAACCAATAAACCTTTTAGTAGATTAATCAAAAAGTAGGCTCAAGTACATAACATCAAAAAAAGAGCAACATATTAAATTTGATATCACAGAAGTACAGTGGATCAGGGATGTCTGGACAAAATGGGTTCTGCCACTGCTTGTGATATGAACATCCCATGCAGATGCCATCTTACGTCCTGACTGTTTTATTTTTTCTCTTTTTTTTAAATAAAATTTACTCTTTTGGAAGGTCAGACATAAAGAAAAATTGAAAAGAGGAGAGACAGGAAGATGATCTTCCATCTCCTGATTCACTCTCCAAATGGCCACAATGGCCGGAGTTGAGCAGATTTAAAGCCAGAGGCCTGGAGCCTATGTACCTCAGAGGTACATAGTTCTGGATCTCCCACACAGGTGCAGGGTGTCCCATGGCTTTGGGCCATCCACCACTATTTTCACATGTCACAAGCAGGGAGCTAAATGGGTAGTGGGGATGCCAGGATTAGAACTGGCACCCATATAGAATCCCAGCATATGAAAGGCAAGGACTTACCCACTAGGTTATCGTGCCAGGCCCAGCTGCTTTATTTCTGATCCAGCTCCCTTCTAGTGCACATAGAGTGTGGGGGATGTCTCAAGTGCTTGATTCCCTGTGCTGATTTGTGAGAACTGGGAAGAAGCTTCAGCTTGGTCCTGCTTTAAACATTGCGGTCATTGGAAAGTGATAAAGCAGAAGGAAGACCTCTCTTTCAGACTCTCCCCTGTTCTCTATAGTTCTGCCTTGCATATCAATAAACTAATTTTTAAAAGATTTTTTATTTGTTTTTATTGCAAACTCAGATATATGGAGGGGAAAAGACAGAGAGGAAGATCTTCCATCCAATAATTTATTCCCCAAGTGGCAGCAATGGCAAGTGCTGAGCCAGTTCAAAACCAGGAGCCAGGAGCTTCTTCTGGGTTTCCCACACGGGTGCAGGGTTCCTAGGATTGGATCATCCTCGACTGCTTTCCTAGGTCACCAGCAGGGAGCTGGCTGGCAAGTGGGGCACATGGGACTAAAACTGGTGCCTATATGGGATCCCAGCACATTCAAAGTGAGGACTTTAGGTGTTAGACCACAGGCACAGGCTTGATAACATAAATAGATCCTAGGAGAAAAGAAAAGGTAATTCAATGGATCACTACGGACTATCAACAATAGTTAGAAATGCTTAATTTCTTGATACTCAGTATTAGTCTACAAACTGAATCACAAAAAATTTAATAACTTGACAAAACAAACAGGCAGTTAACACTGAATCAGGAAGAAATCTCTTCAAACCAAAAGTCAATACTAGGTACACTCACTACTAAATTCTACCAAATTAACACCAGATTTTCTAGAATTACTCTAAAAAAATTAAAACGAGGAGACAATTCAGAAATTACGCTAATCCTAACAATACTGAGATTCCTAAACTAGACTGAATCAGCAGTAGGAAGATCTTCAACCATGACTGTTTAGAATAGAAATAAATAAATAAAGACAAAAACAGAAACAAAAAAAGATGGAATTGCTCAGTAAAAATGCAATCTCCCTTGCTGTATAACTAGTTCTCTCTATATTTACTTAATGCTTCTTCTGAAATAATTGTTCAGAGCTCAGAAATCTAGTTTAAGTGTCACTCCAATATCATAGACCAGTATACCTGATGAAATGGATGTAAAATTAGTATCATAGGGCCCGGTGCAGTGGCCTTGTGACTAAAGTCCTCACCTTGCATGTGCCAGAATCTCATATGGTCACTGGTTCTAATCCCGGCAGCCTGCTTCCCCACTTCCCACTTGGGAAGTAAACCATCACATGGAAGATCTTTCTCTCTGTCTCTCCTCCTCTCTACATATACGATTTTGCAATAAATAAAATCTTTAGTAAAAAATTCTTATTATAATACATGTAAAATAGGGTCTGGCGCCATAGCGTAGCAGCTAATGTCCTCACCTTCATTTCTCCAGGATCACAAAGGTTCTACTCCTGGCATCCCCACTTCCTATTTAGCTCCCTGTTGGTGGCCCGGAAAGGCAGTTGAGGAAGGCCAAAAGCCTTGGGACCCTGCAGCCATGTGGGAGACCCGGAAGAGGCTTTGGGCCACAGGCTTCAGATAGGCGCAGTTCTGGCTGTTGTAGCTGCTTAGTGAGTGAACCATCAGAAGAAAGATCTTCCTCTCTGTCTTTCCTCATCTCTATAGAGCTGCTTTTCCAATAAATACCAATAAATCTTTTCTAAAAACATGTAAAATAAATGCAACATCACATCAATAAACTCACATGTACTAGCCAAGGTGCACCTAACTAGGGAATGTAGAAAATGGGTCAATAAATGAAATTCAACAACCAATCATTTCACATAAATAGGATGAAAGACAAGCATCACTAAAATCGCCTTATAGAAAGCACTCAATGAATTCTTACATATACATTTTTAATAGCGTCCATATATGTAAGTTGATGAAACATACAAATTTATAAATATACCCCAATAGAAATAAGAAATAGAAATGTACCCCAATAGAAATAAGCCTCAATAAAATAGTATCCATAGAAAACAAACCTATAGCCATTACACAACTAAATGCGAAATAAACCAAAAGCAATTCGTCTAAGATATGTAATCAAATTAGAATGATCTTTTTGTTATGTAATTTAATGCTCACCCAAATAAGGTAGGCAAGGAAAGGAAACAAGAGGCACAGAAATGAAAATGAAAATATAGACCTTATTTCGTGGCTTTTCATTTATGGAAATGTACGGTGATGGAGTACTGAGCTGTACCAGATCCAGATGTAGGGGTACAAGGGAACATGCAACCCTGTTTCCAAACAAAAGCCTCCCATTAAAACTATTGCAAATGTGTAGACAATGGGATGATGGATTGTTTGACGACGTCTGTACTAGCAATGTTGTAGCACACTTAAGAAGCTGATGGAGTTGTGATTCCATATGAAGGACTGTTCTATTATGGCAACATGGGAAAATCTGTCAGGGGAGGGAGTTTTGGGAGGGAGTAGCCCAGTCTATATGAGATGGTACCACAAAATGGTACCACAAAATGGTACCACACCTCTGATACACAGTGTGCTGTGTGCCTATGGCATCCTGCAAAGGATAAGCAAGGAGTGACCAAGGGCTAACCACACACAGTGATTCTTCTAGGAGAGACAGTGGCAAAACATGATATACTTTTGGCCAGATATCACAAGAGAATCTTCCCTCTGCACAAGATCCATCCTTTAAGTTTGTGTCTTTATCATTACAATCGCCACATGTATCAGTTCATATCTGTGATTCCAATATAATTCTGTAACAGAATGTGGAAATTTGAGATTCTAAAAAAGGTGCATTAGATAAATGTGTAAAGAAGGAAGAAGGCATTTCAAACAAATACTGAACATATATACATACTGAACATTTGTTATAAAACTTAAATCTGAAAGCAGAATCCATTCATATTTCTCACCTCACAACAAAGGTAGATCATGTACAAATTGCTTCTTAATCATATTAGCAACAAATAACCTCCTTTGTGAAAAAAAGACACTCCTCATGTTTATTAATTAACACTTGCTGAGACTTTTGAAGTATATTTCAACATCCATTGCCTTTTACACTGTTTTGCTTATGGTTGTTTCATTCACTTTGTAAGCTGTAACAGACAATAATAGCAGGTTTATGGTAGCTAGTCTTTTTGTTAACGTACTTTTGTAGTTTTGGGGTTTGTGACTCTGCTGATAATTGATTTGAGAAAAATGATCTTTTAGCCAGTGCAGTGATATTTTATTCATTTCTGTGGATGTGCTAATTATTGAAGCACGCATGCTATCTGCTGTGTTCAAAATGTGCTTGTAAATTTTAGCAAGCATGTAATACATCCATAACGCTTTTCCCATATGAATTCTCTTATGTTTAATGAAACTTGACTGCAAGCAGCAGGATTTTCCTCACTTACTACATTCATAAGGTTCTTACCCTGTAGGAATTCTCTGATGTCAAATGAGACCTGTCTGGTGAGTAAAGGCTTTTAGACACACACTACATTAATACAGTTTATCCCCTGTGTGGATTCTCTGATGTGTGATTAGGCTTGACCGTTTAGAAAAAGCTTTTCCACACTCACTACATTTATAAGGTTTCTCCCCTGTGTGGATTCTCTGATGGGCTTTAAGGTTTGAATTGCAAGAAAAAGCTTTTCCACACACACTACACGTATTAGGTTTTTCCCCTGTGTGGATTCTGTGATGTTGAATGAAAATGTTCTGATGAGCAAAGGCTTTTAGACACACACTACATTCATAAGGTTTCTCCCCTGTGTGGACCCTCTGATGTATTTTTAGGTGTGATTTCTGAGTAAAAGCCTTTCCACATTCACTACATGTATAAGGTTTTTCTCCAGTGTGGATTCTCTGATGTATGATTAGGCTTGACTTTCGAAGAAAAGCTTTTCCACACTCCCTACATTCATAAGGTTTTGCCCCGGTGTGAATTTTCTGATGCATGATTAAGTTTGAGTTATGGGAAAAAGCTTTTCCACACTCACTACATTGATAAGGTTTTTCCCCAGTGTGGATTATCTGATGTCGAAGGAAACCTGACTGGCTGGTAAAAGCCTTTCCACACTCACTACATGCATGTGTTTTTTCCCCTGTGTGGATTCTGTGATGTCGAATGAGGTGTGCTTTATAAGAAAAGCCTTTTCCACACTCATTACATTCATAAGGTTTTTCCTTAGTGTGGATTCTCTGATGTGCTGTAAAGTTTGACTTACAAGAAAAAGCTTTTCCACACTTACTACATGTATAAGGTTTTTCCTCTGTGTGGAGCCTTTGATGCCTGTTTAGGTTTGATTTCTGATGAAAAGCTTTTCCACATTCCCTACATTCATAAGGTTTTGTCCTGGTGTGGATTCTCTGATGTTGAAGAAAACCTGACTGGTTGGTAAAAACTTTATCACATGCACTACATTTATAAGGTTTTTCGCCTGTGTGGATTCTCTGATGTGCACTAAGGTGTGGCTTACGAGTGAAAGCTTTTCCACATTCACTACATTCAAAAGGCTTTTTCCTTGTGTGGATTCTCTGATGCATCATTAGGTTTGAGTTATGAGAAAATGCTTTTCCACACTCACTACATTCATAAGGTTTTTTACTTGTGTCGATGCTCTGATGCCTAGTGAGAGATAATTGTTGGTTAAAGGCTTTTTCACGCTCATTGCATTCATATGGATTCTCTGCACTTTTAAGGATCTGATCTCTAATGACTTCTGACTTCTGGCACATGTTTTCTTTACATTCATTGGACACATACAAATGTTCTCCTGTGTCAGTTCTCTGTTTGGTGGTAAGGCAAGATGTATAATAGCCAGCATGAATTGCTTCTCCCACACTGACAGGTTGCTGATTACATTTGTCTTTGGTATAAACTTGCTCACACATAAGGACTATCTTCTTGCCACTGAAAGTTTTCTCTTTCCCATTGTGTTCAAAGGACTGCTCACAAATGTGGATCTTGTCAAGCTGATTAAAATTATCCCCACTCTTGAGGTTGTTCTCAGGGACATTAAAGGCATGCTTTTGCTCAAATGGCATCTTATGAGGCTTCCTGTGGGAAAATGGAGTTAAAATAAACTATGGTATCATTTCCCGTCTCCTTTGAAAAGGCACAAAATCTCTGAGCCCAAGATCAACTGGTCACTTAACAAGTACAGATTTGGTCTACAACTGGTTTCCATTTTGTGCTTCTGTACTAAGTTAAAGAAAACAATCACTGTGCTTTCCTGGTTACATTTGGTTTGGTGCACAACACAGGACTTGAAAAAGTCTTTTGGCTCATACAAGAGCTATGTGGCTTGACGTAGCAAAGAGAAGACTATACAAGGTTTGTACTAAACCTGTGGAAATGACCCTAGGTACCCCATGCCTCTGCAGAAACATGAACATGCCCACCCACTCACCTAATCCCCGGCCACTGCCTACTTCCAGCTAAACCTCCAGATGGATTGTACTTTTAAGGGGTGGGCAGTGGAGATAGGAAGTACAACAGTATAGGAATTAAGAGGCTGTAATCACTAACTAAATATTTTCACATTTCCTGTCACATCAATTTTCATTTTGGAAGCAAGGCTATGTGTGCTTGTAGTAGAAAACTCCTGTTGGAAGATTGACAGTCCCCAGAAGAGGTCAATTTCCTGCATGACTTGAAACTCCTTAAGTGGATCCTGAATCCCAACCACCTGACATGGGACTAAGGTTCTGGGCTCCTTTTTCATGACTCAGGTAGATTTATCCTCATTGGATGAGTAATGAGAGTCCTGGCATCACCAAATATTCACTTTGGACTTAATTTTAAAGATGTATTTATATTTACTGGAAATTCAGATATACATAGAGGATGAGAGACAGGAAGATCTTCCATGTGCTGATTCACTTTCCAAAAACGCACAACTGTCAGAGCTGAGCTGATTCAAAGTCAAGAGTCAGGAGCTTCTTCTGGTTCTCCCATGCAGGTATAGGGTCACAAGGTAGTGGGTGGTCATCAACAACTTTCACAGGGCAGAAGCAGAGAGCTGGATGTTAAGTGAGGCTGCCAGGGCACAAACCAGTGTCCATATTATGATCCTGGTGTACGTGAGGTAATGGCCAGGTACTAGGTTACCATGCCATGCCCTCGAGATTGATCTTTAGAAATGACTTACGTGGGCCTTTGGATGACCACCTCTACACTTCATAGATCAGTTGACAAAGGGACAGTTTCTTTATTTTATCTCCTCTCTCAACTTGGTCACTTATGTAGCATCCTATCTCTGAGAGCTGACACCCATAGAATGACAGGTATACATATGGAGTTGTGTAGTATAAGCTATTTCCTTGCTGGTTGAGAGACAACCAAGGGGATGTGTCTTACCCACAGGTTCCTGTCCAAACAAGAAATGCTCAGAGGACACTTAAAAATCTGAGATGCTTCTAAAAATTTTGCTTTCTCCATTCAAAAGGCACACTATCTCCTGGCCCTCTCCCAAGAAACGTTATTTGATTCCCTCTGCTTTCTACATTCTGTCTGAAAATGAAAAAAAAAAAAAAAGTAGAAATAATGAAATCCCTTTCATATCATGTTTCAATTATGGTCAGAGATAATACTAAGCATCTTTGTGGCACTGTGGCTTTCCTTAGGTTATTATATAATTTTGTGATTACAACTTGCCTGAAGATTATTTCTTGATCTTTCTGATTAGTTGCAAGCAGCTCATTCTTTCTGTGGGAATCTGAAATTAGGAAAAGAGTAACAATATGCATGAATCACAACTAAATATTTCTTTTCTAGTGCTCAAGTGAAGCCAATGAAATCTGTTGCCATTCTAGATACAGCACATTTTCATATTAGTAAAATGTGGATGTTTGTGAGCATTATTAATAAGCATTACAGCTCATCTATTAATGCCTTAACATAATACCCATGTTTTAAAATAAAAATTTTAATTAGTTGAGATTGCATATTTAACCTAAAGTGGGATATGACAGAAAATATGGTACAAAAATTCAAAATAAGGCTTGGGGTATCTTACACTCCATATCATCATTAGTTTTTCTTTGCCTGGCTACTCTGCTTCAAACACAACTTCCTGAAAATGCATCTTAGGAGGTGGCAGATGTGATACAAGTGTTTGAAATCATGAAAATACACATATATAGTTCTAGATTTATGGTGACAGGCTGGCAAATTGCTAGAATAAACTTATACATGGAGAGCATAGAACGCCTGTGTATCACCAGCTGTCCTTCTGGAAGAAACTCAAACTAAAACTCAAATATAATTCCAGTCAACACTTACTGAGTTATGTATCAATTCCCCTCAGAATTATGGGCTGACCTACCTGGAAGTCTCTGCTTGACAGATTTCTCCACTGTCCATGGTGCTGATTCTTGCTCCAACTTGAAGATCACATCAGGCTTTGTCATGGAGTACCCTGTGAATGGAGAATGATGTAGATTTTCCAAAATCCCCACTAATCCTACCAACTACTACACGTTATAAATCTTCTTTCATTAGCAAATTATACAGAAGTGTTGTGCTTAAGCATGACAGAACTTCACTCACCCAAGGACAGCAGATTGTTATAGGTCTCAAGCATCACCTCCCTGTACAGGGTCCTCTGCGTATTGTCCATTGTCTGCCATTCTTCCTGGGTAAAGTCCACAGCCACATCATCGAATGACACCAACACCTGTAACAGCACATGTCTCCTCAGCTCTGGATCATTAAATAGAAACACTGACAGTGCATTCTCTGTATGTTTAATTTGCAACTTCTATGTATACGGTTTAATTTACAATTCATGCAGCATCACAGAGTAAAAATTAAATGAAAATATCTTGTGCTGTATTGCTTTTACAATTCCAATACTACAACAGAATATTCCTTATTCTTTTAAAGGTTGTTTTCTCTAAAAAGTCTCATTCTAATGAACTGTTGAAGGCACTACAAGTATATCTCTTCAAGAGGAAGATATCATTGTGTTTGTTATTGCCACTCTGCTTTTCAACTAAATTAAGATAAATAATCACATTGAGCCAAAGTATTAACTCAGGACCTGTAATACTATGTTGAGTTTAATTCTTCTGTGTGTGTTCAATTTGCATTTTCTATGAATGCAGCTTAATTTACAATCTATATGGCAGCATAGGGTAACAACAAAATAAAACATTTTGTCCTGCATTATGTTTGCAATTCTGAAGCTACAATTCCACTATTATTCATTGTGCAATGTTTAGATACACATGAGTTAAATAACATGCTAGATTAGATTAAATAATTAAGATAAATGCTTAATATTGCACAAGATGAGAAAAATTTTGAGTAGGTTACTAATGATTTTCTCAAACATGCTGAGATACTTAAAAATATTATAAAGCAATAATAAAATTCAATTTTCTTATTTCAAAGTGAAATAATGATATACTGAAAACATTCTTTTTTTAAGATTTATTATTATTGGAAAGCCGGATATACACAGAGGAGGAGAGATGGAAGATCTTCCATCCAATGTTTCACTCCCCAAGTGAGCCACAATGGGCCAGTGCATGCCGATCTGATGCCAGGAACCAGGAACCTCTTCCAGGTCTCCCACGTGGGTACAGGATCCCAAAGCAATGAGCCGTCCTCCACTGCTTTCCCAGGCCACAAGCAGGGAGCTGGATGGGAAGTGGAGCTGCTGGGATTAGAACCGGTGCCCATATGGGATGCCGGTGCGTTCAAGGTGAGGACTTTAGCCGCTAGGCCACGCCTCCGGGCCCCTGAAAATATTTTTAAACTGTACTTGCACTACGAAATATTTCCTACAATGTAGACTGAAATAAATAAAATAAAATAATATTTAAAATATGAAATACATATACATATAATTCCACTATATATATATACCTTTTTTCACTTTTGAGTGTGCACATATTAAAATTCTTTCTGCTTTGGTTTTGCTTTTCTTTTTATGGAATAACATAATTAAACTGAAATTTCAATTTCAAAATAGTAAACTGCAGCTTAGGAGGGAAACAAATGACAGTCTCATACAGAACTATCTTCTGAGAATTAGTTGGTATCAGCCAGTCACAGCCTGCCAGCTGAACAGAAAATATATATATATATAAGACAAATGCCATGCTGTCACAAACCTACTTCTTTTTTTTTCTAATGTTCTAGAAGCCCTTTAGCATAAATTAATCAGGTGGGTTTTTCTTTTGTTCCAGTTTTTCACTTACTAATTTTAGCATAAAAACAGAACTAATGTAGCTGATATACAGAATTTTAACAGTATGATACTTCTTTGGAATCTTCCCTTTTTCCTGTTACTCTCTTAAACATTTGAAATAACATGTTTTAAATTCACATTGTACTCAAGGCCTTAATTTTTCAATGAATCATCAAAAGGAAAGTAAAATGACCAATTTAATAGGTAAGCACTATAAATATAATGAAAAGACATGTTTCAATCATACAATGTACAAACACAGAGCATTATAAAACTACAGTAGAATATCATCATTTACTATGTGACAAAGATATAAATCAAAAGTGACAAATCATGTTTGCACCAATACTGATATATACCATTGTCTCTTCCCCACCTTTTTTGTTGCTATTTGTGATTCTTTAAGCTACTCTAAATAACAGAATATCATATTTGTATATCTGTATTTAGGATAGTATCACTTAATATCTTGCACTCTAGTTACACTCATTTTGATATAATACACAGAATTGTCTTCACAGCTGAATAACAGGCCATTGTACACATATACTACATTTTCCTTATTGAATCATCTGATAACAGACATCTCAATTCTTTCCAAATCTTGTGTATTATGAAGTGCTACTCTAAAAAGATGATATCTTTCATACAATGTGTTCATAACTTTCAGGAAATACAACTAGTAGTGAGATTGCTCG
This sequence comes from Ochotona princeps, assembly GCF_030435755.1. NCBI lineage: Eukaryota > Metazoa > Chordata > Mammalia > Lagomorpha > Ochotonidae > Ochotona > Ochotona princeps. The sequence continues at coordinate 257,595 of NC_080837.1, read as the reverse complement.
AACTTACAGCAATCTTATTTAAACTTAATCTTTTTTATTTTATTTAATCTTTTTTTCTTTGTTTAATCATTTCTTAAAAATTTATTTATTTCTACTGCCAAGTCAGATATACAAATAGTGACAAAGAGGAAGGTCTTCCAGCTGGTATTCACTGCCCAAGTGAAATCAATAGTTGGTGCTACGTCCATTCAAAGCCAGGATTCAGTAACTCTTCTGGATCTTCCATGCAGGTGCAGGTTTCCAAGGCTTTAGGCCATCACTGACTGGTTTCCCAGGTCACAAGCAGGGAGCAGGATGGAAGCAGGGCTGCTGGGATTAGAACCCACACCCATACAGGATCCTGGCACAATCAAGGCAAGGACTTCAGTTGCTCAGTCGCCATGCTGTGTCTAGCAAATTTATTTCTAATCCTTTAAGAAATTTTGTACTACTTTTCACATGCTGACTTAACTTATAATTTCATCAGCATTGTATAAAAGTTCCCTTATTTTACTTCCTCACCAGTATTTGTTACCCTTTCTTCCAAATAATAATAGCCATTCTGACAGGGTTGAGTTATCTCATTGTGATTTTGATTTACATTACCCAAATGGCTTTGTTTTGAGAACTGTCTACTGAGGTCCTTTGATCATTTATTTACCAAACAGAGGATGTTCATGTTGTTAAGGTCACATGGAGCTTGAAAGATAAAAGTTGCCAATTTGAACAACACATGGAACTTCTTCTGTCATGAGCGTCAACAAAATATTAAGAGTGATGTAGAAACCCGCATAATCCAAAAAGCTCTCTAGTATTCTATAAATACAATCTCTCTAGAAAAAAAAAATAAATGAGTATTTCCTAATGAAACATGATTTCCATTTATTTAGATTTAAGAGTTTTTGCTTCCCTATTTTTGAAAGATTTATTTATTTGAAAACGAGAGATAGAAAAATTGGAAAAAGGGCCTGGCACAATAGCCTGCGGGTGAAAGCCTTCACCTTGAATGCACCGGAATGCCATATAGATGCCAGTGTGTGTTCTGGCTAATCCACTTGCTATTCAGCAACTTACCTGCGGTGTGGGAATGTGGACAAACATTCAGCTAGCAGTGAGATTGCTCAAACTTACAGCAATCTTATTTAAATTTAATCTTTTTATTTTATTTAACCTTTTTTGTTTAATCATTTTAAAAAAGATTTATATATTCCTATTGCCAAGTCAGATATACAAAGAGTGACAGAGAGGAAGGTCTTCCATCCGATGATACACTACCCTAGTGGACTCAATGGTTGATGCTGCGCCCAAAGTGTTGGGACCCTGAATCTGTGTGGTGAGTCCAAAATAAACTCCAGGCTTCTGATCAGCCCAGCTCCTTCCATTGCAACTCTTTGGAGTGAGAGCAGATGAAGAATCTTTGTATCCCCTTCTTTCTATATATCTGCCTTTCCAAATATATAAATATGTGTGAGTTTTCGATGTTTATTGTGGATAATGTTTACATAGATGATCGAGGTGGGAAGGTTCAAGGGTTAGGGAAAAGTTAATCTGATCATTGTTTCCAAGTTTTCTATTTCTCCTTCCTATGGAACTGGTTCATATCCTGGTTGTTCATTTCCCATCTAGCTCCCTGCTTGTGGCCTCGGAAAGCAGGAGGAGAAGGAGGCCCAAAGCCTTGGGACCCTACACCTGTGTGGGTAACCTGGAAGAAGTTCCTGGCTTCAGATCAGCTTAAACCAGGCAGCTCCAGCCATTGCAGCCATTTTGGGATTATACCAGTGGATGGAAGATGTGTCTCTCCTTCTCTCTGTAAATCTGACTTTCCAATCAAAATAAATTAGAAAACACATTTAACAAACTGTACTTTAACAATGGTATTATAGGATGATTTGCGGTCATCAAGATTTCACTCCTCTTCACACATTACAGCACATTCAGTGTGGGCTGGGTTTTAGAATTGTTATACCAACATTCAACATAGTTGGTACATTGAAAAATTTATTAAGGTGAACACATGGTAGAGTTACAGGACAATCCTCATTTAATTTGTGCATCAGTTGCAAATTAAATAAGCATGTATATTACAGTATAAGTATGATTGTCAACTCAAATGCTATCTGATGGGCATGACTAACAGCTTACCTGCCTATGATCTGAGACATGGCTTAACGCGTGTGTGCAGTACTTGACCTGTGACATGATTGGAGGTTCTAAATGGATATACATGCCTTCTAGTCAATTACAGTGTCCCTGTTGCTTGAGAAGGCTATTCAGGACTGCCCTTCTGCTGTCTCCTTTCCTAGTGCATGAGTTGTGCTCACGTTGTAATAAATGGACATGCTCCCTCAGCCTATCCCTGATGGTTCTTGCAGCCCAAGAACACTACACCTCATCCCCTTGATGGCCTCGAGCATGTTGGCAGGGAAATGCGCGAGACTCAAAAGCAATAAAAACGAACACCAAAATGGATAAAGAACTAAATATATTTCTACAAAGAAGATAACCAAAAGGCTAATTTTAAAGATTTATTCATTTTATTACAGCCAGATATACAGAGAGGAGGAGAGACAGAGAGGAAGATCTTCTGTCCGATGATTCACTCCCCAAATGAGCTGCAATGGGCCGATGCGCACCTATCCAAAGCCAGGAACCAGGAACCTCTTGTAGGTCTCCCACATGGGTGCAATGTCCCAATGCATTGGGCCGTCCTCAACTGCTTTCCCAGGCCACAAGCAGGGAGCTGGATGGGAAGTGGAGTTGCTTGTAGGTCTCCCACATGGGTGCAATGTCCCAATGCATTGGGCCGTCCTCAACTGCTTTCCCAGGCCACAAGCAGGGAGCTGGATGGGAAGTGGAGTTGCCGGGATTAGAACCGGCGCCCATATGGGATCCCGGGCTTTCAAGGTGAGGACTTTAGCTGCTAGGCCACACTGCCAGGCCCTAAAAGGCTAATTAATTAACACACAAAAAGATTTTCAACATGATTGATCATTAAGTAAATGAAAATGGCAACCACAATGATATACCACTTTCTATCCACTGCAATGCCCTTCATTAAAACAATCCAGGAAAGGATGGCTCAAGGTGCCTTCAAGCAGCCAGGCCCTGTTCTGTCCCTCCAACCAGCAAAATGTGGCCAGTGGGACTAGAGTTCTGTTTGTGTACACACCAAGGCCAGGATGGCTCAAGCTGCCTTTAAGCAACAAGACCATGCTGTGCCTCTCCCGTCAGCCAAAGACGGCCAGTGTGGTCCAGGGTCCAGTTTGGCACATAGCCCAGGCCAGAATCACTCAAGCTGCCTTTAAGCAGCCAGGGCTGGACTGTGCCCCTCCCGCCACCACCAGCCAAGAACTGACACTGGGTCCAAGGTCACGTTTACACCCTCAGCCCAGGCCAAGATGTCTGAAGATGCATTCAAGCAGCTAGCTTGGGCTGTTTGACTCCCAAAATAGGAACTGCTGATTCCTCAGGAGAAGGGGTAAGGGGGATATGTGGGAGGCAGGACCACTGAAGGAGTATGTTGCAGGTGAGGAATGACTTCTGAAACACTTCTACTGACAAAAGCCACTTTACTTGCAGGGAAATGAGGGGGCTAACACCTAGTGGTTTGGAAACTAGCACTGAGGAAATTTCTGGGTCAGACGAGTGCATCTACCTACATGGGAGAACTGAGCTGGAATGATTAACATGGACTACCACCACCCACCAGTGCACACTTAAGGTAGGGCTGGGGGCCTGTCTTGCAGGGAAAGATTACACTACAGCCAATGAGTTTCTTTTTTTTTCTTTTTTTTTTTTTAAGATTTATTGATTTTATTACAAAGTCAGATATACATAGAGAAGGAGAGACAGAGAGGAAGATCTTCCATCCAATGATTCACTCCCCAAGTGAGCTGCAAAGGCCGGTGTGCACCGATCTGATGCCAGGAACCAGGAACCTCCTCCAGGTCTCCCACGTGGGTGCAGTGTCCCAAAGCTTTGGGCCATCCTCGACTGCTTTCCCAGGCCACAAGCAGAGAGCTGGATGGGAAGTGGAGCTGCCGGGATTAGAACCGTTGCCCATATGGGATCCCGGGGCGTTCAAGGCGAGGACTTTAGCCACTAGGACATGCCGCCGGGCCCTGCCAATGAGTTTCATAGAAGGGGCAGATAATGTGAGCCTGAGCCATGATACCAACAAGCATGCAGGGCACTCAGGTCTGGGGGCAGATTCTGTGGGGGAATATGAGGGCTCAACTTGTGGAACTGCAAATTCTGCAGGTTGGCTCAAGAGCTGAGAGTTGTAAAGAGCTGAGCTACACATGACCATGGAACCCTCTGACACTCATGAATACTGGGATTGGGAACAGGACACACTGGTCTAGGATGCAGCACAGAGCAGATGTGCAAAACATGCAAAGGAACCATGGCGGGAACAGGCCTAGTATGGGTTATATGGCGCACTGTGACTGGGGTGCATTTCCCAACTGGTGTACATGAGAGCTGAATGTGGGATGGGCATGGATGGGCTCCACCACAGCATCCACTGGTTTGCATAAGAGATGGGACTGGAGACAAACTTATCCAGCAATTGCAACCACAAGTACATGTGCAGGCTGATGTGGGTGACAGATTGAGCTGAGCCTGTACTGGCAAGTACACACAAGTGTCTATCATCACCTCAGATCAAGTTTCTTCACGATCCCCACCACTTAACCAATGAACTCAGAACTCTAACATTAGGGAGAAATGTGGAATCTGTGCTTTGACCTTAGAGTGCATGTGTCAGAACTAGGCCTCCTCATTTGCTGAATGAACATATTCAGATGCACATAGGGGATATGGCAGTCTGTTCGAGCCTGCAGATGAAGGAGAGCAGAACAGATTGGACAACTACCCCAGGCAAGTATTGACCATAAAGATCTGGCTGAATGGAAACTGTAGTTGGAATATCAACCAATGGACCTTAGAAGAACTTCTTATGGAAACCACTTGAACAGAACCTTCAGAGCATGCTCAGATGACCATTCCATATCCCAGGGTTCTATTGTGGTGGGATTCTGGGAGTAGCTTTTCTCCTTCTCTCCGCCATCCCACAGACATAGAAAGAAGGAAATTTGGAAACAATCATCTCATCCACTTCCCCCTAAATCTTGATCCTTCCTAGCTTAATCAGTCCACATGTGCATGCATGCTCCCTCATCAACCATGTAAACATCATCAAAATAAAATTTAAGAACCATAAGAAATGAATTACTGTGATTCAAGGCACATATTTTGCAGTATATTTTTATGACAACCAAAGCACACTCCTATTTGCGAATCTACTGCCTATTGCCAATGAGAAAGAACTGACCATGATCAGAGAAATCAAAGGTTATGACTTTAGATGGCCAACGCTAAGCAACAACAACAACAAAATGTCAAATAATCAGCCTAAGTAATGATCTCTGAGTCAGAAAAATATGAAGCCAAGTCTAGGAGTAGAAAAAGAAATTTAAAGTACAGATTAATGAAGAAATGAATAAAAACTGTATTCAGCAACACTGAAGATAAAGGAAATTCTTTGTTCTTAGAAAGAAAACAAAATCAATAAACCCTTTGCTAGATCAAGCAAAAAGCAGGCTCAAGTACATAACATCACCAAGAAGAGGAACATATTAAAACTGCTACCACAGAAGTAGAGTGGATCAGGGCTGTCTGGACAAAGTGGGTTTTCCACTGCTTGTGATATGAACTTCCCATGCAGATGCCACCTCAAGTCCGGGCTGCCTCACCTTTTCTCTCTTTTTAAAAAATAAACACTTATCTACTTTTTTGGAAAGCCAGATTTAGAAAAAAAAAGAGGTGAGACAGAGAGGATGATCTTCCATCTGCTGATTCACTCCCCAAGAGGCCACAATGGCTGGAGCTGAGCAGATTTAAAGCCAGGAGCTTCTTTCACGTCTCCCACACAGGTGCAGTTTCTTTACCCACTCAGTTACTGCACCTGGTCCAGGTGCTTTATTTCTGATGCAGCTCTCTGCTAGTGCACATGGAGAGTGGAGGATGTCCCAAGTGCTTGATTCCCTGTGCTGATATGGGAGAACTAGGAAAAAGCTTCAACCTGGACCTGCTTTAACCATTGTGGTCATTTGGAGATGATATAGCAGAAGTAAGATCTCTGTTTGTAATTCTCCCCTGTTCTCTATAGTTCTGCCTTGCATGTCAATAAAATCATTTTTTAAGATTTTTTTATTGCAAACTGAAATATACGGAGGGGAAAAGACAGAGAAGAATATCTTTCATCTGATGATTCACTCCCCAAGTGACCGCAATGGCAAGTGCTGAGCCAATCCGAAGCCAGGAGCCAGGAACTTCCTCCAGGTCTCCCACATGAGTGCAGGGTCCCAAGTCTTTGGACCATCCCCAACTGCATTCTGAGGGCACAAGCAGGGAGCTGGCTGGCAAGTGAGGCACACGGGACTAAAACTGGTGCCTATATGGGATCCCAGCACATCCAAAGTGAGGACTTTAGGTGTTAGACCACAGGCACAGGCTTGATAAAATAAATCTTTACTAGAATAAAACAGAAATGCAAGTAGGGACTATCAACAGCAGTTATAAACAAGTAAATTGTTAGAAATGCTTAATTTCTTGATACTCAGTATTAGTCTACAAACTGAATCACAAAAAATTTAATAACTTGACAAAACAAACAGGCAGTTAACACTGAATCAGGAAGAAATCTCTTCAAACCAAAAGTCAATACTAGGTACACTCACTGCTAAATTCTACCAAATTAACACCAGATTTTCTAGAATTACTCTAAAAAAATTAAAACGAGGAGACAATTCAAAAATTATGCTAATCCTAACAATACTGTGATTCCTAAACTAGACTGAATCAGCAGTAGGAAGATCTTCAACCATGACTGTTTAAAATAGAAATAAATAAAGACAAAAACAGAAACAAAAAAAAGATGGGATTGCTCAGTAAAAATGCAATCTCCCTTGCTGTATAATTAGTTCTCTCTATATTTACTTAATGCTTCTTCTGAAATAATTTCTTATAGTCCAGAAATCTAGTTTAAAAGTCACTATAATATCATTGACCAGTATACCTGATAAAATAGATGTAAAATTCTTATCATAGGGCCCGGTGGGGTGGCCTGTGGCTAAATTCCTCACCTTGCATGTGCGAGGATTCAATATGGTCACTGGTTCTAATCCCGGCAGCCTGCTTCCCCACTTTCCCGTTGGGAAGTAAACCATCAGATGGAAGACTTTCCTCTCTGTCTCTCCTCCTCTCTATATATGTGATTTTGCAATAAATAAAATCTTTAGTAAAAAATTCTTATCATAATACATGTAAAATAGGGTCTGGCGCCATAGCGTAGCAGCAAAAGTCCTCACCTTCATTGCTCTGGGATCCCATATAGGCACAGGTTCTAATCTCGGCATCCCCACTTCCCATTTAGCTCCCTGCCTGTGGCCTGGAAAAGCAGTTGAGGAAGGCCCAAAGCCTTGGGACTCTGCAGCCATGTGAGAGACCTGGAAGAAGCTCCTGCCTCCTGTCTGCAGATTGGCTCAGCTCCAGCCATTGCAGCCACTTGGGGAGTGAACCATTGAAAGGAAGATTTTCTTCTCTGTCTTTCCTCCTCTCTGTATATCTGCTTTGCAATAAAATAAGCAAATATATTTTTAAAAAAACATGTAAAATAAATGCAACATCACATCAATAAACTCACATGTACTAGCCAAGGTGTACGTAACTAGAAAATGTAGAAAATGGGCCAATAAATGAAAATCAATAAACCAAGTATTTCACATAAACAGGATGAAGGACAAGTATCATTAAAACCGCCTTATAGAAAGCATTCAATGAATTTCTACATTTATTTTGTAATAACATAGATGAAAGTTGAGGCAATCTACAAATATATAAATATACCCCAGTATACCTCAGTTGAGGTACATAGAAATAAGCCTCAAGAAAATTGTATCCACAGATAACAAACCTATAGCCATCACACAACTGAATGCCAAAAACAAAAGCATTTCCTTTAAGATATGTAACCAAATTAGAATTATTTTGGTGTTATGTAATTTAATATTTACCAAAATCATGTAGGCAAAGAAAGGAAAGAAAAGTCACAGAAATAAAAATGAAGATACAGACCTTATTTCATGGCTTCTCATTTATGGAAATGTACAGTGATGGAATAATGAGGTCTACCATATTCAGATATGGGGGTACAATGCAAAATGCATCCCTGCTTCTAAACAGAAGATGGGCTCCCAGTGAAACCGTTGGAAATGTGTAGACAATGGGATACTGAATTGTTTTACACTGTCTGTATGAGCAATGTCGAGGCACACTTAAATAAGAAGCTGATGGGATTGTGACTCCATATGAAGAACTCTTCTATTATAGCAACATAGGGAAAATCTGTTGGGAGGTGGGTATTTTGGATGGGGGAATCCCAGTCTATATGAAATAGTACCACTACATTCAAAAATTCAAAATAAAAATGTAAGAAAAAAATGAATACTAAATTAGTTTCAATGCTAGATTTCCACTGACTTTTATTATTAGTGAAACCTAACGAGTGTCAAGAGACTGTATTAAGCCATTAAAAAGAACCAATTTTTATTTGTTACAAAATAGATGAAACTGGATAAAAAGAAATTAAGCAAATGGAGAAAAAACATGTTATGCTATGTAAATGTGACAAAATACCTGCAAACTTAGAATGGTGATTATTACAGACTGAGAAGAGTGAAGCCTGGGGAAAGGAAGGAGGTAGAACAGGGAGCAAAGAAAGTGAGACAGAAGGAACAAGATCCAGAGATCCAAACCAGTGTGTGGTGACTACAGTTCACAATATGGTAACCTAATGCAGGAAACTGTAATGGAGCACCCCATGTGCTGTAAAAACAAAGATAAGCAGAAAGAATGGTTACCTAGTTTACTTAGCTTATGCAGAACCTATACTTAAATACTGCACTGTACCCTGTAATAGTATTCAAGTACATGTTGATCAAAATGCACTGGATTTTTAAAAAATCAGAATCATCCATGCACACTAAAAATGATCTATTTAGAAAAAATTAAACACCCCAGCTCTAGGCAGCTGCCTAGTTTGCATTGTACCTAGGTAAGTGTTACACAGGTGGGAGAAAAGCAGCTAACACCTGGTGGGCGTCCTGGGCCTGGTTAATGCCAAATATGTGTTAACTCTACCAGTGTGTCACCATAGCTGCACATTCTTTTTTTTTCCTTTTTTTAAAGATGGGTGGGAGGAACGTTCGGACTGTGCTGATGGAGCTGCCACCAACGTGGTGGCTGCTGGGGGGACTTGAGTCAGCTCACATTCAATGCTTGGAGCCCAAACAGCCCTCAATGCAAAATGGTGAGTGAATTCTGAGCTTGAGGGCTGCCAGAGCACCGACTGGCACCAGGTTTCTCCTGTTAGCAAACTGAGGGCTAGCTCTGGAGTCTTAGGGGGTGGAATTACTACCTAGGGACATCCAAGGTTAAAGCCACTGCACATGTAGGTAAGGAATGAATCCTGAGGGACTCCCAATGACAGGGTGACTGTACTTGCAGCTAAGTGAGGGGACTGAGACACAGTGGTTTGGAGAGGAGAGCTGTATGGGTCTGAGACATGGTGGTTTGCAGGGAGAGCTGAATGGGTCAGACTAATATACCAGCCTGATATGGGAGTCCTGAGTAGGGATTCTTAATAAGGAATATTGCTGACCACCACATGCTAGTCCACACAAATGTGAGGGCTGGGGATCTGTCTGACAAGGTTAGATCCCAATGCCTGACTGAATGTCGGAACAGGGATGGGTCGTATTAGGCAGGGCCATGACAGCATGTGAGAGAACCAGGTCCAGAGGTAGATTCTGTGAGAGATATGTGGGCCTAAACCTGTGGAAATACAAGTCCCACTGGTTAGCTCAAGAGCTGGGAGGGTGAAGGGTTGAGCTAGATGTGACCATATAACCTGTCATCACTCACGGGTATAGGGACCAAGAATAATCCGGGCAGGTCCAGGCTGCAGCACCAGCATATGCATCCTAAAATAAGCAGCACAGCAGGCTGGGCCGCAAGTTTCATAAGCTCATACAAGGCCAAGATGGAGAGACAGACTATGCCAGTCAAGGGCCTAGCACCCAATGACATGAGTGAGATCTGGGTCAGGGAGTGGGCAGAGTGGGAGAACTTGGGAAACTCCACCAGCTGAGTCATAGCTCCTGCTGGTAAGCACATGATCCAGGTCTGGTGGTTGGGCAAGGTGGGTAAGGTAGCTCCACCTGTTAGCAAATGTGTGGGTTGGTTTTGGAAGTGGGCAGAGCAGGCAGAGCCAAGCAAATCTTAGCTCACCGGCAAGTGCAGAAACCAGGCTGGAGCACAGGTCATTCCGGGCTAGGCTGTCACACCACCCACTTTAATGAGCCATGGATGGTAACAGACTGAGCAGGTCCAGGCTACAGTACCCACCAGCAAGAGTTAGGATTTGGGGCATACTTGGTCTGGCCAGGCTCCAGTATTTGAAAGCAAAGGTCAAGACAGGTGAGGGACTATGCCAAGCTGAGTCAGAGCAACCAGTGGCACAGGTAAGATATATGGCTGGGAACAGGCCTGGTTGGAGAGCTAAGGGGACACCCTGGCTGGGTTGGGGTTCCCACTGGGGAGTGTGAGGGCTAAAGGAGGGGATGTTATCTGGTCTGGACATGGCTGCAGTTTCTTTTGGCACAAGTGTGGACTAGGTCCGGTGTGTGCCAGACTGAGGTAGACTACAGCATCCACTGGTGCTCCTGAGAACAAGGCTTAATGCAGGATGGACTAAACTACATCTCTGTACCTGCTGAGCTATGTATGAGCTGTGTCTGGGTGCGGAGCACCCTGGGCTGGGCTGTAATACCCAACAGAAAAAAACAGAATGGGTTGAAGGCAAGTCAGGAAAGCCATTGTTTCTGCTAAGACAGGAGATGGATGAAGTAGGGCTGGACCAAGAACCCACTGATCTGGCATTGGAATAAGTTCTGAAGAAGGAGCTTGTGAAATTACTCTGTGGAGACATAGTCTCTGCAGGTGAGTGCAAGAACAACAAGGAACAGCCTAGACATAACCTTCAGCCAGGTTATGGTACACAATGGCATACCTTTGGCTCAGGTCTGGGGCAAACCAGGTTAGGCCAGTTCATATCACCCAGTGGCAAATCTGAAAGCCAGAATGGTATGTGGATCATGCCGAGTGGGGGCACAACACTACACAATTCACATTAGGGATAGGACTCTGGGGTTGTTTGGATTGGCTAGGCTGTAACCCCCACCAATGCGAGCGTGAACTGGGGGCAAGCTGGGCCGGGCAAGGCTGCAGAACTCAATGGCAAATGCCAAGGTGAGCTATGCTGTGCCAGATTGGGTCACAGCACATAACCATCACAAGTGAGACCCATGGGAAAGCAGACCAACTCAGTAGGTGTGGGGGTTCTGCAGGGAGTTCCCCTATTGAGCCATTACTCCCACTGGGGAATGTGAAAGCTGGTGTTTGCTCAGATCAGTCCAGGCAGGGCTATAACCACCGTTGGCCTGCATGTTTAATGGAACAGGGAAAATCCAAGGTGGCAGACTGTACCTTCTGGTACGTGCATAAGCCATAGTGGGTGAGGATTGGGTTGGTTGGGTTTTGCCACAGCATCACCTAACAGATGATGGTTCCAGTGGGGGCAAACTGTTTCAAGCTAAACTGCAGAAACACCAGGAGAGTGCAAGATCCAGGAGTGGGAGAGAGACCATGAGGGAAATAGTGAGCACCTCTCTGATAGACTGCAACACTCATTGGTTTGTATAGAAGAGAGGGCTGGAGACAGATCTGACCCAGCAATATCAATCACCAACATGTGCATAAGCTGATGGGGGTGATGGAATGTGCTGGACCCTCTGTTGGCATGCACACACAAGAATTAGGTCTTCATCACATCAGATCAAGTTTCTTTGGGGATCCCTCCTCACAACCAACTGAATCACTGGATTCAGAACTCCAACAATGGAGAGAACTGCAGGTTCCATGGACTGACCATGGAGGGCATTGGTCAGAGCCAGGCCTCCTCAGTGGCTTTGATGGAGTAGTGAACAGCATATTCAGGTGCACATGGAGGATATGGCAATACATTGGAGCATGCAGAGGGCATTGTTACTATAACAGAGCACGAAGAACAGAACAAACCAATCAACTACTCCAGACAAGTGCTGGTGGTGAATATGTGGGCAAACAGAGACTCTAAGATGAATTAAATCAACCAGTGGATTCTGGACAGATTTCATCGTGCTTGGAATGATGAGATCGGCAGTAATTCAGATCTGTTGAACTATCAAAACCTCATGAGCAGGACCCTCAGAGCATGCCCCTAGGGCATCAGGGATCATGGTATGGCTGGGAGGCTGGGTGTGGCTTCTCCCTTTATCCCCTCCCTTACCCTAGATACAGGAAGGAAAAAGAGAGAATATGGAAATGGTGATCTCACCTAACTTTGTGTAGCCTTGGCCAACCACCCTAAACAACAATGCAAAACTCACCAAAACTAAAAAATAATTCAAAAAGAAGAAACTAAACAGACCCCAATCTACAGAGTATAAAGTATAGTGGGTTTTTTTAATTCCTTAGAAAAACAATTTACTTACTTAAAAGTGAGAATTACAGAGCAGCACTCAAAGCCAGACAGAAAGAAAAACCTTCCCTCCACTTGTTTACTCCCCATGTGGCCACAAGAGGCAGCAAGGTCCAGGACAAACCAGGAGCCTGAACTCCATTCTGATCCTCCACAGGGGTGCAGGCATAAAAGAAACTGGGACATTTTCTGCTATCTCCCAAGCACATTAGCAGGGAAATAGATCAGAAGGTGAATATCAGGGACTTAACTGGTCCTTATATGGAATTCTGGCATTGCATGCAGCAGCGTAACATGCTATCCCAGAACATGCCACAAGGATTATTTAAACAAACAAATCTGGTAATCAAAAGTCAGTGGTTTCCACTGAACTTCACCCTCATCCCTTGACTGATATACAATTCATGCTATGTGGCATTTTGTATAATGTAAATATCACTACTGGAAAACTACTTACACAGATTTTACAATGTCACTATTCAGCTGACAGGAAAAATGACAGAAAAACATGTTTTGGGCCAATTTTTTTCTGAATGCCTGTACTAGCTATGGCTCTGTCAGACTGACCCCTGATCCCCTTGTGGCATCTCACATGTGGGTGGGACATATGCAAGTACTTATATCACCACCAGATGCTTCTCAGATGCATTGGTAGGAGGCTGGATTGAAATGGTGGAGTAGTCAGGACTAGAAACAGGTGCACTGTAATTATATGCATTCATCCCACCATACTGACACACTCTTACACTGTTTTATTCATTTTCTTTGTAAAGATTTCTTTTTTATTTCAAAGTCAGGCATACAGAGATGGAGAGACAGAAAGAAACATCATCTGTCCAATAATTCACTTCCCAAGTGACTGAAACAGCCCTGTGCTGTGCCAATCTGAAGCCAGGAGCCCAGACACTCTTCTGGGTCTCCCACTCGGGTGCTGGGTCCCAGGGCTTTTGGACCATCCTTGACTGTTTTCCCAGGCCACAAGCAGGGAGCTGGATGAGAAGCATGGCTGCCGGTATAAGAACTGGCATCCACATGGGATCACATTGCAATTCGAGGAGAGGAATTTAGTTGCAAGACCATGACATCAGGCCCATTTTATTCATTATAATACCACTATCAAATTGCTGTCAATATATCTCAGGGCCAGGAGTGAATCATTGGAGGGAAAATCTGTCTGTCTCTATTCCTCTCTGTATATCTGACATTGCAATAAAAATAAATAATTCTATATATATATATTCATATATATATGAAACAAAACATGGAACGTTTCAATCAGCTTTGATAGCTCCAATGTTTTATCAAAATTTTATCTTCTTTATCTCATTTTTTTTCACTTTAGTTTAAATACTGTTATAAAACTCCTAAAATACAATGTAAAGCAAGCTGAAAAGTAAACAAAGAACTTACTGAAGGTGTGCTGGTGTTCTTGAGTCTGGGAAGCATGTAGCAGGCTGCAGGGCTACACCTGCAAGAGAAGGTGGAGACAGGGAGTTATGCATTGGTCTTGATTGTTCCTAGCCTCTTCAGTGGTTCCTACTGTGCTAAGCAACATCAAGTTGGAGGCAGACACAATGGGTGGAGAAATAAAAGCCATCCCTGGGCAAGAATAGTGCTTTACAAGTTATAAGGAGGCATCCTTGAAATAGAATCAATAATTTCAATAATTGGCAGTGATTGAAGTCAAGTAATCATTAGGTTAGTGCAAACAATTACTATTTATTTGAAAATAATGTTACTGGGACCAGCACTGTAGCCTAGTGACCAAATTCCTCACCTTGCACATACAGGAATCCCATATGGATGCTGGTCATATCTTGGATGCTATATTTCCCATCAAGCCCCCTACTTGTGGCCTGGGAAAGCCGTCAAGCACAACCCAATACCTTGTGAGACTGCACCCGTAGGGGAGACTCACAAGAGCTCCTGGCTCCTGGCTTTCACTTTGGCTCAGCTCCAGACACTGTGGATACTGTGGGAGTGAGGTAGCAGATGGAAGATCTTTCTGTCTCTGCTACTGTAACGACTATTCAATGAATATTTTTAACAACTTAAAAAATCATAATGTTACTGCAAAGCACTAGTTTTTTCAACAACTATTATTCAAATTACAAAATACCACAGAAAAACCATATTGTCACTAAAACGTATGTTTCAGAAAAATAGCTGCATGGTATTAAGTACTTCAGTATTTCTACATTCAAAGTAATTCTGTCTATAACTATATATGAAAATGGAATATAATATTTATTTGATAAAGTTTTCTAGTAATTGTTCCCAATGAAAGTCCCTAAGTCTTCAGTAACACTTCCCAGTTCCAAAACCCTCAACAACACTTGGCTTTGCCATTTCATTTGCCTTAGCCCATAGGATATTCATAAATATGACAGCAACATAGTTTGAGAAAACTTTTTATTTTATCTGATTAAATACTTACATTATGGCATCAGTGAGAGAAAACCATTAGATTTGAATGAGTGAATGTCATGAACCAGGAAGCTGAGCTGCTGTTTGGGATAGATCAGATCTGATATGCAAATGCCTTATTTATGCCTACTAGCTATGTAACACTTACAATGCAGTATCCTACTATTGTGCCTGGAAAACAGTAGGTAGGTTCCAAGGACCCCCTGGGAAACCTGGATGGATTTCTGGTGCTGGACTAAGCATGGCTGACATCTTGGGAGTGAATCAACCCACTGATGGAACATCTCTCTTCTCTCTGCAATATACCATTCAAATATACATTCTATTTATGAAAATGATTACAAAGAAACATACTGTGCCTACAACAACTCATGTTAAGTTGATTGTGGATATATTTTGGTGAGCAATAAAGAATTGCATTTCAAATTCAATCGAGAGAACTTCACAAAGACACTTCTACAACTGACATTTTTATATATATTTGGGCATTCTACTTCTTTTTCCCCCTATATTTTATTTTTAATTTAATTTTTTTTTTTGCATTTAACTTTATTTATTTCATTTTACGACACAGTTTCACAGGCTCTGGGATTCCCCCAGCCCCTCTAAGTGCCCCTCCCATGTTGAACTCATCCATATTGTTACAGTAGTACAGTTCATATCCAGTCATGATTCCTTCATTGTGAGCATGGGCCATGCAGAGAGTCCAGCATCTTATTGTCCAGATAAATTCAACAGTGTCATTGGGAAACCATCCCTGGCCTGAAAGTAGAGCTGGCAGAATAGCATCCCCTTCAGTGAAAAGCCACTACCCTTCCACAACCCTTCCAAACTCATTCTATAAATCCAACATCACCTTAATCCCAATACCACATAGAGAATTAACAGAGAAGGAAAACTACAGACTGATCTCCCTGATGAACATTGCTGCTAAGATCCTCAACAAAATCCTAGCTAATGGAATTCAAAAACACATCAGACAGATCATTCATCTGGATTAAGTAGGATACATCCCGGGAATGCAGGGATGGTTCAACATTTGTAAATCCATAAATGTAATACACCACATTCAAAAACTGAAGAACAAAAATCATATAATAGTATCAATAGATGCAGAAAAAGCTTTTGACAAAATCCAACACCACTTCATGCTAAAAACTCTAAACAAGGTAGGCATAGAAGGAAATACCCACAACACAGAGCAATATATGAAATACCCAGCATCATACTGAATGGGGGAAAATTGGTACCCTTTACACAGAGATCTGGAAGGAGATAATGGTGCCCATTGTCACAACTGCTATTCAATATAGTACTACAAGTACTCATAGAGGCTATTAGATAAGAAAAAGAAACCAACGGAATTCAAATGGGAAATGAAGTAGTCAAGCTTTCACTATTTGCAGATGATATGATCCTATACATAGAATAACCAAGAGACTCAATACACAGACTGCTAGAACTTAAAGGAGTTTGGTAGAGTGGCAGGGTATATTTAATTTTATGATACAATGTCATGGGCTCTGGGGTTTCCTTTATCCCTTGGCACTGCAATATTCTATGCAGTATGACCAGCAATGATCTAACACATTACACCACAATGCAAGCCCCAAAGGTTAGGCTTTTTGACTCATTACTACAAAAAATATTCCCATGTACCTTTGGTGTTTAATCACAGATTTTTTTTTAAAGTATCCATTTCATAACCCATTTTTTCAAAAGATAAGCACATTAATGGTTCCTTTCCCAAAAACTTTGGACCTGCAACAATCACTGTAATTCATGTCACTGATGTGTGACCATCCCTTATGGTTACACTTACATTCAAATGCAAAATACCCTATAGAGGAACATCACATTTAATGTGGATTGGAGTTTGACATAGTAAAATACACTTGAAAATTTTGAAATGATTTATTGCATTCTTTTACAATGTCAAAAATCACTGAAAAACTTACCAGAAAATTTATAAATTAAACTCATTGTCCTTCAATTATGACCATCACCACCATCAACACCACCATCAATTTTCAACTATTTTTACCTTCTAAAACCTATTGGAATTGATCATAGTGGTAAGCTTTCTGCTTGTGATCAACACAATCCAGAGTGCCTGGTTTGAATGCAAGCACCATGCCTGATTCCATTACAGCTGCCTGCACAAGTCCAGCCCGGGGCAACACTGAAATGTGAAGTTCAAGTACACATCTCATTTATGTTGAATACTTAGATTTAACACATAGCTTCTAACTAGTAACAATTATTTATTTACTTGAAATGCAAAAAGAGTTTACATCTGGTGGTTCATGCTACCCACATTTACAAGAGCCAAGCTGAGTCAAGCCAGAATGAGAGAGGAGGAACTCCTTGTTTCTTATAAATTTATTATTATTATTATTATTATTATTATTATTATTATTATTATTTTCGGAAAGCCAGATACACAGATGAGTCAAGCCAAACCTAGAAATGAGAAATTCTATCCATGCTCCCATAGGGATAGTTAGAAACCCAGTTTTGTGGGATATTTTTGCTGTTTCTCCTGGAAGTTGCTAATTAGAAGTAGCCAAATACTCATATGGGGGGAATCAGGAACAATTCTAACAACCTCATAACAGGAGGTCATATGCATTGGGGGGAGGGACCCCAGAGTGGAGCAGGCGGACAGGAGGAGGCTTGTATCCCAACACTGAAGACTTCCAGTTCCTTACCAAGAACCATCAGTACAAGCATCAAGAAATACATCCCAACTGCCAAGGAGACCACGGGGAAATTGAGTGCCTTCGGAAGCCAGGAACTCTGAGGTCACCCACTCCCATTTGGATCTACCACCTGGGATGGAAGAAGCCCAAATACTGACCTTGCAAGGATCCAAGGTCATCGGAACGACAACCAAGAGCACTGAGTGGTCCGCAGAATCACAAGAACAGTAAACTTTGGGACTAGGGAGAGGAGCTTTCTCTGGTCCTTGCCTGCTTCCAACTTTGGGTCCCCACCCTCTCTTTCAATGACCATCAGCATCGCTCCAGAAACCCCTCAAAACTAATAAACAAACAAACTAGAATAGATAGATAGAGAACAACAAGGAACGCTTAGAAACAGACAGGAAATGGCCAGTGGGGATGTACTTATAACTCACTGAGTGGGACACTAAGATTAGTCACTCCTCACTGTGGTATTAAAGTTTTCTCTGCACACCCCTCCTAAAACTGTTCACCTAAACTGTTGACATATGTCATGTTAGAGTTATAGAGTTAGACTACCCGAAAAACAGCCAGGTTCAGCAAAATCATGCTTCAACGCTGTGAAATGCTGAATGCTGAAGTCAAAGTAGACATGAGACAGCTGAATAGTAATCTATAGCCATTTTAAGGTGTATAGCACCCGGTTGTAAATAAACTAATAATTGAAATGTCAATGTAGAAATCACAGGATGGGGTTCAGAACTTGCATTCTTTTTTTTTTCTTTACCTCTTTTAACATATTGGTTACTCAATACCATGTCAACCAATTCCATAATGCTATGAACTGTTACTGATGTAATGTCGGGACTTTTAATTGATCAGAATGATACTCTGCCAGCTCTACCTTCAGACCAGAGATGGTCTCCCCAAGAAACCGTTGAACTTATCTGGACAATAAGATGCTGGACTTTATACTTGGTACATGCTTGCAATGAAAGAATCTCAACTGAATTTGAATTGTGACAATGCAACACAGTGGAGGAATCCACCATGGGGGGTTTGGGGTGTGGGGAAGGGGTGGAGGGAATCCCAGTGCCTATAAAACTGTGTCACATAATGCAATGTAATCAAAGATTAAAAAAAAAAAAAAAGAAAAAGAAGTAGCCAAATCCTGAGCAAGAATTCTTGAAACATAATATGGGTGATGACATCACTTGATAAACTTGCTGTGTTGCCATACATGACACTTTAGTTCCCAGTTTTAATGTAATCTAATATGGTACAAGAATTTGGATCGGGAACCAGCTTCTGAGAGTACTCTCTCTCCATGCTCTCTGTCCTGGCCTCTAAAACAAAAACACACAACAAGATGGCACCAGCATCCTGTGGCTAAGCATCCACCATCAGTGCTGTCATCCCATATGGGTGCTGCTTCAACTTGGGCTGCTCTGCTTACAATCCAGCTGCCTGCTAATGGCTAGGAAAGAAGTAAGGATGGTCCAAGTCCTTGAGCACCTGTGCTTATGTTGGAGGGCTGGGATAAACTCCAAGCTCTTAATTAGCACCAGCCACCTTCAGCTAGTGAGGACAGTTAGGGAGGGAACCAGCAGAGGGAAGATCCCTCTCTGTCTCTGCTTCCTTCTCTGTAATGCTGCCTTTCAAATAAAAATATATTTTAACATAATATATATTTCAAAAAAGAAAAAGAAAAGAAAATCAGTCCTCTCTGGATTTCTGCCTATTACCTTTAATACTTCCAATCCAAAGTCACTGCAAATGTGCTGCTTCTACAGAGATTCACCCACAGTGGACTCTGCATATGGTGAAGATGGGATCTAGGTGTCCTCAGGATCAATAAAGAGCCTCATCAGTTTGGCAGACCCTGGGCCCATACCTCTCAGCACCACTCAGCCTGAGCATGGTTCTGGCAACAGGCAACTGGGCACAGAAAAAGCAGAGATGTCATCTGCTGGCAGTCAGCAGGAGGTGGAAGTCTGTGTTCTCAGATGCAATTGCCTGGAGTGCAGTTTGCACTTGACCTGGTCAGGATGTGGAGGGGAAGAATGAGTTCTAACTTCAAACATCACTAAGTCTCCCTGCCTCGATCAAATCTTGAGTTTTCTTCAAATATGTTTTTTTAAAGAAGGTAATTACCAGAAACTATAGTTACTGTGAATGTTTCAAAATGCCTTATGTTCCTTTAGAAAAGAATGCCCATGGACACAGGAAACATCACGTGAGGGTACAGCAAGATGGGGACTGTGATTTGGCCAGGGAGTGACCTCAGCAGAAAGCAAATCTGTTACCATGTTGCTCTTAAACTTTCAATCATTAGAAACACAAGAAATGAATTACCTAGCTTCAAGAAACATTCTATATAGTTTTTTTCTGACAACCAAACTTTCAACTATACTTCTTCCTGCCAATGAGAAAGAACGCACCATCAGAGCAATATAGAAACCAAAGGTTATGAGTGTAGATGCCTAACACTGAAAAGAATAACAGCAACAACAAAAAGTCAAATAAACAACTGAAGTACTGATCTCAAAGGCCCAGACAAATAAAAAAGCATCTAGGAGTCATGAAAGGAAATCAGAATTAAAGATTGGTGAAGAAATGAATAAACTAGATCAGCCAATACTGAAGACAATGGAAATACTGATTCTTTAAAAAGTCAAAATTAATAATCCTTTATCTACATTAAGAAAAAGTAGGGCCCTGCACGGTGGACTAGCAGCTAAAGTCCTCGTGTTGCAAGAATCAAGATACCATATGGGCACTGGTTCTGATCCTGGCACACCTGATTCACATCCATCTCCCTGCTTGTGGGCCGGGAAAGCAGTCGTGGGTGGACCAAAGCATTGGGACCCTGGACATGTATGAGAGACTCAGAAGAAGCTCCTGGCTCCTGGTTTTGGATCAGTGCTGCTCAGGCTGCTGTAGTCACTTGGGGAGTGAAGCAAAGGACGGAAGAGCTTCCTCTCTCTCCTCCTCTGGGTATGTCTGAGTTTCTAATAAAAAGAAAATAAATCTTGGGTCCGGCGCAGTGGCCTAGCAGCTAAAGTCCTCACCTTGAAGGCACTGGGATCACATATGGATGAAGGTTCTAATTCCAGTAGTCCCACTTCCCATCCAGCTCCTTGTTTGAGGACTGAGAAAGCAGTCAGGATGGCCCAAAGTCTTGGGACCCTGGGCGTGTGTGGCAGACCCAGAAGAGCTCTGGGCTCCTAACTTCAGATTGGCGCAGCATGGGCTGTTGAGGTAACTTGGGAGTGAATCATCGCAAAGAAAAATATTTCTGTTTCTCCTACTATATATATATGTATGTATATATATATACCTGACTTTGCAAAAAAGAAAAATAAACCTTTAAAATAAAATAAATCTGAAAAAGAAAGAAAAAAGGCAGACTGAGATACATAAAAGTAAAAATGGAACCTATTAAAACTGCTCTCACACAAGTATAGTGGAATCTCCCCCTTTATCCCAGATAGAGAAAATAAATGTGGAAATAAAAGTCTTACCCACTTTCCTGTAGCCCTTTAACCTTTCTGCCATAATTAATTATGTAAGGATTGTCAAAAATAAAGAGAGTGAAAAAAAAAAAGGAATATAATTGATCACGGCTGTCTGGACAAAGCGGGTTCTGCCACTGCTTGTGATGTGACCACTCCATGTGGATACCACTCCAAGTCCTGGTTGCTTCATTTCTGATCCAGGTCCCTGCTAATGCATGTTGGAATTCAGAGGATGTCCCAAGGGCTTCAGTCCCTGTGCTGATGTGGGGGAACTGGAAGAATCCATTGACTCCTGGTTTCAACCTGGTTCTGCTTTAGCCATTGTGCTCACTTGAAGAGGGATGAAGCAGATGGACATCTCGCTTTCTAACTCTCCCTCTTTCTCTATAACTCTACCTTTCATACTGATAAAGTTGGCATTTACTGGAAAAAAAAAAAGAAAAAAAGAAATACAATGGATCACTAGGGATTGCCAAGCGTAATTATAAACCAATGAGTTGTTCATCATTTCTGGATACTTAGTATTAGCCTACCAAAGTGAATCAGAAAGACACTAAAAACCTGACAAACCAACAGTAAGTAACAATGAGTCAGAAATACAATCTCTTCAAACTAAAGGTCAACACCAGGTGTTTCCACTACTAAATTATACCAAATTAACTTCAAATTTTCTAGAATTGTTGTAAAACACTGAAAGGGAAAAAAAAACAGTTCCAAACTTACCCTGGGCTTAACAATATTTAAACTCCAAAACTGGACTGAATCAACAGTGGGTGACTTAACTTACATCTGACTGTGTTTTAAACTGAGAAACACAATGCATTTGCTCAGTCAAAACCCAATCTCCATTGTAGCATGGTTAGTCTTCTGTGCATTTGTTTTTAATGCTTCTTCTAAAATAACTTCATACCCATAAATCTAGTTTTAAAAAATCATAAATAAGCATGCTTGATAAAAAAAAAAGGTACAATTCCTTACATACTACACATAAAGTGAATTCAATAGCACCAATCAATGCACACATGATAATCAAAGCACATCTAGCCCGAGGATGTAGAAAACGGGGCAACAAATGCCAATCAACACACCAAACCCTTCACACAAGCAGGATGAAGGATAACATTGTTAAAACCATCTTACTGAAAACATGCAATAAAATGCTTCATTTAATAACATAATAATTTGAGCAAACCTATAAATATTCAAAGATAACTAATGGAGGTATATTGATATATTTCTTCCAAGATACGCAATCAAATAAGAATGCCAACTTTTCATGGTTATTCCATTTAATATTTTCCCCAAGAAAATAAACAAGGGAAGGAAATAAAATGCACAGAAATAGGAATCATGAGACTCAACTTTGCTTGCTTTTAAATTCTTTTTTCCTGATTTTGTTAATAATGAAACCTAATGAACACCAAGACTGTACTCAGCCATTAAAAATAATATATTGTTACTTGCTACAAAAGAGAGGTAACTGGATATGATAAATTCAGGAAAATGTACAAATAGATCTAACGTGTTTTATATATATATGTAAGTCAAAAACTCATAGCTGCACTTTGAGTGGTGATTATTACAGACTGAGAAGAGTGAGGCCTGGGGAAAGAAAGGAGATAGAACAGGGAGCAAAGAAAGTGAGACAGTAGGAACAAGATCCAGTAACCCATCCCAGTGTGTGGTGACTACAGTTCACAATAGGATAAGCTTATGCAGGAAACTGGAAGGAAGCACACTGTATGCTGTAAAATCAAAGATGCATAGAAACCCTGGTTACCTGGTTTACTCATCTTAGGCTGTATATGTACACAAATACTCCACTGTACCTTGAGATAGTATTCAAGTACGTGTTGATCAAAATTCTGTAGAAGTTTTAAAAATCAGAATCATCCCTTCACAGTAACAGTATCTAAAAAAATTAAACTGTCTCTATCTACAAGGAATAAAAAAGATTTAGTACTTTTTAAATTCTTCATTGTATTTTTATTTTGTAACGTATTTATTCATTTTCACTGAAAATTCAGGTTGACAGAGAGACCAGAGAGAAAGATCTCCCATTTGCTGGTTTACTGCTCATCTGGCCACAACAGCTGGAGTTGAGCTGATTTGAAGCCAGGAGCCCAGAGCTTCTTCTGGGTCTCCCATGCAGATGCAGGGTCTCAAGACTTTGGCCTGTCTTCTACCTTTTCCCAGGTCCCAAGGAGAGAGCTGGATAGTAATTGGAGCAGCTGGGACAAGAACTTGTGTCCTTACGGGATCCTGACACATGCAAGATTAGGACTGTAGCAACTAGGCTATCATGTTAGGTTCTTTATTTCCAAGAAAATGTAATCTTCATTTTATTTTCTTTTTAGCTTTATTATCATTTTATGATAAATTTCCATAGGCCCTGAGATTTTCCTTACCCCTGCCTTTTTAATTACTTAAAAATCATTTATTTGCTTAAATGTGAAAATTACACAGCAAGAGCCAAAGACAGACTGAGATCTTCTCTCCACTTGTTTACTCCCCATGTGGCCTCAAGAGGCAGCAAGGTTCAGGCCAAAACCAGGACTCCATTCTGATCCTCGACAGGGGTGCAGGTGCCAAAGTCACTGGGATATTTTATTCTATCTTCCAAGTACATGAGCAGGGACTACATAAGAAAGAGAACATCACACTATAATTGATGTTTCTAACATTCTTTTCACCAAATAATAGAGAAATTAATCAAGAAGTACAATGTGATTTTAGGATGTCAGGTCATTCAAAGAAAAGTGACACCAAATGGTGGTACAAGCATTCACTTTCTCCATTCTGATACCTATTAACATATAAATCTTTATTTTATTTTATTTTTTTTTTAAAGATTTATTTTATTTTTATTACAAAGTCAGATATACTGAGAGGAGGAGAGATAGAGAGGAAGTGGAGCTGCCGGGATTAGAACCAGCGGCCATATGGGATCAAGGCGAGGACCTTAGCCACTAGGCCACGCTGCCAAGCCCTAACATATAAATCTTTATTCAAAATGATACTACCAAAACTGAACAAAATTGTTGCACTTGATACTAAGTAAAAAGAATAACAAAAATTACATATAGGACAGGTGAAAATAGTTGAGACTATACCTGAACTTCTCAAAAAATGTGGAGTATACCTGAATTTCTAAGGAAATGAGGCAGGGCTATTTACAATTGGATTTAGATCATCTGCAAATATACTTTACAGACTCTAGCGAAAATACTCAAACAAAAATTAGGAGATACAGCCTTGGTCTCTTAATAAAGAACAGAATATGCACCATCTAACTATTCAGTTAAAATGAGGAGATGTGGGCATCCAGTAGAGTGGATGAGAAACTGCTTAGGAGACGCTCACCCTACACTGGACTTCCTGTGTTTGTGTTATGGCTCCACAACAAATTCCATCTTGCTGCAAACTCACTCTCTGGATGCAAGCAAGAAATTTCTCAAGTATGTGAGTTTTTGCACCTGCTACAATGGACACAGATTTAGTTCCGGGCTCCTGTTTTGCCTTGAACATGTCACAATCTTCCAGGACTTTAAGGAGTTAACCAGCAGATCACTCTCTCTTCATGACTTTAAATGAAATATACTAACAAGAATTATTTTTAAAATGATGAGAAAAAAATAACTTCAAAACAAGAATTGGCATTGACATTTGGTGCAGCTTTTCACAAGCAATACTGAGGACCACATACTTCTTCCCAGTGATTCTAAATAGAGCAGTGCATTCTTCAAAGGAAAATCTCATAGAAAGGCAAAGGAAAGTACACACTGAATGACAGTAATGAGTACGAGTTAACACAACAGTATAACTACTCAGTCAGTGGTACTGCTACTTAGCAATGTGATTAGAGATCTCAGTTAACACTACATGAAGAATATAAAGTCAATCCAAATTCTAGAGAAACTCAAAATATGGGTAAATGGAGGAAATGTTAGACTGTAATCCTTCTACCCTGCCCATACTTCATACACCATCAGAATTTATCCACTATGGGGCCCGGCAGCATGGCCTAGCGGCTAAAGTCCTCTCCTTGAATGCACCGGGATCCCATATGGGCGCCGGTTCTAATCCCGGCAGCTCTACTTCCCATCCTATACTGCTCCCTGCTTGTGGCCTGGGAAAGCAGGAGAGGACAGCTCATTGCTTTGGGACCCTGTACCCACATGGGAGACCTGGAAGAGGCTCCTGGTTCCTGGCATCGGATCGGCACGCACCGGCCCATTGTGGCTCACTTGAGGAGTGAATCATCAGATGGAAGATCTTCCTCTCTGTTTCTCCTCCTCTCTGTATATCTGACTTTGTAATAAATAAATAAATCTTAAAAAAAAAGAATTTATCCACTGTGTGTAATGTAAATTTTCCCATATGCAAAACACTTGTAATGAATTAGCATATGAGAAATAAAAAAGCAAAAAAAAAATACTATCATCATATAAAAAAATAAAGCAGAGCCTAGCATTGCAGTGTAATATGTAAAGCTACCAACTGCAAAACCAGCATCCCATATGGAATCAGCTGTTCCACTTCCAGCCCAGCTCTCTGTGAATGTCCTGGGAAAAGCAGTGGAAGATAATCCAAGTGCCTGGGCCCTGATCACCCACATGCAAGCCCTGGAGGAAGCTGCAGGCTCCAGGACTCAGCTTGGTGCAGCACTGGTTATTTTAGCCACCTCTGTACTGAGCCAGTGGGTAGAAGAGCTCTGTCTCTTATTTTTTTAAGAAAGATTTGCTTATTTTTATTGCAAAGTCAGATATATACAGAGAGAGGAAGAGAGACCTAGAAATATTTCCAGTCCGCTGATTGATTCCACAAGTGACCACAATGGCAGGTGCTGTGCCGATCCTAAGCCAGGAGCTCTTCAGGGTCTCCCACACAGGACCAGGGTCCCAAGGCCTTGGGCCATCCTTGACTGCTTTCCTGGGCAACAAGCAGGGAGCTGGATGGGAAGCAAGACCCCAGGGATTAGAACGAGTGCTCATATGAGATCCTGGCACACTCAAGACTGGGACTTTACCTGCTAGGCAACCCCACCGGGCCCTGTCTCTAACTTGAAATCTCATTTAGCATAAAAAAAAAAAACATACAGAAACATTAAAAAAATAAACAAAATATATTTTAAAGATTTATTAACCACACCATATCACTTTTAAAAATTCAGTTCAGGGCCCGGCGGTGTGGCTTAGCGGCTAAAGTCCTCGCCTTGAACACCCTGGGATCCCATATGGACGCCAGTTCTAATCCCGGCAGCTCCACTTCCCATCCAGCTCCCTGCTTGTGGCCTGGGAAAGCAGTCAAGGACGGGCCAGAGCCTTGGGACCCTGCACCCGCGTGGGAGACCTGGAAGAAGTTCCTGGTTCCCGGCTTTGGATCGGCGCCCACCAGCCATTGCCATCACTTCGGGAGTGAATCATTGGACGGAAGATCTTCTTCTCTGTCTCTCCTCTCTGTATATCTGACTTCGTAACAAAAATAATAAATAAATCTTTTTAAAAAAATCACTGTAAGAAATCACAAGCATTAATTACCAGACAGCACTAGAATTTAGTCACTTCTGGGGATGGAAGATCAAAGAGATCAAGGCCTGAACTGACAAAGGCTTTTTTCTCTATAGACGTGCAGTTTATACTGTTTACAATCTCACTGAAAACTTGGCAGAGAAAAAAGCTGTCAAGGACTTGGTTTTCTTTGCATGACTCTGATTCCATGCAAGAGAGAAAAGATGTGACATCCCAATCAGGGCACAACATTCCCCTCTATGTGAGCAAACTGGAAATCAAAGCACCAGGACATGACAGAGAATGAGCTCTGGGAAGCAGCCTGCTTACACTTCACAGGGAGACCCACACTCAGCAGCTTCCCCACGTTCCCAGGCCTTGGGGATCACTCTCACTGAGGACACAGTGCCCAGGCGGGCTCACTGCACTAATGGAGGGAATCCTAAGCAGCCAGAAATGTGACAGTGTGGACCTGGGAACTCCTCACAGCCCACAGTGTCTCCTGCAGCATCTTAGCTCTCAGATGCAACCACACATTTAAGATCAAGTGAAGCTGTGGCCTCTGTGATTTTTTTTTTTTTTTTTTTTACGCCAGAGGTGTTAAGTTTGCTTAATGTCAACTTACTACCAAAAACTAATCACACACAGTTCTATTACTTCATCATCTGCAGTTAGTAGAGGACTCAGGGTCAAGGCTCAATCTCTATACACAGGTGCAGGTTAATGTTAGTGGACAGCAGTGTTAGCTCTTTCAGGTCTTATGTCCCCTTTAAGAAGTTATGTAGGGGGCCAAGCACAGTATCCTAGCAGCTGAAATCCACTGCGTGCAGGGCGAGGACCTCATGTATGTGCCAGTACTAATACTGGTGACCCTGCTTCCCATTCAACTCCCAGCCTGTGGCCTGAGAAAGCACTTGAGAACAGACCAAAGCACTGGGCCCTTGCACCCACACAGGAGACTAAGAACAGCATTCCAGGTCCCTGGCTTTGGATCAGCACAGCTCAGGCCTTTGCAGTCACTTGGTGACTGAATCAATGAACAGATTTTCCTCTCTGTCTCTCCACCTCTCTGTATATCTGCTTTCCAATAAAAACAACGTTTAAAAAAGACCCTTGGCCCAGATAGTGAGCACAAATGACAGTAACTCTTTATTAAACCAGTCAAATACACCCACAACTTCAATTATCCTTTCTGCCACCAGAATTAGACCACTGCAAATATTCCCTGAAATAACTTATGAAACCAGTCA
Source organism: Ochotona princeps (assembly GCF_030435755.1). Classification (NCBI taxonomy): domain Eukaryota; kingdom Metazoa; phylum Chordata; class Mammalia; order Lagomorpha; family Ochotonidae; genus Ochotona; species Ochotona princeps. The sequence continues at coordinate 229,584 of NC_080837.1, read as the reverse complement.
CAAATACACTCACAATTTGATAAGTGCTCTAGCCCACCAAAATTTTACCTTCACAAAGATTCAATCTTGGTACATATTATCCTCTGACTAAACCAACGTGGATGTAAAATGGAACTGCTGTGTTTCCCAAGCTCACTAACCTAGGATGTACCTGGGCCTTTGCCAAGGTTTTACTCCCTAGGTAGCCAAGGCTGAGAGAACCCAGAGTGCATCAATCATTTCTCTAGATGACATTAATATGTCACCAAGGAATGGAGCTCTGGATGGGTAAAGAAAATATTAATATTCTGATGGATTAGCTATATAAAATAGATGGAACACAATAGATGCCGTCCAGTTTTAGGGCATCAGCTGTCACTCTGAATGGCAATCCCCATTGTACTGTAATTTTTCAGAAAGAATGAGTCAGAGGACCAGTTAGTCATAACTATTTATGACAAAGTGTTGCAAAACTCAGAGAAACACAACGAATGTAGTGAGGACCATGTAACTATTTTAACGGCGGAACTCAAGTTGAGGACATTCTAATGAATTGTATGCACTTAAGTCAGGAAAAAGGAGATGTACTAAGACTTTTGAAGCTTCATTTAGTGTTTATCTTATTGACTGAGCAGACTTCCACTCTGACTTCCCACATGCCTGCAACAGCCACAAGACAGAAAAGAAGTCAGGTTTTTCACACTGCTACCCAAGCCACTGTCTGCTGCCTTCGAGCCTGGGCAGTAGCTGCACACTGTATTTGCACAGAACTGAAACCCAGGCATTCTGATGGAGACACAGGAGTCCCAATGTCATCTTGTTTTTTTTTTTTTTTTTTTTTTGAGATTGTGTGGCTGCAGGAATTAGAACCCAAAACCATTTGGGAATCTCGTGCATTCAAGGTGAGGACTTTAACTGCTAATTTATCTCGCAGGAGTCCCAATGTCATCTACTGTCACACACACCCACACAGGACAGTGATGCCTTCCTGTGCTGTGTCAGGTGGCCATTCACTGCTTTTCTCCCACGCCTATTGTTCATAGCTAACAGTGCTCCTAAGGGCTAATGCTTATTTTGTGACTCAGAAAAAAAAAAAAAAGACAACTTACTGAATTGTATCTTGGAGGAAATAGTGACTCCTGTTGTGATTTTTCAGGGCAGAGAGCAGCACTTGGCATTGACGCAAGAGTTCTGGACATTCAGAGATTTATTTCCTGCCTTAATGCTCTCTGCTGAACCTTATTCCCTCTACAACTCATGGGGACATTTAATCCCAAATATGAGAATTTAAGGAAATGGGGGACAACATGCCAGAAGCCATCAGGATAAATCAGTAGTGCTGCCTTAACAGCTCCTGCGTCAGGTTTTTCTAGAGAAGCCCCTTTGCCTGAGTCCCCGTGCACTCCGTTGGCTTGTCTACAAGGTCGCTGTGCCACCCCAGGCCTCTGCCAAGCACAGCGCCAGCACCACATGTGCCCCTCAACCTTGCAGCAAAACTCGGAGGAAAACAAAGCTGTTTGTTCTAACTGCTGGAGTCTGTGCTGCTCTGGTGTCAGCAACAAGAAAACTGCCCCAGACCCTTAGGAGGAGCTTAACTGAGGACTGAGCTGGGGGTTCGAAACGCTGTGACTCAACTGAAAATATACCTTTACATAAATAAAAAGGAAATCCTGCCTAACATGAAGGCCGAACTGTCCCTGAGCACACCCCCTCCTCACTGCACAATGGCTTCAACTGGGAGTCCTAGTGTTCAAGGTCAGTGCTGCAGAGTGAGGACCCCAAGTCCCCCTCCTGGCCCCCGCCCGCCCCGGGGCCTCAGGAGATGCTCTCACACACTCACCCTTCCCAGCTTCCGACGAGTTGGGGGTCCTGCAGAGGCTCCTGCGGGGAGGGAGCTCACAGGGCAGCACTGGCTCAGCCACCTGCGCCTCTCCACCAGCACAACCAGAAACGTGGCTATGGCGGCGCCCACAACAACCTCCCGCCTGCTGCCACAGGGCTTCCTGGGCGTGATTGGACTGACGTCACAGTATGCGCAGCCAATCAGAACCACAAAAGTAAGGTAAGATTCTGGAGGGAGGGGGAGTGAGGGGCGGGGCTTCACCTCAGGCTGGAAGGGGCCTCCTCTCTTGCAGCTTGAGCCTTCCAACAGCAGGGGCCGCTGTCGCGTCTCACATCAGTCTACCTCCTGGCCTCTCCTTCCCTCTCTGCTTCCTGGTCATGTCTGGAAACCTAGAAACAGATGGCAGGAGTCTCAGATGCACCTCACTGAATGTTCAATAGATTCTGGGACTTTTCTTCTTTATATTGGCTTTTTTCCCATTAGTTCATTTGACTTTTTTAAATACCGATCTGGCCCAGCGAGTTGGCCTAGTGGCTAAAGTCCTTGCCTTGAACACACCAGGATCCCATATGGGTTCCAGTTCTAATCCTGGCAGCTCTGCTATCTGCCCATCCAGCTCCCTGCTTGTGCTATGGGACAGCAATAGAGGACAGCCCAAAGCCTTAGGTCCTGGAGGAAGCGCCTGGCTCCTGGCTTTGTATTGGCGCAGCTCCAGCTGATGTGATCACTTGGGGAGTGAATCAACAGACAGAACATATTCCTCTCTGTCTCTCCACCACTGTTTATATCTTACTTTGCAATGAAAATAAGTAAATTTTTAAAAAGTGTATAACTGAAGAATATTTGAAAATAGGATATAAAGTGATCTTTTCAATCTCATTTCTCTGACTGTTGTTCAGTTTCTGGTCAGTATTTTTTGTTTTCAGTGTTCCATTTCTGTTTCTTATTAGTACATAGTAACTTAATGGTATGTCTTATATCTCCTGCCCAGAAATCTTGTTGGATTCTCTCATCATTTTAAGTTTGGTTTTCCACAAAAGGCCCATTAGTGTACATTGATAGTTTTGCTACTTAAAACATGACCATCTGCTACAATTTCCTTTCTGTGTTTCATTTCCTGATTATAGATTCACAACAATGTGTGAGAGACAAAGCAAAAAGAGGGATTGCACTGATTCAATCGAGCAAAAGAAAACCTGCAGTGACATATGTAATTCATATTATATTCCCTATGTTATGTTATGTTATGTTATGTTATGTTATGTTATGTTATGTTATGTTATGTTATGTTATGTATTTTTGTGACTTAGTTTCCACAATCTATGGCTTTTGGTTTCTGCTTTAAAACATCTTTAGGGATGTTTTAAAAATTTTTGTTGGAAAGTCAGACATACAGAGAGGAAGGAGGAGAGAAAGGAAGATCTTCCATCTGCTGATTCAATCCCCAAGCAGCCACAAAGGCCAGTGCTGTGCCAGTCTGAAGCCAGGAGCCCAGAGCTTCTTCCAGGTCTCCCATTGGGGTATAGGGGTCCAAGACTTTGGACTGTCCTCAACTGCTTTTGCAGTCCACAAGCAGGGAATTGGATGGGAAGCATGGCTGCTGGGATTAGAACTTGTGTCCAAATGCAATCCCGGCACATACAAGGCAAGGACTTCAGCCATTAGGCTATTACAAGGGCCCCTATTTTAATACATCTTACTCATAAGTATTTCAGAAAATCCTCTCATAATCTTGTGAATGATTACAAGTTTTATGAAGGATGATGTTTATAGCCCAGAAATTGATTATTTGCAAGGCATTTCTTTTTTGATGACTTTTTCCAAGGTTTAAGCTTTTTCCTTTCTCTTTTGTATTTCACCCACACCCACCCCTAATCCAGAGGGATGCAGGACAGGACAAGCTAAGTAACATCTACTTACAACAAAACAAAACAAAATGTTATTTTGCAAACTTGTTCAGTAACTTGCTACAACAGAGCCCTCCAAAGGCAATGGATATTCAACCAGATATTTCTACACCTTAAATTTTGATTTAGGGCCTGGAGTGTTGGCCTAGTGGCTAAAGTTCTCATCTAGAACATGCTGAGACACCTTTTGGTCATTAGTTCTAATCCAGGCAGCCCTGCTTCCAATCCAGCTCCCTGCTTGTGGCCTGGGAAAGCAATGGTGGATGGCCCAAAGCATTGGGATTCTGCACCTGCAGAGGGTCCCATCACTATACCCGCTGCTCCAGGGTGGACCAGTCTGTCCCAGTCCTCCTGCATGGCACTCTGCCTGAGTTCCAGGGCCAGACCCACCCTGCCACACACTGTATCTAGCACTCCTGCCTTGTCCCCTGCTACAGGGACAGGCCTACTTGGAGGGAGACCCCTAACCTGCAGTCCACCTGGCCCTCTGCTCCACAGGTGGCTTGAAGGCAAACTGAATCAGTCAGCTCTTCCTGCCATACTGCACCTCTAGCACCAGTCAGGATGGCACTCCAGGTTCAGGCCAGCATAGATGGAGCTCACACTCCCCTAGTCTGCCTGCTGTGCGCTCCAGAGCTTCAGGGACTAGGTCAATGATCCCACGCCTCTAGTCCTCCCACTAATCCCACTATTCCAGGGTCAGGCAAATTCTGCCTGCAACCCACTCCGAACCCCTCAAACACACACACACACACACACACACACCCCGCACAGGCTGCTCTGCTTGCTGCAGACCAGGTAGGCTCTTCCAGCCACCCAGAGCCCTCAGCAGGCTGCTCACTCACCTGCCACTCCAGGAACTTGCCCTGCAGAGGCAGCTCTTACACCGTTGCTGAAAGGGCCTGCTGATTCAGCCGGTGTCCCCCCACACACACCCCTCCCATGCCCCCAGCCTGCCTGCTGTCCATTTTGCTAAGAACCTATCCTCCAACCTCCTGTTGCCTGCTTGCATGCAAGTCACTTCAGGTTCAGGTGGACTCAGCTGGTGCCTCACGCACCTCTAGGCCTTCCTCCTCCACAGCCCCCTCCTGCGGTTCTAGGGCAAGGTCTCTTCAGAGGTTGCTTCATGGGTCCCAGCATGCACACCATCCACTCTATGGCCATGTCATCCAAGCCACCTAGGCCAGTGCATCCTGCACAGCACCCTTAGCTTGCAGGCCGTGCAGCCCCGCCCACTGTTTGCTCCAGGTTTAGACAGGTTCAGCTAGGGTCACACACCCCGCGCCCCACTCTGGGCCTGGGCCTGGACCCTATTAGACAGCATGTCATGCATGTCATGCGTCCCAGTCCTCTCACTGTGCCAGCTGCTCACACAGACCAAAACCTGTGAGTCCCCATACTGCCCACCATCCACTGTCTCATACAGGGCCATGCTACCCTGATTGCCATAGCAAAAACAGGCCAAGGAAGGACCCCATCAGCTGCAACCCGCTTGCCAGGCGCTCCAGGGTCATGTATGCTTGAACTGTGATTCCACCCTGCCTTCTGTCCACTCCAGGGCCAAGAGTGCTTAGCTGGTACCCCCATGCATGCCAGGCATGCACACTGTATGCTACAGGGACAAGGGTCACGACAACAAGCCAAGGATCAAACGCGCCCACCTGCTGCTGTTTCCAGGGCCAGGCTGGACAACCAGTGCACTCTACACCCACTGTCCTCCCACCATCTACTTCATAGCCAAGTTGTCCTGGCCAGTGTCCCTGCTCCCACGGCACTGTAATCGTCTACTTCAGGGCTGAATTGTGCTGGGGAAAAGCTGCACCTTTAACACACTCCCTCCATTGCCACACTTGCCCATCCAGGCCCAGGCTTGGTGAGCCAGGGCTAGGCACCTCTAGCCCAAGTGCCCTGTCACACTGTCCACCATCTGCTGCTGAGAGCCAGTTGGGCTCAGCCAGTGAAACTGCTCCTTCAGCCATGGGTCCCTTCTGCCAGCCACCCTGACCCTGCAGGCCTCAGCCTGCATGCCTTGAGTCCCCTGCCCCACAACATACCCACCCTGTCACCTTACTTGTCCTTCCAGTGGTGTGTCCCACATCCATAGTCCTGCTGCAAGCTCCTCCAGGCCCAGGCCAGCTGGGCAGCCCCAACACTCACCTCCAGCCTGTCTGCCCCAGTAGCCTTCCCACTGCCCCAGGGCAAGGTGGGCCAGAGTTGCAAGGAATTCAAAGCAAAACACTGCAGCAAAAACCTCCTTTCTTGTCTCACACAATTTTCATGCAGACAACTCTTGTTTGCAAAGCAAGATTTATTGATAAGAGGAAGGAGATGAGTTGCTGCCCTAGTGGAAGGACAGGCTTTAAGGGAGGAAAGACCCAAGAAAATGGTGGATATGTACCATCTGAGGGAGGGTTTGACATGAGTCACCCCAACGGCATAGAGAAAGAAACTTATTCACAATGGGCAGTAATGTCTACCACCTCACCAGAAATAAAAGGGTGAGATTTGAGGCTTCCTTCTCCCAATGTTGTGATGTAGGCAGCCAGTTCTGGGTCACCAGCTTGGAAGACACACCACCCACACCAACTAGGATTTCCCTTCTGCCCACCTGGGATGCTCACCTATTATGACCTGGTACCTGACAAGGGTGTTATTGCATTGTTGTGTAACCACTCCCCTCACAAACCCCGATGAAGGCTGATCATAGGTCACGTGCTTTCATTGTTCTGGCACTCTGACTCTAGGCCTCCCCAGAACCTGCTTGCTCTCTGTGAGGGGCTCAGGGGCAAAGAGGTCACTAAGTCAATAAGATGGCGACTAAAAGTCCAAGTCACTGGTGGGCAAGATGGCAGCCAAGGACAGAGCCCTGGGCGTGGACCAGGGCAGGAGTCATGTAGCTCCAAGGAAATACTGATTGACCAGGGCCATCTGGCTCGCCTACCCCTGGCCTATGGGAGGTGGCTTCCACAGTCATTCTCCTAGTAATTGGCTCCTAGTTTCTCCCCTCCTGGAATTCTCAAAATTCCCGGACTGAGGATATCCCTTACCCTATATAAGAAATTGAATTTCCCCAATAAATCGAAACTGCTTAGACAGAACCCCTGTCCGTCTGTTTGTCTCTCACAGGCCAGGAGGCTGCAAGTGGGCAGCAGGCTCATCCCCTCCAGCAACGGGATATTAAAGGAATCTGTGGGTGACACCCCACACTCTGGATTCCTGCAGGCAGACTCTGAGGACAGATAGCCCCTGTATGTCTGTATTCCTCATCTTCTGTTTAGTTTGAGCATGACAGTAAAGATGTTAATTCTAAGGTGCTTTGCATTGCTAACTTATGTTCTTTCAAGAGTTCCAGGAGGGGTGAGGCCTAGCAATAATGGAATGTGAGGAGCAAGGCAGGGAAATGTGAATGTCCGCAGCCTTGTAAGTCTGTCCAGGCTGTTCAATGTATGTTTCTTAGGATAACTTATATTGCTGGGGAAGCTGGGTCATAGGTCTTCAGATTAACAGACAGACTTCAGGGTAATAACCATTTCTTCCTCTTGGGGTTTCCATTCAGACTGGATTAGCACATGACCTTGTCATTTGTTAATTTCTAGTAGGCCCTGTTATCACCAAACTTGGTTAACAAAGACTCCTTAATACACCCTAGACTTGTCTGGCGTGATCTTGCTTGCACCCCACAACACCATCCTGGCAATATGCTGAAAGCTGAGCACAGTTCCTTTGACAGTGACCCAAGGACGAGGTTAGTGTGAGCCACATCTCACTGTGTTTGATATGGCAACAGCTGTAAGGGATGATTAATATGCTGATTCTATCCCTGTGTTCCCTCCCCAGAGGAAGAGAACGGGAAGGACATGGAAATAGGGGAAGACCCTGTTCTCACATTTAAAAGGATACTTTGACCAGGGACCAGGAGATCCAGTCTGATTCCTCACACACTACTCCAGCGCCTTCATGTCCACAACCGCCCTCTGCTTGCTCCAGGGCCAGGCAGGATAGACCAGCCTCTCTTTTCATTACGCAGGCCTGCTCACCATCCTGCTTGGCACTTAGGAACCATGCCAGCTCAGGCGCTGCCCACCATGCCCCCAGCTTACCTGCTGGTGGCTTTAGGACCAGGCCAGGTGGAAAAACATCCACAAGCCCCTAACACGCACGCCCTCCAGCCCTGCTCGCTGCTTGAGGCCTAAGCCAGCTCTGTGGACCATCCACACATACACACACAAAGCAGTCCACCAGCTGCCCTGTTTGCCTCTCCAGGTCTAGGCTGGTTCTTCCAGGGACCCTGCCACCCCTGCCCTCCATCTTGCTCCTCAGGGCTAGCCTCACTCTCCCTGGACCCACAGTGCCTCTAGCATTCCCACCTTGATTGCCACAGCAGGCACAGGTCTTCTGAGCAGGAAAGACCTGTGCTTCTACTTTGCTTGTCACACCTTGCTCAGGCTACTCCGGGTGGCTCTGCCTGCCACTCCAGTGATAGACTGGCTTGGTCAGAATAACATGCCGCAAAACGCAGCCACAAAATATACCAGCCTTGACATGCCAGGTCAGATGGACCCAGATGTCAATTTCCGTGCTCCCAGCCTGCTTGTCAAACCCCAGGGTTTGGAAGGCTCTGCCACCATCCCTTCAACCCCACACATGCCTGTAGCATGCATGTCCATCTGTCCTGTCAACAGCTCAAGACCAGGTTGGCTCAGCCAGCAACCTGCTTCCTCTGACAGCTACTGACCCAACAGACTGCTCAGGACTGGTCGGGACTGCTCAGCTGCCAAGTCCCTTGGCACTCTGTGCCTCTGACTATCAGCCCTGATAGCATGCCCACTGTTCCCAGGCCAGGGCAGGCCATTTGGGCCAACATACAAGCACTCCATTCTGTAGGCACCACACTCAAGGCCCACTTGTCCTGTACCCACGGTGCCTTTAGCACTCTTGCAAGTCCCTCTAGCGTCAACCCCCTACGAGTCTGCTCCAGGGTCAAGCCAACTACCCCATACCCCCAGTCTGCCCACTCTCAACATCCTGTTTCAGGGCCACACAGGCCCTTCCAGCATCCCTATGCACCCAGCATAACTGCCCTGCTGGCTCACTTGCTGTTGCAAAACCAGATCAACTTGGATGGCAGCCCTAGGCCCAAATCCACCTGCCAGCCTCTCCAGGTCCACATGTGCTCAGCCAGCCATGCCTACCACCACCACAACTGCCACCCCACCACTCATTGCCATCTGCTGCATCACCAGGGCCTCAAGTTCCGGCACCCCAAGCACAACTAGCCAGCCAGATTTACCTCACACAGCTGTCCCAGAGCCAGGCACAGTCACTCAGCCACCCTGGACACCAAGCAGACCACTGGCCCATCTGCTGCTTCCCCTGTGCCAGACACACATTGAGCACTCCCACCCTGCCCAATCCTACAAGGACAAGATGGCTGAGCTGGCCACCCCAGGACTCTAGCCTGCCCAGCCCATAGCTGTGGCCACTGTTACACAGCCAAGGCAGTTTGGACAGCGGCCCCTCTGCCCTTGACCGCCAGCTGCCCACTGCAGGGCCAGGCCAGATCACTAACACCAATAAACTCTCCATCCCACTCGAGCCCACATTCCCAGCAAGCCTGCAAGACACTCCTGGCCCAGGCTGACTTAGCTGGATCCAGCTTGCTGCTCTATAGCCAGACCTGTTCTGTGGGTGCTTCACAAGCCCTGTGCACCCATGCCATCCACTCCAAGACTGGGGGACATGGCTATGGTCCTCTCACATGGAGCCTGCCAACTGCCCTGCTTGGTACTCCAGGACCAGGCAGATTTAGCCAGTGACACAGTGCCATCTTCAGGGCACTTCCCATATGAGCACCAGTTCAAGTTCTGCATGTTCCACATCGTATACAGCTCTCTGATGTGCCTAAAAAAGTAGTGGAGAATGGTCAACAGCTTGTGCCCTACGCTCATGTGGAAGGCCAGAAGAAATTCCTGAATCTTGATGCTGAACTAGTGTTATTTCAGCCATTGCAGCTTTTCGGGTTGGTGATTGAACTAGCACATGGAAGACCCCGTTCTTCATCCCTCCCTCTGTTATTCCAAATACAAAAATAAATTTAAAAACTCAGGACCCAGCACAGTGGCCTAGCAGCAAAAGTCCTTGCCTTGAACATGGCGGAATTCCATATGAGTGATGGTTCTAATCTTGGTGGCAGTGGGGGACAGCCTAAAGCCTTGGGATCTTGCACTCATACATGAGACCCAGAAGAAGCTCTGGGTCCTGGCTTCAGATTGGCTCAGCTCCCACCATTGCAGTTGCTTGGAAATGAAGCATTGGATGGAAGATCTTCCCCTCTGTCTCTCCTCTTCTATTTCTGACTTTGCAATAAAAATTAATAAATCTTTTTTAAAACTCAAATTTTAAACAAAGGACTCTTTTAAAATTGGAAATTGATGCACAGTTTTTCATAATATCCATTTGCATAAATTTCCAAACACTGCCTCATATGCATGCATTTAAAATGCAAAATGAACTCACAGTTATCTACTTCATAAACAATAGTGAAGCATTGATCTAAATTATCTTGTTGACCAGGAGCTAAGGAAAGTAGATATATTCCAAGGGCCAAAGTCTTAGGGATTGCTTCTGCTATTTAAGAACCTACCCGACTGGGCTCTAGCATGTGGCCTGCTGCCTCTTAGAAAGACAGGCTTTTGAAATCCTAGTATTCTTTCTGCAGTTCCTGTTTTATTTTTGTTTGCTTGTTTCTAGTTAACAGTTTCATGGCCATGTTTCTCCACAGAAACAAACAGAGTGAAAGACTCTAGAATGAAATGAGGTCATTCCCCCATTCCACATACAGACATGGCATCTCCTCTCCATGCCAGATACTAAGTGCTACCAAATGCACAAAAATGAAAACCTCAGTTATAGCCAGCTTTTACCTAGCTACCCTGTATCTGAATTTCAGAACGTTGGGCACTCACTAGTATTTCACAAACATGCAAGTGGCGAAAGACTAATTTAGTAAAATTCTCACTACTGGGCCCAACAGGGTAGCCTAGTGACTCAAGTACTTGTCCTGTGTGCACCAATTGCCCATATGGGTGATGGTTCATGTCCCGACTGCACCACTTCCCACCTAGCTCCATGCTTGTGGCGTGAGAAAGCAGTTGAGGAAGGCCCAAAGCCTTGGGTCCCTACACCCATGTGGGAGACTTGGAAGAAGCTCCTGGCTCACTTCAGATCTTGGGCAGAGCTCAGTTCTGGCCTTTGTGGATACCTGGGGAGTAAGCCAGCAGATAGAGGATCTTTGTCTCTCTTTGCAGCTACTTGGAGAGTGAACTAGCAGATGGAAGATTGTTCTCTCTGTCTCTCCTCCTTTCTATAAATATGACTTTCCAGGAAAAATTTCAAAAACCTTAAAAATAATTCTCACTACCAAGAACTGTTATGAGAAATACAAATCATTCAATACACCTAGAAATGAGTTTTCATAAAGTGAAGAAACAAGAAATTTTATCATTTACCTTTTGGGTGTGTGACCCAAAATGTCAGTTGGTTTGTGTCTTAGTTTCTTCATTTGAACAGTACACACACTCACATACACACACACACACACACACACACACACACACATTACCACTATGCTCTCATTGCACTGGAGTGATGCAGCCAAAGGAACCCTGGGAAGAGCTGGCACATGATGGTAATATTTTCTGCCCCTAAACTCTGAACAAATATCTTTATGCATTATCCACTCTGCAATATTTTATTTCAGTAAGAACATACAGTTGCCAGCACCATGACATACCGTGTAAGGCACCATCTGCAGCACCAGCATCCTATGGGATGCGCCACTTATGATCCAGCTCCCTGCTAAGGTATTTGGGAAAGCAGCATATCCCCCATGCAGGGGACCTGGAAGAAGTTTTGTGCTCCTGACTTGGGGCTCGCCCAGCTCTAGCCATTGCATTGATTTAAATGGGAAGTGAACCATAGGAGGGAAGACTCTCTCCCTCTCTTAGTCTCTCTATGCAACTCTTGATTTAAAAGTAAAAGAAGTGATTTTTTGAAAATCAAATGCTTTTGCAGAGTTCTGCCTTCTACCCATTCCAACCTAGCCTGTAATAAATAAACTCAATGCAAATAATTTGGGCCCAGCACAGTGGGTCAGTGATCAAATCCTCACCTTGTATGAGCTGGGATCCCATAGGAGTGCCAGTTTGTTTCCTGGCTGCTCCACTTCCCTGCCAGATTCCTGCTCATGGCCTGGAAAGCAGAAGAAGAGGAGCCAAAGCCTTGGGACACTGCACCAACAGGGGAGTAGTAGAAAAGGCTCCTGGCTTTTCTTTTTCACTGAGGTCACTTGGAGAGGGAACCAGGGGACAGAAGATCTTTTTCTCAGATATAGAGAGAGGAGGAGACAGAGAATAAGGTCTTCTGTCCACTGATTCACTCCACATTTGACCACAATGGCTGGAGCAGAGCTGATCTGAAACCAAGCGCCAATTTTTCATGGCAAGTGTGATATACAGAGAGGAAGAGAGAAAAAGAGAGAGACAGACAGAGAGAGAAAAGAATCTTCCACCCACTGGTTCACTCCTCCAGCAGGTGCAATGGCTAAAGCTGAGCTGATCCACAACCAGCAGCCAGAAACTATTTCCTGGTCTCCATGTGGGTTCAAGATTGCAAGGCTTTGTGCCATCCTTGACTGCTTCCCAGGCCATAAGCGGGGAACTGGATGTGAAATCCGGCAACCAAAACATAAACCGGCACCCATATGGAATCCTGGCACATGCAAGTCAAGTACTTTAGCCACTAGGTTACCATGCTGGGTCCTAAACAGTAAGCTTGAAGAAAAATGAAACTGATTTGAGGAAGCACACAAGGAAACGGTCCACTATGAGTTAGAGTCAGAGAGTGCCCTGAATGTCCTGGGGGAGAGCTCAGCTCCATCTACCCATCCAGATAGAGGCCAGAAAAGTTTACACCAGCAGTTCTCAAAGTTTCCCTTGAAAGCCCCGGGATCCCATATGGGCGCCGGTTCTTATCCCGGCAGCTCCACTTCCCATCCAGCTCCCTGCTTGTGGCCTGGGAAAGCAGTTGAGGACGGCCCAATGCATTGGGACACTGCACCCATGTGGGAAACCCGGAAGAGGTTCCTGGCTCCCGGCTTCGGATCGGCGTGCACCAGCCCGTTGCGGCTCACTTGGGGAGTGAAACATCGGATGGAAGATCTTCCTCTCTGTCTCTCCTCCTCTGTGTATATCTGGCTGTAATAAAATGAATAAATCTTTAAAAAAAATAAAATAAAATAAAAAAATGAAAAAACAAAAGAATAAAAAAATCCCCACTTCTTTTCAGATTATCAAAATCTGACATGTGATTCCAACAGTTTTAGAATTATAAAAACAAATGATAAAGAAAATATCACTCATTTTCCCTCCTCTCAGAAATTGCGCTGGTTCAAGCTGATGCCTACAACACCACCATCCCACATTAGAGCACTGGTTTGAGTCCTGGCTGCTTCACTTCCAATTTCAACTCTCTGATAATGCTCCTGTGAAATGTCCCTGCACCCACGTAGGAGACCTGCATGAACCACCTGGTTCCTAGCTTTAGCCTAGCCTAACCACGACTGTTCTGGTCAACCAGGGAGTAAAACCAGCTGATGGAAGATCTCTTTTCCTCTGTTACCATGCCTTTCAAGTCAATCAATCTGCCGTGCCTTCAGTGGAGGGTCCCTTGTTCCCTATACTGTGACCTCCACAAAGATGCAGGTGCTCACCAGCATGGCTTGAGGTGGCCCTGGGTCAAACCCTGTGCTGGGTCACACAGGAAATGGCACCAGGAGTCCATCTTGTAAGCACCAACACAGTCACCACATCCAGCCACACATAGAGGCAGCAAAGGCAAGGGCCACGGAGCAAAAACCAAGGACACTACACACAGGGAAGCTCGACCCACTTTTTAAAGATTATAGCACTGACATTCAGGGGCTGGGGGAGGGGGGAAGGGGAGAAGAGGGAGGGAAACAGCAGGACCCCTGGAATACTCCAGTCCCTGACCCAGTGGGGGAGGGGGTAGATGGAAGCAGGATCTACCCCTGGAAGAACCCAGTTCCCAACTTGGCCCTGCAAAGCAGGTGCAGTAGGAATGTGGGAGATGCATGGTGGGTGCAGGGCAAGCAGACCTGGCTCTGGAGAAGCAGGCAGGTGAGCCACCTAAAGCAGACACTGTGTCAGTGGCCAAGCCTGCCTGGTCCTGGAGCAGCAGGCAAGGTGCTGGGAGGGCTACAGGTGCAAGGACCCTGGCTGTGCCCCTAATTCTGGAGCAGATATAGTGGGTGCTGTGGGCTGGTGGAGCACCCACGGAACTGGTCTGCTCCTAGAACATAGGACTGGGCACCAGCTACACCCACCTGGTCCCGGAGGGGCTTACAAGTAGGCTGGGAACTTGGGATGGAGTAGGCTGGGGGATTTATTGGTTTTATTGAGCTGTCCTGGCCCTGAAGTGGATGGCTGGCAGTCAAGAACAGAGGAGGCACCACCCAAATCAGCCTGGTTCTGGAACAGCGGCTGTGGTGGTGGACCAGGAAGGCTAGAGTCCTGGGGTCAACAGCTAGCCTGTCCTTGTAGCAATCGTGGAGTTGCCATGTTAGATGGGCGGCTGGCACAGAGAAAGTGGCAGGTGGGCTAGAGCCCAAACTCGCCTGGCTGTGGGGCAGTGAGAAGGGAGGAAGGACTGATTGACTAGATTTGTAGGGGTGTTGGGCTTGGGACCCTGGAGGTGCATCAGATGGTGTGGAGTGCTGGAGTGACGTGCCTGGCTGAGCACACCTGGCCCTGGAGTGGATGGTAGGCAGATATGGCCCAGGGATGCCATCCAAGCTGGCCTGGTTCTGGATGAATGAGCAGGCCAGCAGGGTAGTTGTGCTGGGTGTGTGGCGATTCTCGCAGAGCTACCATTGTTCTGGATCAGGTGGTGGAGCTCAGCCAGGACGGGGGTGCCGGTGAGTTGACCTGGCCCTGGAAGAGCCTCATGGGGGCTTGCTAGAGGCACTGGCAGGAGTGTTAGAGGCACGGTGGGCACAGGACAAGCAGGGCTCTCCCTGGAGCTGCAGGAAGAGCATGGTCCCTGGGGAATGGGGTGCTTGTACACTGCCTAAGCTGATGTGTCCTGGCACTGGAGCAGTGGGCATGGTGGCAGGGCTGGAGGTCAGCAGTGCAGGCTGCAAAGAAAGCAGTAGCATAGTGCTCCTGGTTCGAAAGTGGCTGGAGGATCAAAGCCTGTCGGAGGGAGCGGGTTGCTGGCTGAGCCAGCCTGGCCCTCGAGTCGCAGATGGGGCAGGCAGGACAGGTATGAGTGGGTTTGATGGATTAGTGGCCAAGCCTTCCAAACCCTGGAGGCTTTGACTACCAGGCTGGGGCACGGAAAGTTCCTCCTGGGACCATCTAACGTGATATTGGCGAGGCTGGGTGGCGGGTGGGTGTGTTGTGGCACCTGTTGCTCTGGCCAAGCTGATCCATCCCTGGAGCCACAGGCAAAGTGCCTGGAGGAGCCTGAGGAAAGCATGACAGGCAGGCTAGAAGCACAGGCTTTGCCAGCTCTGAAGATCTGCGTTTGCTGCAGCAGCCAAGGTGGGAATACAAGAGGTACTGAGGGCCCAGGGAGAGTGAGCCTATTAGAGAAGCAAGATGGAGGACAGGGGTGGTAAGGTCCCTGGCAGAGCCAGCCTAGAGCTGGCAGGCTGCTACAGTATTACAGCCCACCCATTGTAAACATGGCAGCCTCCTGTGGCTGTCCAACTCACCTGGTTCCTAAGGCTGTATAACTCACTCTTTCCACAAAAATCCATCTAACTTTCACATTCAGGTAACTCTCTGAAGGAAGAGAGAGCTGACCCAGGCCGGATGGTCTGTTTACCTGGCTCCTTCATAAACTTTGCTGTTTAGCAAACAGGATGGGACCACAGGATTGTGGGCAGAAGGGGCCTGGCCCTGGGCTGAACTTCTTGAAAAGAGGCTCAGGTAACAGACATCCACCTTTTCCTGGTTTCTCTGTCCACATTCCATTACTGTTAGGCCTCACCTCTCCTGGAACTCTGGAAAGTACAAATTAGAAATACAGGGCATGCTGGAATTAGCATCTCCACTGTCCCACCCACACTGTGAACAGAGGGGAAGGAATACAGACATACAGGGGCCATGCACAGGGGCCACCTGTCCTCAGATATTGTCTACAGGAAGCCAGAGAACATCCAAGTTCTAGAGAGACCAAGAGTCGGAGTGCCAGAGCAATGGAAGCCTGTGACCAAGAGAGTAAGCCCTACCTATCAGGGGCCATTGTGGAGGCATGTGAAGGGCATGGTTACACGACAATGCAATACCGCCCCCTCTCAGGTTCCAGGTGATGATAGGTGAATGTCACAGGTGGGCAGATGGGAATGCCTAGGTGGTGAGGTGGGGTGTGTTTTCCAAGCTGGTAACCTGAACTAGCTGCCTACACCCCACAACTTTGGAAGAAGGAAGCCACAAGTCTCACCATTTTATTTCTGGGTGAGGTGGTAGACATTATTGTCCATTGGGAATAAGTTTCCTTCTCTCTGCCCTTGGGGTGACTCATGTCAACCCCTCCCTGAGATGGTGCTGAATGGACACAATTTCCACCATTTCCTTCAATCTTTCCACCTTTGGAGACCCTCCTGCTGCTAGGGCAGGCCACCTTCCTTCTGCTTCTTAAATAAACCCTGCATTGCAAACTAGAGTTGCCTACATGAACATTTTTTCACATGACAGGAAATAGGTTATTGCCGTGTTTCATGTTGATTTCCCTACCACACTAGCCAGCTTTACCCTGCAGCAGCGGAAAGGCTATGGGGGTGGGCAGGCTAGAAATGAGTGTTGTGGGGCTCAGCCCTCCTGGTCCCGGATGAGATTCCAGGCAAGCCAGGGGTGGAGAGATGACACTGGAGGGACAGGTAAGGTGGCAGAGTGGGCATGTTGTGGGGAAGGGGACTCACAGCATGCAGGCTGGGGCTGCAGATTTATCGGCAGAAGAGGTCCAGTCCTGGAGTGGCTGGCAAGCACACTGCCTGCTGAGGGAGCGGGATCACTGGCAGAGCCCGACTGGCTCTCGAGCTGCGGATAGTGGATGGTGAGGCAGTGCTCCCGGGCTGGAGGAACACTGGTGCCAGCTATCTGAGCCTGGCTCTGGATGGGCACATGGGGCAATGGAAGGCATATGTTAGAAGCATGCCCTTCTTTCTTCTCTCTCTATAAATTCAGTTTGGCCCTGAAATGGAGGACTTCAGTGCTATAGGAGCAGGGATGACTTGGCTATGAAACAAATGGCAGCAGACATGGGGTGTACAGTGTGCCCACTTGTTCATCTTGTCCCTGGAATAGTGGCCAGTGGGCTCCTTGGGCTCTGGGCTTACTGCCATGACCCATTGGCTCTGGAATGCACAGTGTGTGTACTGGGGGCAGAAGAGATACCAACCAAACAGCATGTGGGGCTGAGCAGCCTGCCAGCTAGGGCTGAGGGGTGCACTGTCCTAGGCAACTTGGGTGACGTGGCCCTGGAGCAGACGAAGTGCATGTTCAGGGCTGTGAAGTACTGTCTGAACAGGCCTGGACCTAGATCAGCAGGAGTGGGAATGGTAAGGTTAGGTTAGAGGTGTGTGGAGGAACAGTTGAGCTCACCTGACCCTGGAGTGGCTTGCAGGCAAGCTAGGAATGGGGGGCGGGGTTAAGGGCAGCAGGGCTGTAAAGCGGAGTGGATATTATGTCAGTCTGTGGGCATGAGGGATGCCAACTAAACATGCAGCAGTGGTCTATGAGCTGCTTGGCAGGGCAAGCCTACCTTGCCCTGGAGTGGCAGGTGGGCAAGCAGCCTGTTGGGGATGCCAGGTGACTGGCAGAACCTACTTGGTTCTACAGCAGCAAGTGGAGCAGTTGGGCAGGTGTGCCGGGGTCTTGGACAGAGTGGGCCTGGCCCTGGAGCAATGGGAAGCCTAGAGGTATAGGGGTCATCAGACTGGCCCTTTTGGCTCTGGAGCAGGTGGCAATCAGGCAAAGGGAGCAGGGGCACCATCTAAGCTGGCCAGGCCCTGGAGTGGCCATCCTGAGGCATGTTAGAAGTGTAAGAGCGGTGGCAAGCACTGGCTGATTCTACCTGCTCTTGAGATACCTGCAGCAAGGAGGGTCAGGTGGGCTAGAGGTAAGGGGCCAATAGCCAAACAAGCTGTCCCTGCAGCAGGGGACACGGAAGGAGTGCTAGGAGAAGTGTAGGTGCTGGGTGGGGAGGTCTGGTGTTGGAACGCAGGCAGAGTGTGGTGCATGAAGGCTGGGGTCCATGTACTCTGGCCTAGGCAGCATGGCTCCATCCGGGACAACAGGTCATTGTGTTGGGTAGGGCGCGGGTGCAGGGGAGGCAGAAACCAGCCCAGGCTACCGAGCGTGACGGTGACTGGTGGGCAAGAGGCTGTCTGAAGAACTAGATGGCCAAACTGGCCTGGCCATAAAGCTGTGGACCGGGCGGGTGTGCTACAGGCTCATTGGGGATGTAGGCAGGGGTTGGGCGCAGCTTAACAGGCTGGGCCTGGATCCAGTGCCAGCAGGTTGGCGGGGTGTACCTGCTGTGGGGTGGATTGCTGTGGCAAAGATGACCCAGCCCTAGAGCAGGCTGTGGGGTGATGGGTTAGGCTGAGAAGTGGTGCAGGGGACCCCAGCAGAGCTGTCTTGGAGCAGGCAAGGGCGGCTGTGAGCACATGGGGTACTGGCTGAGACCACTTGCCCCTGGAGCAGAGGGCTTGTGGGAGGGGGCATGCTAGAGACTCACTGTGGGCCAGCATAGCCCAGCTGGGAATGGAATGGTTGGCATGCAGGTGAGGATTGTTGGGAATGCCAGTAAAACCTCATGAGCCTGGAGTGGCAGGCAGGGCAGGCTGGCTACAGATGCAGCTTGCAGCGGCTCAGCCATGAAGTGAGCAAACTAGAAATCAAAGCACCAGGACATGACAGAGTATGAACTCTAGGAAGCAGCCTGCTTACACTTCACAGGGAGACCCACACTCAGCAGCTTTCCCACGTTCCCAGCCTTTTGCCCCCTTTAAGAAGCTATCTAGGGGGCCCATGTCAGTATTCTAGCAGCTAAAAGCCTCACCTTGCATGGGCCAGGATCCTATGTAGGTGCTGGTTTTAATCCTGATGACCCTGCTTCCCATTTAACTCCCTGCCTGTGGCCTGGCAAAGCAGTGGAGAACACCCGGAAGCCTTGGGAACCTGCACCCATGTGGGAGACCCAGAAGAGGCTTGGGGCTCCTAGTTTGGATCGGTGCAGCTCAGGCTTTTCTAGTCCCTTCGGGACTGAATCAATGAGCAGAAGATCTTCCTCTCTGTCTCTCCTCCTCTCTGTGTATCTGCTTTCCAAATGAAAATAAAATAAAATTTTAAAGGACTCTTATACCAGGCAATGAGCACAGATGATACTAGCTTTTTATTAAACCAGTCAAACACACTCACAACTTTCTTTATCCTTTCTGCCACCAGAATTGGACCACTGCAAATATTTACTGGAATGACTTAGGAAACCAGTCACAAATACACTTACAATTTGATAAGTGCTCTAGCCCACCAAAATTTCACCTTCACAAAGATTCTTTTTTGGTACAAATTAGCCTCTGACTTAACCAACTTGTGGCTGCAAAATGAAACTGCTGTGTATCCCAAGCTCACTACCCTAGGAAGTACCTGGGCCTTTGCCAAGGTTTTACTCCCTAGGTAGCCAAGGCTGAGAGAACCCAGAGGGAATCAATCATTTCTTAGATGATATGAATATGTCACCAAGGAATGGAGTTCTGGATGGGTAAAGAAAATATTAATGCTCCAAGGGGTTAACTATATAAAATAGATGAAACATAATAGACGCCCTCCAGTTTTAGGGCATCAGCTGCCACTCTGAATGGCAATCCCCAATCAATTGCTATCTTTCAGGGGGAATTAATGAGAAAGAGGCTAAGATAGTCATGTTTGTTTGTAACAAGTGTTTTGAAACTCAGGAAAACAAAAAGAGTATAGTGAGGACCATGAAAATGTCTGAATGGGGGAGCGAAAACTGAAGAGTTTCTAACAGCTAATTTAGTTTTTTTTTTACTTACATGCAAACTTTTTCATCCAATCTCTCACTTCCCACATGCCTGCAACAGCCAAAGATCGAAAATAAGTCAGGTTTTGCACACTGCTACCCAAGCCGCTGTCTGCTGCCTCCCAGCCTGGGCAGTAGCTGCACACTGCATTTGCACAGAACTGAAACCCAGGCATTCTGATGGAGACACAGGAGCCCCAATGTCATCTTAACCACTGTCACACACACCCACATAGGGCAGGGATGCCTTCCTGTGCTGTGTCAGGTAGGCATTCACTGCTTTTCTCCCATGCCTATTGTTCACAACAAATAGTTCTAAGGGCCCGGCGGCGTGGCCTAGTGCCTAAAGTCCTCACCTTGAAAGCCCCGGGATCCCATATGGGCACCAGTTCTAATCCCGGCAGCTCCACTTCCCATCCAGCTCCCTGCTTGTTGCCTGGGAAAGCAGGAGAAGACGGCCCAAAGCTTTGGGACCCTGCACCCGTGTGGGAGACCCGGAAGAGGTTCCTGGTCCTGGCATCGGATTGGTGCGTGCCGGCCTGTTGCGGCTCACTTGGGGAGTGAAAACGTCAGATGGAAGATCTTCCTCTCTGTCTCTCCTCCTCTCTGTATATCTGACTTTCTAATAATAATAAAATCTTTCAAAAAAAAAAAAAAAACAGTTCTAAAGAAATAATGCTTATTTTTTGAGATAGAAATAAAAAGACATCTTAGTGAATTGTATGTTGGAGGAAATAGTGACTCCCGTTGTGAATTCTCAGGGCAGAGAGCAGCACTTGGCATTGAGGCTAGAGTTCTGGCCATGGGTGACAACATACCAGAAGCCATCAGGATAAATCAGTAGTGCTGCCTTAACAGCTCCTTTGGCAGGTTCTTCTAGAGAAGCCCCTTTGCCTGAGTCCCCATGCACTCCGTTGGCTTGTCTACAAGGTCGCTGTGCCACCCCAGGCCTCTGCCAAGCACAATGCCAGCACCACATGTGCCCCTCAACCTTGCAGCAAAACTTGCAGGAAAACAAGGCTGTTTGTTCTAACTGCTGGAATCTGTGCTGCTCTGGAGTCAGCAACAAGAAAACTGCCCCAGACCCTTAGGAGGAGCTTCACTCAGGACTGAGCTGGGGGCTGAAGATGCTATTGATCAAATCAAGAAAATCGGCTCAATTAAAAAAAGAAATTGCAATGAGGTAGAAAAATAAAATAAAATAAATAAAATAAAATAAAATAGAAAGTAAAAAAGGAAATCCTACCCATTATGAAGGTCGAACTGTCCCTGGGCACCCCTCCCCTCCTGCACAATGGGTTTTACAATGAGTCCTAGTGTTCAAGGTCAGTGCTGCAGAGTGAGGACCCCAAGTCCCCCTCTTGGCCCCACCTGCCCTGGGGCCTCAGGAGATGCTCTCACACACTCACCCTTCCCAGCTTCTGATGAGTCGGGGGTCCTGCAGAGGCTCCTGTGTGGAAGGAGCTCACAGGGCAGCACTGGCTTAGCCACCTGCGCCTCTCCATCAGCACAACCAGCAACGTGGCAATGCCCTGAGGTCCTATGATGCGCAGCCAATCAGCATCACAAAGAGCAGGCAGCTAGGATTCTAGAGGGAGGGGGAGTGTGGAGCAGGGCTTCACCTCAGGCTGGAAGTGGCCTCCTCTCTTGCAGCTTGAGCCTTCCAACAGCAGGGGCCGCTGTCGCCTCTCACATCAGTCCACCTCCTGGCCTCTCCTTCCCTCTGCTTCAGAAGCCTGTTCAAGTCTGAAAACACACAGAAATGTAAGACAATAGTCTGCAGATACACCTCACTGAATGTTCAATGCTTTCTGGAACTTTTCTTCTTTATATTGCTTGGTTTTTCCCATTAGTTCATTTTACTTTGTAAAATACAGATTACACATTCACAATAATGTGTAAGACACAAACCGAGAAGACGGCTTGTCCAGATTCCATCTAGCAAAGGAAAACTTGCAGTGATATATGTAATTCATATTATATCTTTATTTCCTCTTTTATGCATATATATGTGTTTCTGTTACTCATTTTCCACAGTTTGTGACTTTTGGCTTCTGTTTTAAAACATATTTTTATGGGATATTTAAAATTTTGGTGTGGAAATGTCAGACATAGAGAGAGGAGAAGAGACAGAGAAGAAGGTCTTCAATCCGCTGATTCACTCCCCAAGCAGCTGCAATAGCCGGTACTGCACCTGTGTGAAGCCAGGAGCCCAGAGCCTCTTCCAGTTCTCCCACAGAGCTGTAGGGTTCCAAGGCTTTGGGCTGTGCTAAACTGCGCTCCCAGGCCACGGCCAGGGAGCTGGATGGAAAATAGTGCTGCTAGGATTAGAATTGGTGGCCAAATGCAATCCCGTCACGTAAAAGGCAAGCACTTAGGCCACTAGGCTACCACGCTGGAACCTGTTTTAAAATAACTTCTAAATATTACAGAAAATCTCATAATCTTGTGAACGATTACAGGTTTTATCAAGGATGATGTTTATATCCCAGAAATGAATTATTTGCAAGATATTTCTTTCTTAATAACTTTTACTATTTTTTATTTTCATGATTATTTATTTATTTATTGAAAGACAGATATACATAGAGAAGAAGAGACAGAGAGATAAATCTTGCCTCTGCTGGTTCCCTTCACAAGTGGACACAACAGCCAGAATTGAGTTCATCTGAAGTCAAGAGTCCCATCCAGGTATTTTATGTGTGTGTAGGGTCTGAAGGCTTGGTACCATCCTCGACTGCTTTCCCATGCCACAAGCAGGGAGCTGGATCGGAAGTGGATCAGCTACATATGAATGTTGCACAGATGGGATCCCAGCACTTGCAAAATTTAGCCACTGAGCTATTGTGACAGACCCCTAATTTTTGCTAATTTTGTAAATAGATTGTCACAAAAGCTAGTTTTCAGTATATACAAACACTCATTGGAGGCTATAAATGGATCCTCACCTATTGTGAGTAGCTTTGGAAATTTTACTGCTGTTGGAAACCTAGAAGAAGTTCCTGGCTCCTAGGATAGGATCAGCTCAGCTCTGGCTGTTGCAGCCACTTGGATATTCCTTGTGCCTACAGCATAAGCCAGCTGCCTGTAAGGCAATATTATTTTCTCTGACCAGTAATCAATATTTCCCTCCACCCTCTCCCCTCTCTCTAAGTCACACTGGGCTCCACCTACTTCCCACATCTTACTCCTTCCTTCACCCTCCTCTGTCTGAAGTTCCCTAGCTAGCTTTCCTCACTGAGAATCTGAGCGGCCACAACCACTTCTCTCCCTCCTCCTCCTCCCTCTTCCTCTGCTTGAAACTGCAGTTTTTCCAAGGTTTAAGCTTTTTCTTTTCTCTTTTGTATGCTTCAGCCACACGCAACCCTAATCCAGAGGAATGGGGTAAAGGACAAGCTAAGTAACATTTACTTACAAATAAAACAAAGCAAAATGTTATTTGCCAAACTTGTTCACTAACTTGCTAGAACAGAGCCCTCCAAAAGTAATAATAATAATAATAAAAAGAAAACAAGATTTCTACATCTTAAAGTTTGATTTAGGCCAAGCTTTGAGGCCTAGCAACTAAAGTCCTCAACTTGAAAGCACCGAGATCCTATACGGGCACCAGTTCTAATCCTGGCAGTCCTGCTTCCCATCCAGCTCCCTGCTTGTGGCCTGGGAAAGCAGTGGAGGATGGCTCAAAGCCTTGGGACCCTGCACGCACATGGGAGACCTGGAGGAAGTTCTTGGATCCTGGCTTTGGTTTGGCGCAGCACCGGCCATTGTGGTAAGTTGGAGAGTGAACCATCAGATGGAAGATCTTCCTCTCTGTCTCTCCTCTTCTCTGTATAACTGACTTTGCTCTAAAAAATAAAATAAATATATATTTTTAAAGATTTCATTTTTATTATAAAGTCAGATATATAGAGGAGGAGAGGCAGAGAGGAAGATCCTCCATCCGATGATTCACTCCCCAAGTGAGCCGCAACGGGCCGGTGCGCGCCGAACCAGGAACCTCCTCCGGGTCTCCCACGTGGGTGCAGTGTCCCAATGCATTGGGCTGTCCTCGACTGCTTTCCCAGGCCACAGGCAGGGAGCTGGATGGGAAGTGGAGCTGCCGGGATTAGAACCGGCACCCACATGGGATCCCGGGGCTTTCAAGGTGAGGACTTTAGCCACTAGGCCACGCCGCAAGGCCCAAAAATAAAATAAATCTTTAAAAAATTCTTTTTGTTTACGTGAGATAAATATTTTCTTTTGTTAATTGTTATTTCATTTTATAACACGGTTTCATAATCTCTGGGATTCCCCCAATCCTTCCCCAAGCCCTCCCCCATATTGAATTCCTGCATATTGTTACAGCGGTACAGTTCATATCCAGTCATGATTCTGTCATTGCCGGCAAGGTCCGTGCAGAGAGTCCAGCATCCCCTTGTCCAGATAAACTCAACAGTTTCATTGGGTGACCCTCCTTGGTCCAAAACGGAGCTGGCAGAGTATCATCCCCTCCAACGAAAAGCCACAACACAATTTCAACAACATGAAGAAACATGGAATTTCACAACATCATGAATTTAGTTAACATGGTATTGAGTGACAAATTTGTTAGAAATTGCAAATTCTTTTTTTTCTATTCATTTATTCATTAATTACATTGTATTACCTGACACAATTTCATAGGTACTGGGATTCTCCCCCCTTCACCCCAAACCCCTCCCCCATGGTGAGTTCCTTCACCTTGATGCATAACCACAGCTCAAGTTCCATTGAGATTCCCTAATTAAAAGCTCACACCATGCAGAGTCCAGCATCCCACTTGTCCAGTCAAGTTCAACGGCCTCTTAGGGAGGCCCTCTCAGGTTTGAGGGCAGAGCCAGCAGAGCGTCACCTCGATCAATTAGAAGCTCCAACATATCATCAGCAACAATCCAGGTATGATGAGGCTGGTGCAGAGTCCACTGATTGACATAGTCCATCTTAGAGTTTCCCCCTGTCCAGTTTTTTGCTGCAAACATATAGCTGAGGTGGTTGATTGATCTACTCCGTCTTCTATCTTTTCTTGGTTAATGTTTTGATTCCTCCATTTTGTTCAGGGTAATCCCCAAAGAAACTTTGAGGTGTTCCTAGTCCAGGCTCCTACATGCACTACTAGTAAGCACAGTGCCCGCCACAGTCCATCACTCCAATCAGCTGGTGGTTGTAATCCCTGGGTTGGTTCTATTCTGAGCCCTGACCTCCATTGGAACCAATGAGTATCGCAGCTGTCCCCGGCTCTGCCCATCACACACTCGTCCCTCACCTAAACCAGTGGGAGGTATGCTGGTTGAGTGCTGCATTCCTTATTGGCACAGGCCATTTCACCTTGGCATTTGGTGTTTTGTACTGTTTTTATCGCAACCAAACCTGGCCAGGCCCCCACATAGTTCCAGCTCTCGGATTTGCCAGTGGATGACATGAACCGACTCAGCCTGGTCTGCCCCCAACCAGAGCCAAATGTATGCCAGTGGGTCACTTTCCAAAGCCTCTTCTGGGTTGTTTACCTCCATACTTCCTGCGTTTATTTCTAGGGTCAGAGGAACTGTTCAGATTCCTCCATCAGACCCCTTCCTGGTGTCAGGTTTCACGCATACCAGCAGGTCCTTTGGCCAGCACTGCTCTTCAACCAATTGTGGTTCCTGCTGTTGAGAGTTTCAGCCCAGCCATGGCTGGTCCATACCCACATATAGCTCATATATGGCTCAGTTGGGGTTGAAACCTAGCCGAGTCTGTCCCACATCTACCCTGGTCCTCCAGAGCATCAAGCTGAGTTGCGGTCTAACCTGGCATGGTGCGTCAAGTCCGAATCCATGTTTGTGCCAAGGGAGTACAACTGTGACCCGACCAGAACTCAGCCCCCTTCCAGTTCCTGCGCCCCTTACTGGTAACCTCCACCCAGCCAAGGCCTCCCCCAAACTCCCCAACCATCTCTGTTCCCAGCCAGTGTTCAGTATGCCAGAGGTTGCTCTGGGTCAGCCCAGCGCGCCCCATAGACTGTCATGCCTCCTGCATAGACTCCTCCGGTCCTTCTAAACTATCCAGTGGGGTCAGAGTTTGCACAAGGATTGGTCCACACATACCTGACACATTCTAGCCCCGAGTATGGTTCTCAAATGCCAGACAATGTCATAGTCTTGCCTTCTGTGACCCCTCTGCTGATCCCTCCTCCTATCAGGTAATGGGATATCCTGCTGGACAAGCCCAGAATTTTGCTTTTGAAGGGACTGGTGTTGGTAATCTGCACTATAAAGTGACTACAGGTTCTTCAGAGGAAGATTTACTGCCATTGAGAATCTTAAGGACTAATACACATTCTCAGAGAACTGTGGGTTCAGCATGGAGTGACTCCTGTAGCATATCAAAGGAATCAAATTCCAGAATTTCCTGGCCTCCGCCCGGATCTTCCTAGCTCCTCCCCCATTCCAGCTGCATGGCGCGCTGAGGAGGCCCAGATCCACTTCTCAGAGTCCCGGGACAACCCTCCCACTCCTGAAAGAGGGCCATCAAACCAGGATTCCGGCAATCTGGAAGCCGCGCGGGAGCTCCTCCCCCACTCCAGCCGCATGGCGTGCTGAGGAGGTCCAGATCCACTTCTCAGAGCCCTGGGACAACCTCCCCCAATCCCAAAAGAGGGCCATCAAACCAGGATTCCCGCAAATCAGGAAGCCGCCCGTGAGCCGCTCACCCCATGTACGTATGTACGTACGTGCTATGCCTGGCTGTGCTAGGCTGGACTCGTGGTGGGGCACCCGAGCACCCCGGGCAGCATGGCTGCCCGAGGCTTGAGACGCTCAGGCCTCCGCCCAGATCCTCCTAGCTCCTCCCCCACTCCAGCCGCATGGCGCGCTGAGGAGGCCCAGATCCGCTTCTCAGAGTCCCGGGACAACCCTCCGAAATTGCAAATTCTTAACCACATTCTGTAACTACTCCATTGACATCTCAATTTTAGCATATACACAATCAGTTGTTCTAAGCCTTAAAATGGTTATATGGTATGATTCAGCTGTCTCCTGTCTATTTTCATTTTTATAGTTAGCAGCTTATAGTATTCAAGTGTGATTTTTACTGAACTTCGCAAATATTAGGATAGTCCAAACAGGCTTATAACTCTCATAGGTCATATGTTAACTATTGAGCAGCAGAACAATTTTAGGTGGGGTGTGCGGAGAAAGATTCAATACCTTAATGAGGAGTAACCGATTTTTGTGTTCTACCTAATAAGGTATATGGAAGTCCAAGCTGACTTTTTCCTAACTCTTCTAAGCTTTCCTTATTGGTCTCTCTCTGTCTACCTGATCTAATTTTGGGGTCAGGGGGAAGGGGGAAGAGCGAGGATTGTAGAGTGACCCTGATGGTCATTGCAAGAGAGGTTGGGGAGCCAAAGTTGAAACTAAGTAAGGACCAGAGAAAGCTCCTCTCCTGAGTCCCGATGGAAGGTTACTGTTCTTCTGTTTCTGAGAACTGCTCAGGGATCCTGGCTGTTGTTCCAAAGATGTTAGATCCTGTGAGGAAGGACCTAGGCTTCTTCCATCCAGTGTGGAAAGTCTGATAGGAAATAGTTGGCCTCAGAGTTCTCGGTCTATGAGGGCACCCCAACTCGCTGTGATCTCCTTGGCAGTTGGGATATAGTCCTTGGTGCCGATACTGATACTTGCTGGTGATGTACCAGGAGTCTCTGGGGTTAGGGTACAAGCCTCCTCCTGTCTTCCTGTTCCACTCAGGGGTCCCCTCCTGCTCTGTGCATATGAATTCCCGTTAAGAGGCTGTCAGGATCGCTCTTGGATCCCACTGTATGTCTTTATAGCTTTTGCTAATGTCAAATGCAGATTCGAGTCTGGAATCTGTAAATTACCTGGTACAATCTTGAAAGATTACACCTAACTTCTTCCTCACGCATTCTAAGAAGGTGCAAGATTTCTCTGCTCTCCTGACCCACTGTAGATTAACATAGGGTATTAAAAGCATATCAAGCATTTCAGTTCTTGTTTTTCTTTATATATGTATAATTTTGAATATTTGAATTATGTGTTAGAGTTTTACATACACTGGAATTTTCCCCCAAAGTCCCACTCCTGACAAATTTTCCCCATTTTACTACAGTGGCATAATCCTTCATGAGGAATTATAATTCCATCAGTCTCTTATTTAAGTTTACCTGAACATTGCTGGAACAGACAAACGCAGACAGTAACACATTCCATTGTCTTCACTTGTCCAACAGTTTCATTAGGAATCCATCTTTCATCTGGATGCAGGGAAGCATGTTGCATTATATCCCCACATCTGGAAACGGTAGACCCCAGTACCCAACTAATATACATTTCCATAATTAAGAAACCATGAAGCAAGGTCAACAACTGGTATGAGCTAGAACAACAGCCTTAACTACAACAATAAAATACAGTTCCATGAAAAAACATGCCACTGAGTAACCAACACATGGGTGACAAGACGGAGATACAAAAGTCTATTCAGAAAAATGATGCACCATATAGTCCATGAGCCAGCAATGAATTTGACAAGAGAAAAGAGAATATTTTTGCCTCGATCCCATGCGAACACCAGTTCTAATCCCAGCAGCTCCACTTCCCATCCAGCTCCCCTGCTTGTGGCCTGGGAAAGCAGTGGAGGATGGCCCAAAGCCTGGAGACACTGCACCTGTTGGGTAGACCTGGAGAAAGTTCCTAGCTCCTGGCTCCGGATTGGCACAGCACTGGCTGTTGTGCTCACTTGGGAAGTGAATCATCTGATGGAAGATCTTCCTTTCTGTCTCTCCTCCTCTCTGTATATGCGACTTTGCAATTAAGATAAATAAATCTTTAATAAGAGAGAGAGACAGTATTTGGAACAAATAAAACTGAAATAAAAAACTTCAAAACACATGGGATGCAGCCAAAACAAAACAAAACAAAGCAAAAACAGTGTCGATTGAATTATTGAAGTGACACATTCCATACTGGTTTCCTTATATATGAGAGAACATATGGTTATTGTTCTTTTGTGACTGACTCATTTCACTGAGCATAAGGGTTTCTAGTTGGGACCACCTAGTTGTACATAGTATAATTTTATTGTTCTTAATAGCTGAATAATATTCCATGGATTAAATGTAGCCCGGTTTCTTTAACCACTCTTCTTTGGATGCGCATCTAGATTGTTTCCATATCTTTGCTATTGTAGCTTGTGCTACTGTAAATAGGATTACAGATCCCCTTCTCACATGCAGATTTCATTTCCATTGGGTATATTCCTAGCAGCAGGATAGCTGGGTCATATGGCAGATTTATTTGCAGTTCTCCAAGCACTCTCCATGCTGATTTCCACAGTGGTTGTATTAGCCTACACTCCCACCAGCAGTGAAGGAGGGTGCCTTTCTCCCCACATCCAAAGTATCTGGCAGGATTGGCCAATCCCAGCCTGTCTTCACCTCCTAATTTCCCCATGTGAACCCAAGCTCCCACATGGCTGCTGCAAGGGCTGATCTGTGGCTGCCTCTGGATCCCTGGTTGTCCTTGGAGTCTGGATCACAGCTCACAGGTGGCTTCTGGGTTTACTGTTCTCTAAGCACTGCTCAGCCATCATCGCCTCTTCCCTGTGTCCAGGGGTTTTCCAGGTACCTCCCTGTTGACTTCCTGGCCCTTTTTTCTGTAATCTGCTCTCTGTTCTTTACCCTATCTAATAATTTTCCATCATCTCTACAAGGCTACATCCTTTGCCGACCAGTGAGATTTTCTAAATGTAAACTTAAGAATTCCTAGCCTCCTGTGCCCTAAGAACAATGTTTGTGCCTGGTTAAATACAACTGTTCTTTGTAAGATTTAGTTTATTTTGATTGCAAAGTCAGGTATACAGAAAGGAGAGACAGAGAGGAAGCTCTTCTGTGCGATGTTTCATTCCCCAAGTGACCACAAAGGCTGGTGCTTGCCCATCTGGAAGCCAGGAACCAGGAACTTCCTTCAGGTCTGCCACAGGGGTGCAGGGTCCCAAGGCTTACCCAGGCCACAAGCAGGGAGCTGAATGGGAAGCAGGGCCGCTGGGACTGGAACCAGCGCTCGGACCGTTGTCTATTAACTTGTTCAAAAAAGTTATCATGAGTCGTAAAGGTGGAGAAGGGAGTGTTAGCAAAAGGGGGAAAGTAGTTGCTGCCTCTTTAAAGACTGAGGGAACAAGAAGCAGAGAGAAAGAAAGGCAGAAAGACGTTTGAGTCCAGGGCTTAAACCTTTCCAAAAAAAAAAGTCACAACAATAATAATAATAATCGCAGAGGGTAGCTGAGGCATCGGCCGGAGGTGGAGGGAAACACTGTTAGCTTCTCTTTCTCTCTCTCTCTCTTTCTCTCTCTCCCTCTCTCCCTCCCTCCCTCATCCCCCCCACCTCTGTCCCCTTTCTTTGTCCCCTCCCGAAATTGCTCTCCTCCCCCTGGTCTCCTCTCGGAACCCCCCCCCCCCGTGATCCCCAATCACACCCCTCCACCTCCTCCTCCTCCTGCGCTCCCCCGCCGGCCACCCCCTCGAGTTCTCCCGCCACGCAGAGGGTCTCCGGCCTCCAGCTGGCCAGGCCCACGCGCATAGCGCCCACATGGGCAACAGATGGAGACGGAGCTCAAGCCTCTGGGCACACAGCCGAATTCTGGGGGAGGCTGAGGCACTGGCAACACCACGGCGGCAGCGGGCTACAGCAACCAAAAGGCCCATGTACGCCTTCATGGTGTGTTCCCATGGGCAGTGTCGCAAGATGACCCAGGAGAACCCCAAGATGCACAACTTTGATATCAGCAAACGCCTGGACGCGGAGGGGAAACTTAGTGGGAGATAGCGAAGCGGCCATTCACTGCAGAGGCCAAGTGGCTACAGGCGCTGCACAAGAAGAAACACAGAGATGATAAATATGGGCCGTGGCTGAAAAGCAAGAAGCTCTTGAAGAAGGATAAGTACACGCAGCCTGGTGGGATGCTGGCTCCCAGCAGCAACAGCATGGCTAGCAGGGTTGGGGTGGGTGCCGGCCTGGGCGTGGCCATGAACCAGCGCATGGACAGCTACATCCACGTGAATGGCTGGAGCAATGGCAGCTACAGCATGATGCAGGACCAGCTGGGCTGCCCACAGCACCTGGGCCTCAACACGCATGGTGCGGCTCAGATGCAGCCCTTGCACCGCTATGATCTCAGCTTGCTGCAGTACAACTCCGTGACCAACTCACAGACCTACATGAATGGCTCTCCCATCTACAGCATGTCCTACTTGCAGCAGAGCACCCCTGGCATGGCGCTAGGCTCCTTGGACTAGGTAGTCAAGTCCAAGGCCAGCTCTAGCCCCTCCATGTTTACCTCTTCCTCCTACTCCAGGGAGCCCTGCCAGGCCAGGAACCTCCAGACCATGATCAGCGTGTACCTCCCCGGTGCCAAGCCGACTGCTCATGTCACAGTACTACCAGAGCAGCCCGGTGTCCAGTACGGTCATTAACGGCACACTGCCCCTCTCGCACATGTGAGGGGTGCCCGCCAGACAGCGGACTGGAGAAGGACAGGGGGAGGGGCAGGAGGGGAGGTTGGGGGTGATAGAGGGGTGGGGAGTAGGGGGAAAGACATTTTCAGAGGAAAAGGAAACAAACAAAAACCCGGGAAATGGGAGGGTGCAAAAGTAGAGTGAGAAGGAAGCATGACAATAAAACAAGCGCATGCAACACAAATCCTGGTATGTGACAAAGAACATTTCATTAGAGCAAATGACACCTTCAGAGGAGACCACCAATCCCTTCTATGCCCAACGCAAAACCTGCGCTGCTGACAAGAGAACTTTATAAAAGATGTAGAGATGCTGGACTTCTTTTTTGGGGGGACTATTTTTGTACAGCAAAAAAAAAAACTGGCTGGTGGGTGGACTGGGGAGGGCCAGGGGAATGGACCTTGTATAGATCCGAAGTAAATGAAAACTGCACACAACTTTTTTTTTTTTGTAATTAAAAGGTGGATATACAGAGAGGAGGAGAGAGGAAGATCTTCCATCGGATGATTCATTCCCCAAGTGAGCACAATGGCTGGACCTGAACCAATATGAAGCCTGGAGACAGGAGCTCTTCTGGGTCGCCCATCAGGCTGCAGGATCCCAAGGCTAGGCTGATGACCCCTGTACCTCTAGGCTTCCGTCTGCTCCAGGCCCAGGCCCACTCAGCCCAAGAAACCAACACACCTGCCCCACTGCTGCACTTGCTGCTGTAGAACCAGCTGGGCACTACCAGCCACCCGGCACCCCCAACAGGCTGCTCATAGACCAAGTTGCATGTGGGGCCTTGCCCTTCCATGAAGCTCATAGACCACCACTGCAAGGATTGGCCAGTTCAGCTGGCATCCCCTGTGCCCCCAGCCTGCAAGGATGTCCACTCTGCTAACAATCCTGCCCCCTTTGACCCTGTCCCACCTTCCCAGCTTGCTTACAAGTCACTTAAGGGTCAGGTGGGCTCAGCTATTGCTCCTCGTGCCTCTCACCCAAACTCACCATTGTCCCCTACCACTGATCCAGGGCCAGGCCTGTTCAGACAGCATTCCTGGCCCTGAGCATGCACTCCACCTGCTCCAGGGCCACATCATTCCAGCTGCCTAGGCCAGTGCACCCCTCAGCCCTAGCTCGAAGGTCGCTCAGCCCCACATGTGTTTGGTTGGTATCCCCACATACACCTAGTATGCACACCATACATTTCAGAGCCAATGGGTCATGACAGTAAGCACGGAGCCCAAGAAACCCACTGGCCGCTATTCCAGGAACAAGCTGGACAAGCCAGTGCACTGTACGCCCCCTCTCTGCCTGCCATCTGCTTCATAGCCAAGTCATCCTGGCCGGTGTCCCTGCTCCTACAGCCTGTAGTCCTCCATTTCAGGGCCAGGCTGAATTGCATGGATGGGAGGGACGTGGTGAAGGGCTTCTTTAACATAACACCTTCCATCACCATACTTGCCCATCCACGGCCAGGCTCGGTTAGACAGCCTGGGCTCTATCCCAGGAGCACTGCCACACTGTCCACTGTGCAGAGCTTGAGAGCGAGTTGGGCTTAGCCAATGATCCCACTCTCTTAGCAGGCAGTGTGCTTGCCAGCCACTCCAGGGCTGGGCCCCTTTAGCTGGTGACCCTGCAGTCCCAGCCTGCACACCTTGAGTCCCCTGCCATGCAACATGCCCACTCTTCCTCCTCAACTGACCCTCCAGTGTCATCTCCGACACACCTAGCCTACCTGGAGGCTCCTCCAGGGCCAGAAGAGATCAGCCCCACCACACTCATTTCTAGCTTGCCTGCCCCCATAGCCTTGCTGCTGCTGCAGGGCAAAGTGGGCTAGTGTGGTAGGGAAATCAACATGAAACACTGCAACAACCTATTTATTTTCTCATGAAATAATGTTCATGTAGATAACTCTAGTTTGCAAAGCAGGGTTTATTTAAGAAGCAGAAGGAAGGTGGCCTGCACTTTAGCAGGAGGGACTCCAAGGGAGGAAACACCCATGAAAAAGATGGAAATTGTGTCCACTCAGCACCATCTCAGGGAGGGGTTGACATGAGTCACCCCAAGGGCAGAGAGAAAGAAACTTTTTCACAATGAGCAGTAATGTCTGCTGCATCAACCGGAAATAAAAAGTTGAAATCTGTGTCTTCCTTCTCCCAATGTTGTGGGCTAGGCAGGCAGTTCAGGGTCACCAGTTTGGAAGCCACTACCTGGATGTTTCTTCCTGCCCACCTGGTATGCTCACCTATCTGGAACATGAGAGGGGCTGGTATTGCATTGTTGTGTAACCACTCCCCTCACAAGCCCCCACAGTGGACTCTGATGGGTAGGGCTCACTTTCTTGGTCACGTGCTTCCATTACTCTGGCACTCTGACTCTTGGTCTCCCCAGTACCTGGTTCGGCTTAGTCTCCGGGTAGCCCCTGAACATGGCCCCTGTATGTGTGTATTCCTTACAATCTGTTTACTGCTTGAGTGGGACAGGAATGATGTTAATTCTAAGATGCTTTGTATTTCTAATTTGTGTACCTTCTGGAGTTCTGGGAGAAGTAAGGCGTAGCAGTAATGGAATATGGACAGAGAAGCCAGGGAACGGTGGATGCCTGCAGCCCAAGCACCTCTCTCTTTTTTTTTTCCCCCTTGAATTTATTTTGTTTTTATCACAAAGTCAGATAGACAGAGAAGAGGAAAGACAGAGAAAAATCCTCTGTCTGATGATTCAAACCCAAGTGACCGTAATGGCTGGTGCTGAACCAATCTGAAGCCAGGAGCCAGTAACTTTCTCCAGTCTCACACACGGGAGCAGGATCCCAAGGTTTTCTTAGGCCACAAGCAGGGAGTTGGATGGGAAGCGGGGATGCCGGGATTAGAACTGGTGTCCATATGGGATCCTGGCATGTTCAAGGCAAGGACTTTAGCCACTAGGCCATCTGGCTGGGCTCCTATGCCTCTCTTCAACAAGTGCAGCCCAGGGCCAAGCCCCTTCTGTCCACAATCCTATGGCTGGAGCCTGTTTGCTAAACAGCAAAGTTTATGAAGGAGTCAAGCAAACCAACCATCCAGCCTGGGTCAGCTCTCCCTTCCTTCAGAGAGTGACCTCAATGTGAGAGGTAGATGGGTTTTTATAAAAAGAGTGAGTTGGCTGACCCTGCCTTAGGAACCAGGTGAGTTGGACAGCCACAGGAGGCTGCCATGTTTACAATGGGTAGACAACGGGTGGGCTATAGCACTGCAGGAGGCTGTCAGCTCTAGGCTGGCTCTGACAGGAACCCTAACACCCCTGTCCTCCATCTTGCTCCTCCGGAATAGGCTCACTCTCCCTGGGTCCACAGCACATCTAGCATTCCCGCCTTAGTTATTGCAGCAAACACAGGTCTTCAGAGCTGACAAAGCCTGTGCTTCTAGCCAGCCTGTCATGCCTCCCTCAGGCTTCTTCAGGCAATCGGCCTGCAGCTTGCTCTAGGGACAGACTGGCTTGGCCACAGTAACATGCCCCACAACACACCCACCACATTAACTAGCCTTGGCACTGCCAGGTCAGATGAACCCAGGAGGCACTTTCCATGCCACAGCCTGCTTGTCAAATCCAACAAACAAATCTGAGTCTCAAGATATAATTAATACAAATAAAAGAAGAAGAAGAAGAAGAAGAAGAGAAGAAGAAAAAGAAGAAGAAGTTATTTTAGAACTTTCCGGAAACTTTCCAATAACGCTGGGGAGTTCCATGCCAGTGCAAGAAGGGCCAACACAGAGCTTGCTGGGCCACTCGGTGGTGTCCAGTCTGGATCTTTGTGATGTGCACATCTGCAGCAGGGAAGAAATACAAGTAACTGTCTTCCCATCCATTCAAGCCCTTTGGATCAATATAAACAAATGATAAAGAAGATAGTATTCATTTTCCCACTACTCAGAAGTTGTGTTGAAATTACAGTGCCCTGGGTCAAATTTACATCTTCAAACTGCCATCCCATATCAGAGCACCAGTTTGAGTCCTGGCTGCTCCATTTCTGATCCAACTCCCTGCTTATTGCACCTGGGAGACCTGGCTGAAGTACCTGGTTCCTAGCTTTAGCCTAGCCTAACCCTGAAAGATCTCTCTCCCTCTGTTACCATGTCTTTCAAATCAATCAATCTGCCATGGCTTCAGTGGAGGGTTCCTTGTTCCCTATACTGTGACCTCCAGGAAGGTGCAGGTGCCCACCTGCATGGCCTGAGACAGGCAGAGAGGAGTGTGCAGGTGGCTTTGGGTCTAACCGTGTGCTGGGTCACAGCAGGCTGTGGTATGGAGTGACACAGGAAGTGGCATCAGGAGTCCATCTTGCAAGCACCAACAGAGTCAGGGGATGAGTCACCACATCCAGCCATGCATAGAGGCAGCAAAGGCAGGAATCACGGAGCAGAATCAGGAAACTACCCAGGGTCAGGTCCTGTCTCTCCTTGGATGGGATGCTGGAGTCTTCCAGAGGTAGGTCCTGGTTAGCCCTGGGTGGAACGTTGGGGTCCTCCAGTGGTGGGTCCAGCTTCCCTGTGGGTTGTTTCCTGCCCCTGGGGGTGGGGCAGTGAGAAGGGAAAACAGCATCAAGGCCCCTGGAAGGCTCCAGCCCCTGATGCCAGTGGGTGGAAACATGGTCCATCCCTGGAAAAACTGAATCCCTGAGTCAGGGGCAATCAGGACCTAACCCTGCAAGACTACAGCACCCAACATGGAAGAAGCCAAGCGCCTAACCCCGTGGGGGAGAGGATATTCCCAAGATGACGATGACCCCAGTCCCCAACCAAAAGAAAGCAGAATCCATCCCTGAAGTGCGAGGGTCGGAATTCCCCTGGAAGACCTCAGCCACCACCCTTTGGGGGGAAAGAAGACCCCCCCACCAGGGAAGACCCTAGCCCCCA
This sequence comes from Ochotona princeps, assembly GCF_030435755.1. Taxonomy (NCBI): domain Eukaryota; kingdom Metazoa; phylum Chordata; class Mammalia; order Lagomorpha; family Ochotonidae; genus Ochotona; species Ochotona princeps. Next base: position 193,329 of record NC_080837.1, on the reverse strand, counting down.
ACCCATGGGAAGTAGAGACACCTTTGAAAGACTCCAGCACCTCACCCCCAGAGGAAGCAGGACCTGCCCATAGAAAACCCCAGCAGCAGACCTAATTGGGGAAAGCTCCAGGAATCCCTGGAAGACGTCAGCCCCAATCTAAGACAAGTAGGACCTGCCCTTGGAAGACTGAATCAGGTTGGCTCTGGAACAACAGGTGGGGCAGTGGGATGGTCATGCTGGGTGTGTGTGTAGGGTTCGCGGGCCAAAAGGACCTGGCTCTGGAGCAGTGGATAAGCTGGTCGTGGCAGATGCACTGTGGATGCAGGGCAAGCAGACCTGGCTCCAGAGCAGCAGGCCGGAGATTGACTTGATGCAGAAGCCATATTGTTGGCCAAGCCTGCCTGATCCTGGAGCAGCTGTAGGGTGGTGGGAGGGCCGGTTAGAGGTGTGGGGACCCTGGCTGAGCCCCCCAGGCCCTGGATCTGATGGTATGAGTGGAAGAATTTATTCAAATATCCTACCCTGGACTCTGCGCCATTACTTCTTCCTCAGAGCACAGTAAATTCGTGCCAGTCCAGCCATCCACAAATCAGATGTAACCTGGCATTCCACCTGAGAATCCCACCCCCGATCTTCCAGCCTCTTCCCCAAACCCGCCCACTCACAAATCATCAATAGGCATTCACCTGCAGTTGCCAATCCCCTGGGGCCTGCCCTCAATCCCTCCCAATCATCACCCCCGAAACCTGGCCAACCAAAAGGCCCCCAGGCACGGTTCTCTCTCTTCTTTGCTCTTCCTCTTCTTCCAGCCACCCTACCCCTCCTCCCTTTCCCCTTCCCCTCCATCCTGTTCCTTCCACACTGGAGTAAACCTCCTAAGATACCTTGTTGCGTCTGGTGTTTTCAGCTCATGGTAAAGAATCACGTTGCGGGAATTAGCTGCGCATAATAATATCATAATATCATATAAACTAGAACTCAACCTTTTAAATAACCAACAATGCGTGTTTGGGGCTCTTGGAGCTCCATTTGAATAGGTCTAACACAAAAGAAGCCAGAATGACATTGGGTAAGCTCACGTGGCCCTGGAGCTGCCTGCAGGCAATTTAGGAATGTGTGTGTGTGGAGGAGGGGGCGGAGAAGGGAGTTAGAAGGTGTTAGTGAGCTGCTTGGTGCTGGAGTGGATGGCGGGCGGGTGGGCAAGGGCTCAGGGGGGCGCAGTCCAAACTGCCCTGTTCTTGAAACAGTGAGCTCAGGAGAGCCGGCCTGTCCTTGCAGCAGCCCACCAGTTGCCAGGGCGATGGACTGTGGCGGGCCCTGTACTTGCTAGTACGCACAAGAATCTGATCTGGGAACACCTCAGAGTTTCTTTTTGGGATCCCCCAATCATAGTGGCGGACTCAGAACCCTAACCAAGAAAAGACAGTAGACAGAACAGATCAATCCACCACCTTAGCTCTATGTTGGCAGTGAAATACGGGACAAATGGAGATTTTATGATGGACTATGTCAATCAGTGGATTCTCCAACAACCTCATGGTGCCTGGAGTGGAGAGATTGGCAGTGATTCATAACTGCTGAACTGCCAAAACCACTTGAGCAGGCCCGGTGGCATGGCCTAGCAGCTAAAGTCCTCACCTTGAGCATGCCAGGATCCCATATGGGCACCAGTTCTAATCCCAGCAGCTCCACTTCCCATTCAGCTCCTGACTTGTGGCCTGGGAAAGCAGTTGAGGACAGCCCAAAGATTTGGGACCATGCAGCTGTGTGGGAGATCTGGAAGAAGTTCCTGGTCCTGGCTCGGGATTGGTGAAGTACCGGCCGTTGTGGTCACTTGGGGAATGAATCATTGGACAGAAGATCTTAATCTCTTTTTCTCCTTCTCTCTGTATATCTGACTTTGTAATAAAAATAAATGAATCTTTAAAAAAAGAAAAACAACTTGAGCAAGGAGCTCAGAGCATGCCCCACATTGGGGACCTTGCATGGGTGGGAGACTGGGTGGGGCTTCTCCCTCAATATTCCCTTTACCTCAGATATATGAAGGAAATAATAGGGAAATAAAAGTCTTACCCACTTCCCTGTAGCCCTGTACCTTTGTACCCTAATTAACAATTTAAAGATTGTCAAAAATATAATTTTAAAAATTACATAAAAAAGATTGGTAGCTTTAATAGTAAAACGTCTTTTTTCTATGGTCTTTTTTTTTATTAGACACATCTACTAATACAAACTGAGAGATCTCTCTGTCAGGTCTTAGTGCGATAGTGTGGCAGTCACTTTCATGACTTGCTTACTAAGCTTTACAGACTGAGAGTGGAACTTTGCATTTTAAACACTTGCAGGCAACACTCACTAGATTTGTATTGGATTTTCATTTGCTTTAGGTGAACTACGCAGCCAAACATGGTTTAGATGTTCTTTTCAGTGTTTTATTTTTTTTAGTTGACAACTTCAAAAATCACACTTAAAAGACTTTGCTTTTTGACTTTTATCCCAATGGTGCTGTTTTGTCTTGGAATACTATTTTAGAAAAAAAAACTTAGTGGAAATGGTATTTTGGAATCTATGAGTGTTAAATCTAGCTCATAATTTTGGCAACATGATGTGATGCTAACTTGCGTATTACACACTTAAGAGACACAATCTCAAAGTTTCAACCTGTGAAGTAATTTGATGAAAAGAAGGCGGGGAAAGATGACTGACCGTGGAAAGTTGGTATATCCGAGTGTGTGATGAGATAGGGACAGAATGAATCAGAGGAGAGAGCAGGAAGTGCAGAATGGCAAGGAAAAGTGTCCGGAGCTCCGTGGGGTTTGGGGTTGCGGGGGAGGGAATAACTTTCACCCAGGCAAGAGAGCCCTGTGAGAAAAACCTCTCAAGACAGCAATGTGCAGCCTGAGGTGGTGGAAATGGGTACAAGGGCCAAACAGGGACTCAGTCAATACCTTGTGGTGGGCCCAACGCCGTGGCCTAGCAGCTAAAGTCCTCACCTTGAAAGTGACAGGATCCCATATGGGCGCCGGTTCTAATCTCAGCATCGCCATTTCTCATCCATCTCCCTGCCTGTGGTGAGGACGGCCAAAAGCTCCTGGCTTCAGATTGGCACTGCACCGGCCGTTGTGGTCACTTGGGGAGTGAATCATGAGATGGAAGATCTTCCTCTCTGTCTTTCCTCCTCTGTGTATATCTGACTTTGTAATAAAAATGGATAAATCTTTAAAAAAAAGATTTTATTTATTTCCATTACAAAGTCAGATATACAGAGAGGAGGAGAGACAGGAAGATCTTCTGTCTGATGATTTACTCCCCAAGTGAGCCGCAACAGCCAGTGCTGTGCTGATCTGAGCCGGGAACCAGGAACCTCTTCCAGGTCTCTCACGCGGGTGCAGGGTCCCAAAGCTTTGGGCCATCCTCGACTGCTTTCCCAGGCCACAAGCAGGGAGCAGTATAGGATGGGAAGTGGAGCTGCTGGGATTAGACCCGGCGCCCATATGGGATCCCGGGGCGTTCAAGGTGAGGACTTTAACTGCTAGGCCACTGTGCCAGGCCCAGAAATAAATAAAATCATAAAAACAAAAAAACAAACAAAAAACAACAACAACAAAAAAAACTTGTGGCAAGTCACAAATTGATTCAGGGAAGAGGCCAGTGGGAATCCTGGCTGACCCATAAGAGATGGGTGGAGGTAGAAGGACTCTTAGAACAGAACATAGATGGGATTAAAAAAAAAAAAAAAAAAACAGCTCAGGTAGTGAAGGAATAGATATACATTGTCGTAATCTGATTCTTTTCTATTTTAGTTGCATTTTTAAAAAAAAAATTATTTTTTTATTGGAAAGTTAGATATACAGAGAGGAGCAGAGTCAGAGAGGAAAATCTTTTGTCTGATCATACACTCCCCAAGTGGCCGCAACGGCCAGTGCTGTGCCGATCTGAGGCCAGGAGCCAGGAAGTTCTTCAGGTCTCTCACACAGGTGCAGGGTCCCAAGAGCTTGGACTGTCCTCGACTGTTTTCCCAGGCCACAAGCAGGGAGCTGGATGTTAAGTGGAGCTGGATGTTAAGTGGAGCTGCCAGTTAAAACTGGTGCCCATACAGGATCCCAGCAAGTTCAAGGAGAGGACCTTAGGCACTAGGCCATCGTGCAGGGCCCAAACCCGTTGTTTTTTATGACAGTACTTTGTAATTTTCCAAGGTCTCATTTCAATTAGCATTTGAGTCAGCACAAGGTCATTTATCCTTAGGTGCCTTTAAAATGTATTTATTTATTTGGAAAGAGTTAGGCAGAGACAGGAAAGGACAGAAACAGAGAGAAAGCTTCTATCTGGTGGTTTCTGCTCCCAAACTATTGAAATTCTCAAGGCTGGACAGGGTAAGACCAGGAGCCAGGCCCTGATGGAATATTCCTCAAACTGTATTGACAATAGCTAGTATGAATATTTTTAACTGTTATTAGTCAGTATCAGTGGTTACATTTTATGCTTTTATTTGAATGAAACAATTTATTACTAAACAATTTTCTCCAAAGAAAGCATATTTACTTTGTTATTTCAGAAGCTAATAGGAACCAACATGACATCTTGGATGCAAGGACCCAGCGTGTGTGTGTCTAGGTGTGACTGATGTTCCAAGGGTGGGGTGTGGAGGGTGGAGTTCCCTGCCTTGAGTGCTCACCCAGCCGGGCTTCCTAAGGGACCCTGGACAACAGAGAATACTGGATAATTCCACACTGGGCTGGGCCCTGAGTGACCCCCGTCACAAGCTTTGATTGGGTACAAGCACTGGTTTCTGCACCCAGAGCAAGCAAACAGGGTGCCAGAGCAGCGATGATTCAGCTGTTTGTCTTGGCCTGTGAAAACATCACACCAAGGGCCCATAGCAGCAGCCCAGGGGCTAAAAGTCCTTGCCTTGCAAGCACCAGGATCCCATATGGGCGTGGTTTCGTGTCTCCACAGCCCCACTTGCCATCCAGCTCCCTGGTCCTGGCCTGGGAAAGCAGTCAAGGCCAGTCCAAAGCCTTGGGACCCTGCACCTGTGTGGGAGACATGAGAGGTGCTCGTGCCTCCTGGCTTCAGATGGGATCAGCTGCGGTGGTTGCGGCTGCTTTGGGAGTGAATGATCAGACAGAAGATCTTCCAGTCTCTCCTCCTCTCTGTACATCTGCCGTTCAAGAAAAATAACTAAATCTTACAAAAGAGAAAAATTCTCACTTTCCTATAGCCCTTGAACCTTTATACCCTAATTAACTATGTAAAGATTGTCAAAACTATAATAATAATAGAAACATCCCCCAGCATATTAAATAAAGAGATATAAATTCAATGTGGTGGGCACAAAAGATCACCACAGAGCCCTTGGCACTTGCTCTCTGTTTAGTCCACATTTTCTTTCTGTGTTCAGTAGAATGGCCTTGTCCCTGCTGCCTCGGGGGAAGCACATCTCCCCAGGTCCCCTGTGCAGGCTGTCCTCCAGGTGACCAACGTGTGAGCCTGTTGTTCTGGGAGGTGTTCAGGTGAGCCTGCTCTCCTTCAGTGCATTGATGGTCCCGTAATGGGGTGATAGATGCTGGGAGTGTTTCCTGGTGTCACCTCAAAAATTGGAACGTAGTGGGTGGGATCCAAACTTCACCTCAGGGCTGAAAAGGTAACTGATCCTAGATGACAGGTGGAGAAGGGTGGAAACTTGAACTTCAGTCTAAATCATGGGATTATCAAAATGACTCCATGCAAGCCCTTCCCAGGTGATCTGATTATGTTAATAGGCTCCAGGGAACACATTCCAATCCAATGAGTTCACTGTTGACAGGCCCTGGGGGTTTCTCAAATGAACTCACAGGGCAATATCTCTTTCTACACAAACTACCTCAAGGTGGAAAATACCAGGGATGGGGGTGAAGCTATTCCCCCCACAGGGATGAAAGGAATAAACAGATGCAGGGAGTGGGACACCCCCGGGTGTGCTTTGGATGGTGCCTAATAGTGACCAATTAGAAGAGCGACTGCGTGTGGGCTGAGTCTAGGCGGCAGTTAGGCTGTCAGTTGACGGGAAGCACCGCCCCTTCCGCTAAGCCCTGCCCACCTCAGGTACTTAAGGCCCTTGCCAAGGCAATGAGCTGGGATTCTCTCTGAGGAAAGGGAACTGCACAGCAGGTTTCTGCGCTGCACAGCTTCCCAGAGCATCCTGCGAGCATCCTGCGACTTTGAATCGTGACACGGAGTGACAGAGCACTTGGGGGAGTGGGCCTGTCTTTTGTGTTCTGGATATTGCCGCGTTTTTGAGAGAGGCTCTCCAGTAAGCCTCAAAAACATAACACACACAAAACCACACCCAAACACATAAGCAGCACACCCCCCCACACACACACATACATGGCCTCCCTTTTATCTCACCACAGTGCCAACCCCGAAGCCTCAGGGTCAAAGTCCTCTTGGCGCCCCTTACTTGTGGATCTGAACACAGGCCAGGGAATTGCAGCTTACTTCCTGTAATAATGTCTTTCTCAATGAAAACTAGGGATCACTCTAGTTTTTCTGAAGGCTCCTCCAGGCCTGACTCCTCAGATATTAGACCAGAATCGACAAGAGGATTTTTTGAGTATCTCAGTGACGACATCACTGTGCGAACACCCCCCACAGGGAGCCCCAAACGTGACTCCAATTCCCTAATGGCTTCACGCCACCTGTCATTGTCACCAACACGACCATGCTCATCGATGCATTATACTTCAAATTCTGGCACCTCCTCCCCGAGGGCAACCAATTGTGCATTTTCATTCGGTGGCCATCCCGTGGCACCTGACTACTGTCCAACTATGCCCACACCCCTTCAGCCTGTGTCAGACAACCCATGCATTGGGATTCCTGCCAACTCAGGGAACTTAAGATCTCCCAGCCCCATGTGCCTCACTCTCTCTTCCATCTCATCCTGCTCCTTGAGTAGCAGCTGTATCATTGTGGGGGAGTCAGCCCCCCTGAATGAGGGACCTCCTAGTGTGGCAGGAAATTCACCCTGTTCCTCCCCCATGAATCCTCTCCCACCACTGTCTCCCCTGTCTCCCAGCTACTCCCCTACCGTCCCGAGATTTCTCCATCAGGACACCAACCAGAGGCAGTTCTGGCTCGAGGAGAGGCCAGGCTCAGTGGGAGCGGTAGACTTGGCCCTCACGTCTACCATGGAGGAGGAGACTGGGGATCCATCTGAATGTTCTCCTGAGGGCTCACCAGAGCCTGACTCCACGGTCTTCACCCCACCTGAATTCCCTCACAATCCTGCCTTGCGTCCCAGCAACCCCTTCACCGTTCGAGAAACCCCCATGGGAATTCCCACATCTGACGCCATATCCCTAATGGCTTCACACCACCCGTCATTGTCACCAACACGACCATGCACATCTATACAAAACTTTCCCCCTTCTGGCACCTCCTCCCCGAGGACAACCAATTGTGCAGTGTCATCCCCAGGTTCATACTCTGAGTCCTCAGGGATCTCCACCATCTGCCACATGTTCACCCTTCCCTCAACGTGCAGCCCAACCTCTACCCGAGGGGAATTTCCCAGCTCCCAAGAGCAGCTCTGCAGCGACTTGGATAATCTGAGCAACATGACACATGACTCACTTGGGGATGCCCAGACCTACCGAGGGCTCCCCATCCAGTGTCCCATCCCCTCAACCCAATCCCACAGATTCTCTCCCGTGGCTCCTAGCTACTCCCCAACTATGCCCAGACATCTGCCTGCATCAGACCACACACGCCATAGGATTCCTGCCAACTCAGGGAACTTAAGGTCTCCCAGTCCCATGTGCCTCACTCTCTCTTCCATCTCATCCTGCTCCTTGAGTAGCAGCTGTATCATTGTGGGGGAGTCAGTTCCCCTGAATGAGGGACCTCCTAGTGTGGCAAGAAATTCACCCTGTTCCTCCCCCATGAATCCTCTCCCACCACTGTCTCCCCTGTCTCCCAGCTACTCCCCTACCGTCCCGAGATTTCTCCGTCAGGACACCAACCAGAGGCAGTTCTGGCTCGAGGAGAGGCCAGGCTCAGTGGGAGCAGTAGACTTGGCCCTCACGTCTACCATGGAGGAGGAGACTGGGGATCCATCTGAATGTTCTTCTGAGGGCACACTAGAGCCTCACTCTCTAGTGTTTACTTCTGCCTCCTCTCACTATGCCCCCTCGTGTTCCAGTGTCCCGTCTTCTTTGGAACCCCGATGTTCCTCTCCTATTGCTCCTGGTCCATCACTGCCATCCCTCCTTCTTTCTCCCATTTCACATTGCTCTACCCCAAGTGACTGTATGTTTGAGGAGACGCTTGCTCTCCTGTCTCAGGGACCTGCTCTTTTCTCAGGCTTTTCAGATGTTTCTTCCACCATCACCACTGTCCCAGCACTCCCACACTTTAATCCCCTTGCTGTTTCAACTAGCTACACCCCAACAATCCACAGATTTCCACCTGAGTCAGATCACCAGTTTCAGGGATCTGCTTATGAGTCAGGGCCTTCAAGGTCTCCCTGTCCTGTGTCCCTCAGTGTCTCTTCTATCTCATCCTCTTCATTGCCCACCAACATGACAGATGAGGGGGAGTCAGCTCTCCAGACTCAGGGAATTTCTGGTGTTTCCAGAACTTCACAATGTTCCTCTCCCCCGACTGTCATCGCATCACACTCATGTCTCCGGCTTTCCTCCATCTCCTCTTGCACCTCCCCCACTGGCCCCACAATTCTGGGTGAGTCAGCCCTACTGAACTCAAGGAGACTCAGTCCTGCAGGAATTTTAGGGGCCTCCTCCTCATCATCTGCCATCATGTCTCCAGCTCTCAGAGAATCTTCCATGTCCCTTAGCAACTCCCCAAGTGACCCCATGTGGACCATGGCTTTCAATCTCCCGGCACAGGCTGCACTCTCCTCTCCTCATTTCCCAAGGGAGACTGCCCACCTGACAGGGTCAATACCTGCACCCCTGCATGCCACTCTCACTTGCTTTGCCACATCCACTCCTTCTTACCCCAGAGTCCTTGAAGACTCTGCCATGCCCCACCTCGATGCTCAGATTCATCCATCTCATGGATTACTTCTTGAAACAGCCACACACACCCACAACCCCAGTCCCAGTCTTCCCTGCAACAGAGACCGTTTCAGTGGTTGCCCTCACACTCACAGCTGCCCTTCCACTTGCTACTGTCATGGGGTGGCTCGCAGAAGAGGTGCTGGTAACAGGCACCCTCATCACCCTCACCGGTATGCTCCTTGAGCACCCAGGGTCATCTCCCTAGTCAATGGCTGCCAGTGCCCATGCAGCCAGCAATCCCCAGCTGCCTTCATACCTGCAGGCTACCCTGCCAGTGTCATGGCTGGCTTTACCCTCTTTAGATGGCACTGACACTGAAGGAGGAGCTCCAGCAGAAGATCTCTGCTTGAGAAAGTTGATCCTGTCCCCACTTATCAAGCTTCTTGCATTTACATAATGTATCTTTCCTTTCTGGCTTCAGCAGAAATGACAGGTTTCACAACATTCCCATCCTGTTCTTGCTGTCATTGGGCAAGACTCTATTGGGTCCTGTGGTGTGATCATGTTAAGTTCTCTTTTGAATTACACCTGTGCCAGGTGACTAGTACTCTTGGGGTTCTCATGGATGATTTTTGTGAAAATTGTTGAGGAAGTCTCTGCATTGATTTTCTCTGTACAGACTGATACCGTCTTGCAGTTTTTGTCTTTTATGGATTGGATATGTTAGATTCATTGAGTTTATGATGCTAAACCCACTTTGAAATTGGAGGTCATACCCTAGAAGGTCTTGTTTTACCTCTGCATGCTGTGCAGAGGAGCGCTACACACTGATTCCAGTTTGGAAGTCCTGATTGCCAGCAGTGCAGAGGAGCTCATGCTGAAAGACCTCTCAATCCCAAACTACAGAAACATGTGGTGTATATGTTGGCATGATTACAGAGAAAGATACCCATCTCTCTCTAAGGTCTGGCGATCTAAGTATCCATCTTGAAATTCCTTCAGAGTAGAATGAGTTTTTCATCTCAGAATCAAGGAGATATGACAGAATAAGACATGACTTGCAAATTTGTTTTCTGAATAATTAACTGAGAACTTAAGAATTTAACCTTTGTGTATGAACAACCTAGGAAAATGTTGACCAAAGTATCCAATGTTTTCTACAGATTTTAAGACTTGAGTACATGTATGGGAAACATGTATCTCTTAGATTTATGCATTTGAATGATGTGTGCACTAAGAGTAAAATATGATAGATCAACATGGTATATTTTTAGTTATGAATTTTATCAAACAAATGTAGAAGCTAAATTGGATTTGATATTGAATGCGTACACACAAGTATATTGTTTCCCCCAGTAAACTAGATCACGAATGTGTAAATGACCTAAAAACATTTTGATTTCTTTCTACCATATGTCCAAAACAGCCTATATGTCACATGAATTACAAACATATTGAGCTATGTAGCAGTTTTAATTTATGAGTGTTCTTTTTTCAGCCAATTAGAATGTGTTCCTTTAATAAATTTTACCTTGTAGCAACACAGTAAGCACACATACAATACACATGATATGACAGAACAAGTAGTTTTTGTAGTATATATATTTTTAAGTCTTTAGTTCTTTAGCTGATGTTTGAAAATGACCACCAGTTGACACTGCTTTTATTAATGTGAATTAGCCCTATTTAAATGGTTGTGTGTTTTGAAGAAGAATACAGAACTGTAATTCACAAACACTTTAAGCAGCCATGACTGAAGCATAAACTCATGAACCAACAACAGGAGGGAAGCATTGACTCCATAGAGTGTTTTGAATGCAGCTGTAGGCTTTGAAAGCCACTTGCAGTATTTTGACCTCAGGGCCTTTGTTTTTTTTATTAAGACAGTTAACTAAAACTGATAGCAATGCATGATCGTCAGACTTTTTGGCATTTGGACATTTGTATCAGAATGTTTCATATTAGTATAAGTTAAAATGTGCTCCCACCTGGCATCTGGGCAGTACCTTTAGTATAATCCCAACTGCCTCTTCGTGAATTTTCTTGACAGGCTGGGAAATACAGCCTTGGGTTGTATTTGGCCTTGTCTTACAACTTTTGTTGAAGTTTGATTGCAAACTTTGTGATTTTTTCTGACTAGCTTGTATAACATTTTCAGTTGTCTTAAACTGAATAGAATTATTTGAAAATATTCAGTTGTTTGAAAGAGAGAGATTTCTCTCATAGGCTGGTTCACTCTTCAGATGCTTGCTACAGTCAGAGCTGCTCCAAGCTGGGATCAAGGATGGTAGGGACCCATGGATTGGAGCAGGACTGGCTGCCTCCCAGAGGGGCCACATTAGCAGGAAGCTGGAATTAGGCCTGCACCAGGAGCACAGCCCAGTTCCTCTGATTTGGATGCACATATCAAATGGCACCATAACTTCTGTGCCAGATGCCTACCATTGCTCCTACATTAGCCAAATGCATACATGTTTTTCATGCTATTGGTAGTGGCTTTTCCATGCAATGCGTGTGCTTGCCTTTTGCCAGTTTGGGCATTGTATTTCTTTAAAGGTGATCTGTCAGCTTTTGAATTTGTTTTGTAAATGCAGTCTTTATTTGCACTTGTGGAAAATATTTACATTTATCATGCTTTTTTCTGAGTTGTTCTCTACTATGTGTTTAAACTGTCATGTCCATTTAATACATTTGATTGATTGTTTTGGTGATTTCATTTTTTTCTAAAATGTAATGTTTGAAAACATGTCCTACATTTCTGTACTTTTATTGGAAATATCATATTTATGTAAATCTTGATTCATAGCAAATTAGCAGGTTTTGGCTATCCAATAAATAAGGGCCTAGATGAAACATAAAAGATTGTCCTTTTTCATTATTATTTTTTGATGATATTGACAGAGTTGATCAGGGTGGGAAGGATCAACTGTTAGAGTAAAGTGGATGATACCATTGTTTCCTGATTTTCTTTTTCTTCTTGCTGCATCTGGCAGTAGGGAGCAGACCACGGGAGAAGCCACACCCAGCCTCCTAAATGCCCCAGAACCCAGGAATGGGTAGCAGCCACCGTATGTCAACCAAGGGTCCCTGATGTGGTGTGATGTTCTAGGCAAATATCCCTTCATATCTTGTCTCAGAAATGCTCTAGGTAAAACCAACTCATCCATGCCACATGCAAAAGGACTTTTTGAACTCACGTCTCACATCAATCATGAAACAAAGCATATTTGTTTTCTTAAACTCTATTTTTCTTTGAATTTTGAATTCTATGGTACAGTTTCATATAGACTGTGATTATCCTCTGCCAAACTCCCCGATTTTACTACAATGGTGTAGTCCTTCAGAAGGAATCATCATTCTGTCAGTCTCTTATTTAAGTGCACCCCGACATTGTTGGTACAGGCAATGTCAGACAGTCCGGCATCTCATTGTCTACACATGTCCAACAGTTTCATTGGGAATCCATCTCTCGTCTGGAAGCAGGGATGCATGGTTACTCAGTGGCACGTTTTTTCATGGTGCTGTTATTTGTTGTTGTTGTTGTGGCTGGTGTTCTAGCTCATACCAACTGTGGTCTTGTTTCATGACTTCTCAATTATGGAAATGTATAGTAATGGAGTACTGGGCTCTACCATATCCAGATGTGGGGGTATAATGCAAAATTTCAACCAATGATTTCTGGTTGGTTGTGGCTGTGCTGCTTAGGCTCCTCCCATGGTGTTTTTGGTAGATAGGTTGGGTGTATCTCAGTTCAGATCCTTTCAAGTGTAGGCTCGTCAACTGTCAGGGTAAGGTCATAGTTCTTCTGCAGCTCAGTATTTGCTAAGTGAGTGCTTTAATAGTGTTCAAACAGTTGTTTTCAGAAGGTATCACCTTTTCTTTAAACTTTCTGAAAAATGATGAAAATCTCAGTTTGGAAACATTTTATTGAGACATTGATTAAAAGTTATGAAAATGATCCCTTCATTTAAACACGTTAACATACCACAAAGCAGCTTCTTACAAACTCCAGAGATCTGTACGTGTGTTCCCTAATATTTAGATCTCATCAGAGCTTGCTAAACATGACCTCAACAATCTGAAATAGTCATCAGGGACTTTTGTTTTACAAAGAGGCAGCTCTGGACTGAAATACAATTCAAAAAAATACTGAATTGGATATTTGTGGAAGCACTATGTTTGCTTCAGTAAACATAAAAGCAATAGCAGCACTTGGTCAAGTTAGTTTTCAATTTTAGAAAACTAACACTTTAACAATATTCATTACACACTACCATGCTGCTGAGTGTGATAATATTCATACTATCACCCATGGGCCCAGCTCCTCCTCCCACTTCCCCACCAGCACCAGAGTCTGGAACCAGGGCACTGGCCTGCCCCTCCCCCACTCCTGCTCCTGCCTTTTCCCTGTCCTGCTCTGCTGTTTTAACCTTCGTTTTCTCTTTTGTCAAACTCTCCTCCCAGGGGAGGGGTGTGTGTGGGGCGGGTAAACTAAAGAACATCTCTAAAGGAGGGGAAAAAAAGAAGAGCAAAAAGCCTGAAAAAAAAAAAAAACGAACTTATAACGAGTTCACAGCAATAAGCATTTTTTTAAATGATTTTTTTACTTTTATTGGAAAGACAGATACACAGAGAGGAGGAGAGACAGGAAGATATTCCATCTGATGTGACTGCAGTGGCAACAGCCGGTGCTGTACCGATCTGAAGCTAGGAGCCAGGAACCTCCTCCAGCTCTCCCAAGTGGGTACAGCGTCCCAAATCTTTGAGCCATTCTCCACTACCTTCTCAGGCCATAAGCAGGGAGCTTGATGGGATATAAAGCTGCTGGAATTAGAACTGATGCCCATATGGGATCCTGGCACATTCAGGGCAAGGATCTAGGCCACGCTGCTAGGCCACGCTGCCTCGCCCAGCAATAAGCTTTTTCTCTCAAGATTTTGAATTGACCTGGGTTAACATAACTTTTCAGTTACTAATTTCAAGTAAAGATTACATTGCTGAGCTTGGTTCCAAAATATGTGTGTGTGTGTGTGTGTGTGTGTGTGTGTGTGTGTGTGTGTGTGTGTGTGTTTGGCACCAAACAGAGTGTGTCTCAACATTTGTCTTTTGAAAAAGTTTGAAATTGTCATCATGTGTTATTTTCTATGTTTATTGATCAAAACATGTTTTTGATCTTGTCAATTAACTTTTAGATTTCTTGTCAGAGAGTTCTTTCCTTGTTTCAAATGTACAGCTGACTTCGCACCTTTGGTAAATGTTTTTAGAGCTTTTATTTGATGGTTTTCACTTGACAATGTTATGTAATTAATCTGGTGTTTCCAACCCCTTTCTTCACCTCTCCTCTTGTCTCTTTCTCTGACACTGAGGACTCAGAGTACACAGTTTGATCTCCAGACCTTAACAGTGTGGCTAACTTATTACCCTAATTATCTCCTCATGGACATCACCTTAAAACTGTCAGGATGTGTCCATGACTACAAATTTCTAGCTCAGTGCATTAAAGAATTTAGGGACAGAATTGAACATCCCCTGGGCTGACACCCCAAGGCTGCCTCTGTGGCCCACTTCAACCAGGGCCCAGGGGAAGAGTAGTGAGCTAGACAACAGGAGGCCTGTTCATGTGGCTTTATCCAGTAACCTGTTCTCAGGGAGACCCAGCAAGGCCAGTCCACTCTCAAGTCACACCTGCTTGTGATTTGGGAGGCCAGAAGACTGGGCAACCAGCTACCAATCATAGAAGTGACTTTCAAAGCATCTTGTCAGCTCTGTCAAGAGCCAGGCCACTAGGAATGGGACTTTCCTGGGGGTCAAAGAATCCGTGGGTCAGGACCATGGTGGGCCACCAGCTAGAAAGCCCTTCACTCTGCCCAGCTCCCAAAGTGTTCATTGCCATGGAGAAACAGGCTACAGTCAACAGCATCACAGGTAAAGCTGTATATTCCATCCAGAGTCACCATCTGTTCTGTATCAGCCTCCCTTTCAAGGCCTGCTCTCCTCTCTGTCCAGCCAGGTAACGGGAGTCAACGGGATGTCTCCCCATGGAGTTTCACACTTCCTTATGTCGTCTCTTCCAGCACCCCACATGAAGAGATAGATGATCCTGAGCCTCTTACATGCCTAACCAACTTCAGAATTTTCCTGGGTGCATCTAGACTTAAAACTCGAGTGCACATGCCTATGAAACATCAGAATCAGTGTTTGCTAGCTGTCACTGTAGCCTTGAACGTCATTGTCAACTGAAGCCCTGCCTGGCCT
The DNA here is from genome assembly GCF_030435755.1 of Ochotona princeps. Classification (NCBI taxonomy): domain Eukaryota; kingdom Metazoa; phylum Chordata; class Mammalia; order Lagomorpha; family Ochotonidae; genus Ochotona; species Ochotona princeps. The sequence continues at coordinate 178,087 of NC_080837.1, read as the reverse complement.
TACCGTAGGCCCTTGCATTGCTCCTGCTAAGCTCAGAAAGACCAAAGCAATCACCCTAGCTCTTGCTGGCAGCCAGAGTCCCCAAGAGCAGGGGGAGAAAAATAGCATAGGACCAACAGCAGGCTAGTTTATTTCCACTAGAATACGGTCAGAAACGTTTCTCTTTCCCACAACCATATCTGTTATTTTGTTGCTTCTTTTTATATCTTGTTTCTTTCTTAAAGCCTTGCTAGACAGTCTTCATCAGTCATTCACACATGTTGCAGCATGTCTACCCAGTAAGACCATACAACAAAAAACTGGGATGTTGGGGCTGAGGACAAGTGACCCTCATTCCCTGCCAAAGCCAAATGGACACTCCATCCGAAGACGATGGGAATGCGGAGTCTTCTCGGAAGGTCAACACTTGCCTCAATGATCCATCTGCCAGCACAGAGGCACCACGAGAAGCTCCTCAAAACCCACCCTCAGAGACTGCATATCCTAGTGAGCTTGAGGAGGAACTCTAGCCATTCTTTTTTTATTTTTTTTAAATTTTTTTAGATTTATTCATTTTATTACAGCCAGATATACACAGAGGAGGAGAGACAGAGAGGAAGATCTTCCGTCTGATAATTCACTCCCCAAGTGAGCCACAATGGACCGATGCATGCCGATCTGAAGCCGGGAACCTGGAACCTCTTCCGGGTCTCCCACGTGGGTGCAGTGTCCCAATGCATTGGGTCGTCCTCAACTGCTTTCCCAGGCCACAAGCAGGGAGCTGGATGGGAAGTGGAGCTGCCAGGATTAGAAACGGTGCCCATATGGGATCCTGGGCTTTCAAGGTGAGGACTTTAGCCGCTAGGCCACCATGCCGGGCCCTAGCCATACTTTTAAAGGGACTTTTGATGAGTAACCCCTCCCTTCACTCTTGTGTCATCACTCAATGTCTAGCCAAACCATTATTCAGTTTCTTTTGCAGGGCTAGCAGCCTCCCATTCTTCCCCCACCAAACTGAAACCACCACCAAGAGAACACCGTGCCCAAACTCAGCTTGAAGAATCAAACAGGAGAAATGTCCTCAACTCCTACTGGCCTCCAGTCACCTGACCTCACTCTTTGTGGACTGCGGATGGCAGCTCAATGTGGGGCCCTGACAGTTGCTGCTACTTTTCATTGAATACCCGGACATCACTCTGACCCAATCACCACCACTCAATCCGGCCTCCTTTCTGCCATCTCCTAAGGAGCCACTCACTACACATTTCTATCCTCAAATTACTGATTTTTATTTGTCTCCTAGGGACAACGTACAGGATAAACTTCTCCCATTACATGATCTCACACTCTTCGTGGATGGCAGTTCAGTGTGAAGGCCTGATGAACATCACTGTGTGACCTATGCAACAGTGACCTTGGACTCCGTGCTTGAGGTACAGTGTCTCTCCCTAGGAACACCTCCCCAAAGGGCTGAACTGTATGCACTGATTCGGGCACTAACATTAGCTCAGGGAAAATGAGTCAATATCTACACTAACTCCAAGCATGCTTTTTTCATTGCTCACTCACACTCAGCTATCTGGCAGGAGAGAGGATTCCTCCCCCCCAAGGGTAATCCTATTGTTAATGCCTCTTTGATGAACAGATTTCTCCAAGTTCTCTGTCTCCAAACACAAGAGATAATTCTTCACTGCCAGGGACACCAGTCTTCAATGTACCAAGTGGCACAAGGCAACAAGAAGGCTGACCAAACTGCGAGGCATCAGGGAAATCAAACAGCAAGTGCCCCATAATGTTCCTTTCTACCTCCCTTAAGCTTACCTACTCTCAACAGGAACAACAGGACCTGCTCACTTCCGGTGCCCTGGAACACCAGAGGCTGGATCTTCACGGGGAACAAGAGAGCACTATCTTTTTATGCTGCCTTGCCCCTCCTCGCTGATATCCACAATTCTCTGCATGTGGGACCTGACTCCTTATTCCGGTTTTTTGCCCCATTATTCTCGTGCCCTAATATGTGTGGACTTCTCAAACAGATCCATGCTTCATGTCCAACTTGCTCCATATTCTCCTCACAGGGAGCACTTAAACCAAGGATACCCACTCAAAAACTTACAGGTGATCAACCTGGGGAGGACTGGCAAATAGATTTCACCCACATACTGACACAGAAGAAATTCATTACCCTACTTAAAAACATGACTCCTTTTCCGGTTGGGTAGCAGCATTTCCAATGGCCAAGGAGACATCAGCAATGGTGTCAGAAACCCTATTTAACAACATCATTCCCAGGATTGGACTGCCTCTGTCCATCCAGTCTGCCAATGGGCCTTCTTTCATCTCACAGGTCACCCAACAGGTGTCAGAGGCCTTACCCATCACATGGAGCTCAGATCCTCATGGGTGGATTGATTCCCCTGGGCTCTATTATACATCAGGGTCAGCCCTCGCAAGCCCCTTGGATGGAGCCCATTTGAGCTGATGTATGGCCGGCCCTTCCTGGTTACCCACCAGCTCCCCACAAAGTCTCCTCCCTTGGCTAACTGTTTCCCTTCTCTGACTATGATTCTCAAGCTTCTCCAAGAACATGCAGACCTGTGTCTCCCATGTCCTGACCCGAATGCATCAGTGGACCCGGATGGCCTTCCTCTCCAACCGAGAGATTCGGTTCTACTCAAGACTCTTCACCCAGATTCACTTCAGCCATGGTGGACTGGGCCTCACGTGGTGATCCTTACCACACACACTGCGGCCAAACTTCTTGGTCACACCTCCTGGTGCCATTGTTCCCATCTAAAACCTTTCCAAACCTCTACCACATCTCAGTGGAAGGTGCAACAGGCAGGGCCTACCACACTAACCATTCAATGTCAAAGTGCCTGTCCTGCCTCCTACCCAACTCCTAATAATTCTCTACCACACGTTAACCAAACAGACGAAATAATTCGCACAATTCAAGCAGCAACTTCAGTCTCAATATTGAGGCATCCACACTCATATCATGGCTTATTCCAATACTCGTTCTGCTAGTAATTATATGTCTCTTATGAACTATTGCCCCTTGTTTTCCAAGGTTCTTTCAGAAGAAAATTCATAATGCCCCATGTACTGTCTTCAACTAGATGCTGCTCTACTCCTACACTCTGGTGCCCATGGAGCTTCCTCCAGACCTCACACAGAGACAACAACCCCCTTCAGCAGGAAGCAGCCAGATCGATTTCTTCTCCCTCTTTCCTATTACCAAGAGGCTGGAATGATGGCTACCAAGGTGGCTGGAGATGGGTGGAGTTTGCCTCCAAAAAACCCAGAATGAATGGTGGAATTCTGGAGGGCCCCTCAGGCAGTGAGACCACCATTGCAGCAATGAGGGGTACAGATCCATATTCCCCCACCAATAAGGGCTGAGGCGACTCCCGTTTCATCTTCCATGTCAAGGAGAGTTTAAAAGGGCCCCTCCCCCATCTCTTCCATGCTCTTCTTTCTCTGTAGCCCACATCTTCCTGTCTGTCCTTTCTGCTGCATGGGGAAGGGAAGCCTGTGAAATAAAGGCCATCTAAATTCTTTTCATATATTTGGCTGAGTTATTCTTTCCCTGGTGGTCAGCAAATCTAACATTTGGTGAGCGGCGAATCTAACAATAGTTGATGCATGGATACACTCAACTGAAAACTTTAGCATTAAAATTTTTAAGATTTAATTTATTTTTAGCGCAAAGTCAGATATACAGAGAGAGGAGACAGAGAGGAAGATCTTCTGTCCACGGATTCACTCCAACAGTGACTGCAACATCCAGTGCTTTGTGGATCTGAAGTCAGGATTCCTCCAGGTCTCCCGCACGGGTGCAGGGCCCCAAGGCTTGGGGCCATCCTCGACTGCTTTCCCAGGTCAGAAGCAGTGAGCTGAAAGGGTAGTAAAACTGCCGGGGTTAGAACCGGTGCCCTTTTGGAATCCCGGCACATTCAAGGCAAGGACTTTAGCAGCTAAGCCACCCCACCGGGGCCAGCATTATTACTTAATATAAATAGTTTTGTAATAATCAATAAAACCATGCTTTTCCTACATGAGCTAAATATTCTGTTAGAGGGATAACAAAATCACTAAAATGAGAGCTATTGTTGCATTATCTTAAGGAAATTCATTTATTTAACTGGTTAGGATTTTGACTTTAGTAACTGCACACAATTTGTTAGTAGGCTTGTGAGTTTTATAGGTTGCATTTTTTTTAAAGATTTATTCATTTTTATTACAGCCAGGTATACACAGAGGAGGAGAGACAGAGAGGAAGATCTTCCGTCTGATGATTCACTCCCCAGGTGAGCCACAGCGGGCCGGTGCGCGCCGATCCGAAGCCGGGAGCCAGGAACCTCTGCCGGGTCTCCCACGTGGGTGCAGTGTCCCAAAGCATTGGGCCATCCTCGATTGCTTTCCCAGGCCACAAGCAGGGAGCTGGATGGGAAGTGGAGCTGCCAGGATTAGAACCGGTGCCCATATGGGATCCCAGGGCTTTCAAGGTGAGGACTTTAGCCGCTAGGCCACGTCGCCAGGCCCTATAGGTTGCATTTTTAAAAGGTTACACTGACAGTTCAACATTATAGGACTAGCGCTAGTTCTTCCATGAAGTTTGGCAAGCAACAGGAAACTAATCCATGTACAGTGTTGATTCTGAAATAGAATTTCAGACATGGTGTATTTCCCGAATTTAGTAGCATTCATGTGGAAGTCACTTTTATCGAAAATAGAGTCCAGCTGCTAGGCCTGACTGCTCAGATAGCTCGGCCTTGTGTGGAGAGGGGATGTGGTGGCCTGCGGGAAGTGTTAGGGGCTGGGAAGAACAGGACACCAGCTTGGCCTCAGGGAGAAAGGGCTGTTGAAGGCCACGCTCTGGGAGGGGCTGGCAAGGAGTCAGTGTTTAAAGCTGTTCGCGCATCCGGCAGCCATCCTCAGATCCAGCCCAGGTGCAACAGGCCTGTGGCACCAGGGCGCCTTGGCAGCGGCAGGGATGGAGCAGCGCTTCTCACCTTCCCAGAAGGTTTGTCAGTCGGGTCACAGCAGCAGGGACGGGGGCCGGTGGGCAGACTTTGAAAAAACAGTTAAGAACACCTCTCCGGGGACACCGGTCAGCAGGTCCTGCTTCTGACTCTACAAGGCGTGCCAGATTGGCTGGGAGCAAAGACTCCATTTCAAGAACTCCGGACTTGCAGGTGGCCTGCGCCTTCCACGGACCCGGCTTTCTTTGTGATTCAGTTTGGGGAGGACACATATAAGGGTCCACAGCTCACCTGGAGGGGACCACCTTTAGGACGCCTTTCTGCCTCCCCATGGCACTACCTGGATCCTCTCACACCCAGGCCTAGAGCCTGGAGCCTCCTGCTCCCCCAGGAGACACCAATTCCCCAATTTTGGGACTCCAGGAGCCAGAGGGCGCTGGCAGCCCAGGAGCCCCGGTCTGTGCTGGGCTGCCCCAGGAAAAGGTGAAGCGGCCCATGAATGCCTTCATGATGTGGAGCTCCGCTCAGCGCCGCCAGATGGCGCAGCAGAACCCCAAGATGCACAACGGAGATCTCCAAGCGCCTGGGCGAGCAGTGGAAGCTGCTGGGCGAGGATGAGAAGCGGCCCTTTGTGGAGGAGGCCAAGCGGCATCTGTGCGACTACCCCGATTACAAGTACCGACCTCGGCTCAAGACCAAGAACACCGGCGCTGGGCTAACGAACTCCAGCCAAGGAAATGGCGGCCAGCCCTGGGGACCAGGTTTCGTGACCACCCCAGTGAGCAGGGGTTTTGGGTACCAACCCCCCAACTACTCAGCCTACCTACCGGGCCACTACAGCTCCTCCCACTACAAAGCCGAGGCGCCCCTGCCCTGCTCTGTCCCTCAGAGCGACCCAGAGCAGCTCAGAGCCAAGCTGCTACCTTCCTACACCCCCTACCCATCCCCTGCCTCCCCAGCTCACTACAGTTCCCCGCTGCCCTGCGCTCCCCTGCCCCTCACCCACCTCTGACCCACATGGATGTGGATCTAACAGTAGGACACCCGCCCGCCACACCTGTTTCTATAAAGCAGTCTTGAATTAGCCAAAAAAAAAAAAAAAAAACAAAAAAAAAACCAAAAAAAACAGAGTCCAAACATCTGGGGTTTCTTTCATGATCTCTAATCTTATGATACAAATCTTTTAACAGGCTGATACTAGGACTCTATGGTCATAAAAACAACTGAACTGGGCCCGGCGGCATGGCCTAGCGGCTAAAGTCCTCAGCTTGAAAGCCCCGGGATCCCATATGGGCGCCGGTTCTAATCCCTGCAGCTCCACTTCCCATCCAGCTCCTTGCTTATGGCCTGGGAAAGCAGTTGAGGACGGCCCAAAGCCTTGGGACCCTGCACCCGCATGGGAGACCCGGAAGAGGTTCCAGGTTCCTGGCATTGGATTGGCGCGCATTGGCCCGTTGCGGCTCACTTGGGGAGTGAATCATCAGACGGAAGATCTTCCTCTCTGTCTCCTCCTCTGTGTATATCTGGCTGTAATAAAATGAATAAAATCTTTAAAAAAAAAATAAAAACAACTGAACTGTTGTCAGTTTTCCTGCTCCATTAGGAATAGTGTATCTGACAGTATGAAATTGTATGTGTGTGGAACAAAGCCATTCATTTCGAGATGACTGCTAGAGTTTATACTGTCATCAGAATAGTTGGCCTACAAAGCTCCCTGATAATTTGTCAAAAAACCTTTTGTTTATTTCCATGGAGAATTGCATATTTTGGTGCTCAATTGCTCCAGCCAGCAGAGCCAGTACTGTGGACAGGGAGAGGGTCTGGGGATGAAGCATTCACAGGAGACCAGTGACGGTAGAAGTCTCTGTGAAGTCTCCCTTCACTGCTCCTTGCCCTTTCCTTATTTACTCTGCTCCCATCCACATCCTCATTTAGCAGGAGATTGGATACAGCTGAGTCCAATTAGTCTAGGTGTTTTGAGCCACAAGCCCAGCTCCTATTGCTGCCCAGCTTAATGAGCGCTAATTAACTCCTTAGCCCACAACACTCAATAGAGCCTAAAATACCTGTTTAACCTTCAAAGCTTCTCATTCAGCAAATGCTAATACACTTGCTTAGTTTGTTTGTTTGTTGCTATAATTACATCCTTTTTTGTCAAACTTGCTCATGTTTCATTCTCAAGTTGGGAGCTAGAAATGCTATAGTAAACTATATATGGTTCTAATTCTCCCTGATAGTAATTGTTTCAGCACCTGTTTCATTCTTTCAAAAATCTATTTTGCATCATGTTCTCACATCTGGTTTGGTGTTATATTTTTACAGTCACTTCCTTTATTATGGCCATTTACTTCATATTTATGTTTTTTTTTAAAGATTTTATTATTATTGGAAAAATGGATATACAGAGAGGAGGAAAGACAGATAGGAAGACCGTCCATCCGATGTTTCACTCCCCAAGTGAGCTGCAACGGGCCGGTGCGCGCCGATCCGATGCCAGGAACCTGGAACCTCTTCCAGGTCTCCCACACGGGTGCAGGGTCCCAAAGCTTTGGGCTGTCCTCAACTGCTTTCCCAGGCCACAAGCAGGGAGCTGGATGGGAAGGGGAGCTGCCGGAATTAGAACCGGCGCCCATATGAGATCCCAGGGCTTTCAAGCTGAGGACTTTAGCCGCGAGGCCACGCCGCCAGACCCCATATTTATGTTTGATATTTGTTATCTGTTATAAGTTATAGCAATAAATGGTCCATTTGTATAGATTGAGATTATTGTTTATTTATTGATACAGCAATTAAGAACAAAGCAAAACAAACATAAGAAACTTTTGGTATATTTAAAATTTCTAAGTTCAGGTTCAAGATCAAGGAAATTTTAACCAAAAGCAGGCACAAGAAAAAATGATTATGTCACAAAATTATCAATGTTGAGATTTCTGATGATATGGCCTAAGTAATTGTTATTATTCTCTATATATTTATAATCAATAAACTTTTTGTAATCAAAATCAGAAGTTTAATTTTAGAAATCTGTAACCTTTACAAACAGGTGTTTGTTGAGCTGAATGCCTTTCTTTAGGGGAAGCAGGAATGAAGGCTGTGGTTCAAATGTGTCTCTAAAGAACCCCAAACCACAGGCAATTAAAGCAAAAATAAACCAGTGTGATTGCCTGAAGCTCAGTAGCTTCTGCACTGTAATGGAAACCTTCCGCAATGTGAAGGGGCCAACAAGAGTGAGAGACACATTGCATTATTATGTGACTGCAACTCAAGAGCAAAAATGAAAAATATAGTTAAGAAATGGTTAAAGGACAGAAACAGGCAGTTTTCAAAGGATGAAATAGAAATGGGCAAAACTCAATTAAAAATGCCATTGGTTCGGGCCTTGGGTTTGGGGGCAACTGCCGCTCCTCACAGTGTGGCGGCTGTGGGGGGTGCCCCTGCCGGGTTGGATCCAATGCTGGGGGCTCATGCCAAAGACACTGCCGCAAGGCAGTGAACGAGTCCTCGGCCTCATCCAGGACCCAAGAGAGCTCTTTCCTCAGGGTAAGTGTACCATGAGGGAACTTGGGAACTGGGTTAAAATTCCTAGCTCCGCCCAGCTGCTAATATCTTGTGGCTGGGTGAGTTTGGGAGGGGTTCTGGCCTTGGGTTTGGGGGCAAGTGCCGCTCCTCACAATGTGGCGGCTGTGGGGGGTGCCCCTGCCGGGTTGGACCCAATGCTGGGGGCTCACGCCAAAGACACTGCCACAAGGCAGTGAACAAGTCCTCGGCCTAACCCAGTGCAGCCAGTGCACCAGATGGTGCCAGGCTTTGCCTGCTGGCCACCCAGCAGCCTCCTCTGGTGTTTTTAAGATATGTTTGCTGCCTGGGGACATCCATGACTAAGTCCAATTTTAGTGTAGGTGAGTAGTGAATCTTGGGTGATTCCCAGTGACAGGGTCATGAAAGTTTCAGGCATGCATGGGGACTGAGACCTGGTGGTTTGGAGGGAAGAACCCAGGAGACAATTACGGTTAGTCAGATACACCAACCCAATTCGGAATACAGAAATGGCCTGTTTGCCTAGAACATCACTGATCGTCACATACCAGTGCACCCCAATACCATGGATGGGGGCCTCTTTGTAGTGATGGGTACCATTACCCAACTGTTTTGTGGAGTGGTGGAGTGGTCACATTTGGCAGGGTCAAGACTGTATCCAGCATGCAAGAGAACTTGGTCTGGGGGTAGTTTCTATGGGGTTGTGTGGGCCCAACCCTGTGGAAATACAAGTTCCCCTAGTTGGACACCCTAAAAGGGTTGAGGTTCCCCACCAAGGGGTGCGTGTGCTGGAATGGGGGCTGCGTTCTATCAAGGAAACAGTTGCAGTCACCTGAGGCACCAGTGTGGGCAGGGATTGGATGCACCAGGCCAGGTCAGACCCAACACCATCTGGTGTCATGGAGAACCAGGGTAGATGTGGGACTGACTAGGCTGGGTCTCAACCCCTTACTGAGCCATGTGTGAGCTGTATGTGGGTATGGACGAGCCATGGCTGGGCTGAAACATCCAACAACAAGAACCAGAATGGGGTGAAAGCCAGCCAGGAAAAGCCACTGTTCCTGCTAGGACAGGAGGTGAACTGAGTAGGGTTGGCTCAAGGACCCCTTGGTATGTGCAAAATCTGGCACTGGGAGGGGTTCTGATGGAGGAGCCTGGGCAACTCCTCTGGCAGGACACAGTCCCTGCAGGTAAGCCCAGAATAGGCCATGGAAAGTTTCCCACTGGCACACATTCGGCATGGGTCAGGGGCAGACCAGACTGAATCAGTTCATGTCATCCACTGGCAAATCCGAACACCAGAACAGAGTGTGGGTTGAGCTGTCCCCTCGCTGGACAGCTACTCCCACTGGAGAGCGTGGGCTGGGATAGAGACAGACCAGACTAAGCAAGGCTGCAACACCTGTGCGCTGCATGTGGACTAGATCAGGGAAAAGTCAGGCTGGGCTGATTATTCCTGCGGGTGCAAGCATAAATTAGAGCGGGTGAGGGATGTTTGGGCTTGGCCGCAGCATCAGCTGGCAGAAACTGGCGCTGGGGACTAATTCTGTCAAGTCAAACCACAGAACCACCTAAAGAGTGCATGAACTGGGACAGAGAGACCTGGGAGGGAAAAAGTGGGTTCCCCATTTCTGGGTCACTAGTCCCGCGGGAGGGCATGAAAACTAGGACAGGGGCTGGGGTGGCTAGTCAGAGAGGCACTCAACAACATCCGTGAGGGCTGGATGGTTGAGTTGGTTAGATGGAACTAAGCTTTAATACCCATTGACAAGTACCAGAGCCAAATGGGATGGGGGACAGACTGGTCTACTGCTACACATACTGGCAAACCAGGGTAGGGAGCGGGCCTGATGGGGGTTATTGTGGGTCGCCCCGACTAGGCTGCAGCTCCCACTGGTTGATGTAAGGGCCGAATATGTGCTGGGCAGAATCAGACTGGACTGCAACACCCATTGGTTCCAGTGCAACTCGGGACTGAAAACAGAACCAACCCAGCAATTGCAACCACCAGCTGATCGGGGTGATGGACTGTGCCGGGCCCTGTGCTTGCTAGAACATACAAGAATCTGGTCTGGGAATACCTAAAGGTTTCTTTGGAGATCCCCCCAATTGAACTGCTGGACTCAGAACTGTAACCAAGAAAAGACAGAAGACAGAACAGGACAATCATTCATCTCAGCTATATGTTGGCAGCGAAATATGGGGCAAACGGAGACTTTATGATGGACCATATTAATCAGTGGACGACCTCATCGAGCGAAATGGGCAGCGATTCATAACTGGAGAACTATTAAAACCACTTGAGCAAATATCTCAGAACATGCCCCACATCCGGGATTTGGGGTGCGTGGGAAACCGGGTGGGGCTTCTCCCTCAATATTCCCCTTTACCTCAGATACATGATGGAAACAATATGGACATAATAGTATTACCCACTTCCCTATACCCCCTGAACCTTTTTGTTTTAACCGCAATTAACTATGTAAAGATTGTCAACAACAATACAATAAAAAAATTAAAAAATGTATAGATCTTTTAAAAAAATGATAAAAAAATGCCATTGGAAAAATGTAATAAAACAAAATCACAGTGATAATTTTAAATCACTCCAGAATTGCTCCCACCTGAAAATCAAACACCAACTAATGCTAATGAGAATGTGTGGGAAAAGTTACCCCGCCCACTGCCTGTGTGATGCAAATCTGTGCAACCATTTTGGAAGACAGTTTAGAGATCTCTTACAAATCTGAAAACAGACCTAAAGACTCAGCCATCACACTCCTGAAATTTACCCAAGACAAGAGGAATCCACATTCAAATGACTGGACATGTTTATTGCAGCTCAGTTCACAAGGAGTAAGCTAGAGAATCAACCCAGTTTCACCCACAGATGACTAGATAAAGCAAATGTGGTCTATATAATCTTTGAAATATGATACACAGTCATAAAAAGCATGAGACACTATCTTTTGTGACCAAAGGATGAAACTGGAAACCATCATGCTTAGTGAAACAAGCAAATCACAAATTGACCAATATCAGCTGTGTTCCCTGACCTGTGGTAGATAAATGCAGAATACAAAAAATACACAAAACACAGCGTTCTGTGTGAGCAAATGGGCATTTTGAGATTTGATTTTCACAATGTTCTTCATTCTTGAGGAATGCTTTCTCTCTCTATTTGTTGAATGCTTTACCTAATGGAGCTTCAAGCCTAGAAATTGGAAGGGAAATGAAGTATTTCATTGTGAAAGTTTTTAAACAATGAGAGGAGCATGGTGGGAACATGGGCAGGAGGAGAGGGAGGGATGAAAGTATCATTTGCTTCTAAATTTGAATTGTTAGATGCACCAATGGTGTTCACCTGACAAACATAGAATCTAAACAAGAGCAAAGCCGTGAACGAAGCAGCAGAGTAAACTCCATGTGAGAACTTGAGCAGAGAGCAGTTCATAGAAGCAGGTGTGTGAAGGCCGTGTAACCTCTGTGCTAAAGATGAACAAGCCGCCATGATGCACACGTCAACACTAATATAAAATAGAGTTAGTAAAAACAAAAAAAAAAAATGAAGTACATGTCTGTATCAGGATTGTTGGAAATGCAGGTTTGTAAAAAAATTTTTTAAGTAACATAATGTAACAGACAGAATATATTTCATTTCTTTTAAATGTAAACAGCTATATCATGGTTTTCACAATTCAGGATATGTCAGTATTTCGTGTGACTGCACCATACTTCAATCATACATTTTTTTGCCTGTAGAATATTCTTTAGTAGTTTTAAGTTTGTGCTATAATGAAAGATAGTATTGGATTTTTAGTTACATAGCTGTAGGAGAAAAGACTCTACATTAAAACTTCCCACTTCAACAATCCTCAATTCTCCAAACTGCTTGCCTTTAATTGTATCTTCATGGTAGTTGCTATGGGGTGCAGCCAGTGATAGCCAGCACCCATAGACAGTGGGCAAATGAAATTTGACTGGGTCCCATTTCCTCTGTCTTGATGATGGGTCCTAACAGCAATGAAATGTTAATTCCATCCTCAACCACTTCCCCCACATCCTAAATGAGCCAGGTTACTGGAAGTTCAATTAGTCTAGGTGTTTTTAGCTACAAGCCCAGTTCCTGTTCCTATCCATCCTAATGAGCACTGATCAACTCTTTAGCCCACAACATTTTGGTATTCGCTCCTGCCCACCTGTGACTCACCTATCAACTGAGAGGGGACGGTATTGTGTTGTCGTGGAACCACTCCCCTCACAAGCCCCTTTAAAACTCCCAGGAATCATGGGCACTCATTCACTCTCTGGCCAGGTGCTCCCATTACTCTGGCACCTCGACTCTTGGCTGACCCAGGACAGGTAATCCCCTGAGCATGGTCCCTGTGTACTGCTTGAATGAGGCAATGGTTATAATAATGTTGTTTCTGGTCTGTGTACTATCTGGAGTTCCAGGAGGGGTGAGGCCTAGCAGTAGTAGAATGTGGGCAGAGAAGCCAGGGAAAGGTGAATGTCTGCAGATTTGTAAGTGTGTCCAGGTTCTTTGTGAGTGTGTCCAGGTTATTCGTTGCATGCTCTTAGGATAACATATATTGATGGGGAAGCTGGGACATAGGTTTTCAGCTTAATGGATGGACTTACGGATAATGACCATTTGTTCCTTTTAGGATCATGATTGGGTGGATTATGATTGGGTGGATTGCTGTATGGACTTGTGATTTGCTATTGTGCTCTGTTGTCTTCAAGCTTGATTAATAAAGACTCCTTAACAAACCTTAGACATGTCTGGAGTGATCTTGCTTGCACCCTGCAACAGTAATGTGTATGTGTTCTGATTTCTCCAAATTCTCAGTAAGTATAGGAAGGTCTATTTCTTTGATTTTTTCCATTTGATTGGATATACAATGTCTTAATGTTGTTCACTGTTATAACTAATAAAAGAAAGATTCTTTTCATGCACAGTGTAAAAACACTGTGTTAAAATTTAAAGTTAGGTCCCAGTGCAGTAGCCTAAAAGCTAAAGTTCTTATCTTGTATGACCCGGATTCCCATATGGGTTCTGGTTCTATTTCCGGCAGCAGCCCTGCTTCCTATCCAACTCCCTGTGTGTGGCCTGGGAAAGCACTCAAGGATGGCGCAAAGCCTTGGGACCCTTACCCATGTAGGAGACCCAGAAGAAGCTCTTGGCTTTGGATTGGCTCAGCTCTGGCTGTTGTGGCCACTTGGGGAGTGAATCACCAGAAGGAAGATCTTCCTCTCTGTCTCCTCTCTATATATCTGACTTTCCAATAAAAATAAAATAAAAATCTAAAAGATGACAATAAAAGAAATTTCAATGTTGCATAGAAATGAGTCCTTGCACTCCAGTGCAGCTCCCTGGTTCACATGCCTCGGAAAGCAGTAGGTGAGTGCTCAAATACTTGGGCCCTGTCAGCCCTGCCAGGGATCTGAATGGGGCGCCCAGCTCTCAGCTTTGGGGAGTGAGTCAGCAGATGGAAGATTGTCTCTCTACCTCTCTCTCCTTCAGATAAGTAAGTACTTGAACCTTGTAATAGTCCTTTCTTTTATTCTGAGAAAGAAAAACAAAAATGAGACACTCCCCTTACTTGATTGTAGACTAAGACTATTAACACATAAGACTTTGTAAAGAAATAAATACATAAGTGAATGGATAAATGAATAAAGAAAGGCTAAAATGCTGATGAATAAAATAATATAAGCCATGTGATTAATCATCCTAAACTACTTAGGAAGCCAAAGTACTGAAAAATTCCTCAGTAAAGTGACACTTGTTTGTGGTACTGGAATCTTTACAGAAATAGAATTAGTTAAAATTGTACAGAATATAAATTCTCTTTATGCTTTGACATTAGGAAACCATTCATTGGTCTTTGTGGGAACACATTTCAGACATTAAAATGTGCACCTGACCTAAACAGACACAGTTTAAGAATTGTGTTGCTAAGCTGCCTTTGGCCCCACTTGCTGTCCCATGGAGCTGTCCCAATGTCAAGCTTGGCTGCCACACTCCACTGCAGGGACCCTTCCTTCTCCTGTACCTGACGCACTTCTGAACTTGAAAATTAGACAACAGCATTTACAGAAGCTATAATGAAGTTTAACTCACAGGCAAGTGTTTATTCCCTGTTCTTACAGAAATAAAATGTTGAAATTAGTTTTGGTCAATGACATGCCAATGTAATGTGAAAAACAATTTTAGAGGTAAATTCTTGGCATCCTTGTCTCTGCACAATATTCTAGTGAATTAAATAATTTAATGTGGCATATCAGCTCCATGGCATTAGCGCCTCTGCTTGTTTTAAATCCAAATTAAGGATGTGTTGACCTGTCACAACTCCTATGCACAAACTACACTGTAGTTCTTTACACCCCTGTGAGTTCATATCAATCATTTGGAAATAACATTTTTTCTTCTCAGAATGAGCTGTCACTGTTACTTTGAATTGTGGCACTTAAACTGGACTTGATCCAAATTTTTAGCAAGCCATTTGATTCATTGTATCAGAAAGCAATTGGTGTGCAAAACATATTTGTTATTTTGTTTTTGAAGCAAATACAATAATGTGTGTGCAAAGATTTCAGTAAAACTTTAAGACAGCTTCCTCAGATATATATTTAAATTCTTATTATCTCGTGTCTTCATGTTTTTTCATTCAGTTACAAATAATCAGCTGAGGGGTTTTCTGTGTTGGAGTCTCTAAATCATTTTTATTTGAAAGCAGATACAGAGAGAGGAGAGACAGAAAGAAAGATATTCCATCTGCTGTTTAATCCCCAATTGGTTGCAATGGCTTGAGCTGAGCCAATCCAAAGACAGGAGCCAAGAGCCTCCTCCGGGTCTCCCATGAGGGTCCAGAATCCCAAGACTTTGGGTCATCCTTGACTGCTTTCCCAGACTACAAACAGGGAGGTAGAAGGGAAGTAGAGCAACCAAGACACATACTAGTGCTCACATGGGATCCTGGCACTTGCAAGGCAAGGACATGAGGCACTTGGCCTCCGTGCTGGGGCCCAACCTAATTTGCTCCTTAAGATTGTGTTCAACCCTGGCCTGTGTCCTATCCAGCTGCTCCTCTCTTACCAGTTCTGTTTGGGACTATTGGTGTGAGCCTGTAGCATCCCACAAGGCTGCTGGTTGCTCCACTTCAGACTCAGGCACCTGCTAATTAACCATGCTATTGGAAACTGGCAGAAAGTGGCCCAAGACTTTAGACCCTGTACTTCCTGAAAGGAGAGCCAGGCTCCTGGATTGGCCTGGCCACTAAGGCCACAGAGATGTAAATCAATGGATGAAAGATCTCTCTTTCTGTTCTTTGGAATTTCCAATAAATTTTTAAAAATCTTTAAGAAACAAGAAATATGTGTCTAAGTTTTTAATTCATTCATATAAAATGCTTATTGACCCTCTACTATATGATAATACTATGTTGGACACTAACATCAAAGAAGATAAACATACTTGTGCACTCCTGAGGTTCATAGTCTAACATGAGATAATAGACATGAGTATAAAAATAACACAAAAGTCAGGTCCAGAAATATTCATTTATTTTGAGAATAATCAGATACAAATCAAGGAGATAAGATGATTTTTCTGATGAAGAAATACTAAAACTGCAAACTGACAGATGAAAACACATCAGAAAAAGTTTTAGACTTTGTATATGAAGTGAACAAAGTGCAGGTATAATTCATGTTACAGATGTAGGAGCAGAGCGATTCTACCCACCTTCCCTCTAAGGTTCAGATTTTCATAGGAGTGCACCAGGCAGGAGAAACCCATGCCCAAATTGTATGCACAAAAAATTGATGTAAAGTGTTTTGTGAACAAAACACAATGTTACATTTAGAATATAATGAGGTAAAGAATACAAAAAATATAAAATCATGCCTTTGAAGAGGAGTCCACACTTGACGTTATGGGATGATTAAACTGTGTGATTTGGTGTCCACAGAAATATATTTTGCAGGTTATTGACATTCTTCAAGAAAAGAAATAACATAACATTTAGATTTAAAGGGATCAAATGATTTTTCCTATAATGCATATGAATGGATGCCTTATTAGAATGAGATTCAATGTGGAAAAGACATTTAAAATTGAATTAGAGTTGAGAGGTGTACAAATAACTAGAATGTTCAGTTGTTAATGATGATAAAATGAAATAATTTTTAAAAGATTTATTTTTGTGTTGCAAAGTCAGATATATAGAAGTAGAAACAGAGAGGAAGATCTTCTGTCTGATAATTCACTCCCCAAGTGGTCACAAAGATCGGAGCTGCGCCTATCCAAAGCCAGGATCCCAGAGCCTTCTCCAGGTCTCCTATGCTGGTGCAGGGTACCAAAGCTTTTGGTCATCTGCAATTGCTTTCCCAGGCCACAGGCATGGAGCTGGATGGGAAGCATGGGTGCTGGGATTAGAACCAGTGCCCATATGGGATCCTGGTGCATGCAAGATGAGGACTTTAGGAAACATGCTACTGCACCAAGCCTAATGTATTTGTATCATTTTATATGAACAAATCCAGGATCCAATGTTCAAAATCAAAGAGCACTAGACAATGATTTTTGGGTTTTTGCCAGGTAAAATATACATCACTCTAGAACTATGCCAGCTCCTATTGTAATCTAACACTTAGAAAAAAATGAAGAAAGATGATGAGGTATTAGTGCCATGAACCTCAACATCATTTGGGCATGCATGCCAGGAAATGGGGAATATCCATCCCATGTCTCCCACCACCAAGACAGTTACTACAGCCATGAAACATCCCTAACATGATTGCAATACAACTCTCTGAGAACTGAAGAAACACCTTCTTCAACACACAACCATTTCAAAGTCATCAAATGACCTTGAACCCCCAATGAGCAGCTGAAAACTAGACAACTGTGACACCTGCTGACATCACTGACATTGATCAAAACTCGAGAAATCACTCAGATATTTCACTTTGGGTTCACTAGAACCAAAGTCAAGACTGACAACTCAGTTTATCTTTCAAAAATCTTTAATAAAACCTACCAGTAAAGAAGGAACTATTAGATATCCATGTAGAGCCCTAGGAAACACAAAGAACCAAAGAAGCACCTCCAAAGAGTACAAGTTCACCACAAAGATGTGCTTCTCTGAAGGAAATTAGGAAAATGCTTGAAAGTTCAAAAGCAATGGAAGTAATCCTAGTAAAATTCAGTGAGATTCAATAAGTTAGAGAGACTCAAGGAGGAAAATGAAAGTGATATGAGAAATTCAAGAAAAGAAAAAATTTCCAAAGAACCCAACAAAACATTTGAAGCTTAGAGACTAAATCTTTGAAAAAAAAAAAAAAAAACCAGATGTAAAGTAAAGAAAAGATGTAAAGTAAGTAAAGATGGCTCCTGCATTACTGGTATCCCTGATGGTCACTGGCTTCATCCCAGCTGCTTTTCTCTCTCTCTGTCTCTCTCTCTCTCTGTTTATTTTTAAATTATGTTTGTTGGAAAGTCAGATATACAGACAGGAGAAGAGAAAGAGAAGATCTCCTATCCACTGATTCACTCCCCAAGTGGCCACATCGGAACTGCGATGATTCCAAGCCAGGAGCCAGGAACTTCTTTCAGGTATCTCATGTGGGGGCAGAGTCCCAACTCTTTGGGCCATCCTTGACTGCTTTCCCAGGTCACAAGCAGGGAGCTGGAAGGGAAGTAGGGCTACTTGCAATAGCCTCAACCTCCATTCGGCCTTAGACATTTAGGCAGGGTGGGGTGGGGTGGACGGTGTAGGATTGCTAGATTTACGGGTGGACGCAGGGTGAGCATCAGTTGGAGGAGCCACTTTTTGGGGTCGCAGAGTGGCTAGGCGAGCGTCCCTGGCCGTGGGGCAGCCAGTAGGACTGCAGGGTGGCAGAGCAGGCTGCCTGCACATGCAGAAGGCAGGGAAGGGGGTTGGGGTGGGACGCCAGGCTTGCCACCCTGGCCATAGAACATACTGGGTGCTGGGGGACGTGTAGCTGGCTGAATATGCCTGGCCCTGGAGTGGCTGGCAGGGCGGGCTTGACTAGGAGTTGCAATCCAGAAACAATCAGACCAGCGGGGCGGTTGTGTTGGGTGTGCAGGAGTACTGGAAGAGCTGGCATGGCCCTGGCATGTGGCGGATAGTGGGTGGGACTGGGCATGGGGGAGCTGACCTGGCCCTGGAGCAGCTTAGTAGGGGGCAAGCTAGAGGCGGGAGTGTGGAGGGAGTGGAGCTGGCAGGAGTGCTAGAGGCAGGGTGGGCTCAGGGCCAGCGCTGGGCAAGCAGATCTGACCTGTTCCTGAAGCAGTGGTCATGGTGGCTGGACCTGCAGTCCAGAGGCCCTGGGGGATGCCAGCTTAGAGTGCCCAGCCTGGGAGTGGTGGTGGGCGATTGACTGAGTGAGCAGGATGGCGGCCAAGCGCTCTTGGTCCTGGAGCTGTTGTTGATGGGGTGGGTGTGATGAACTTGCGTGGGGTTAGCAGGATGACTACCAAGCCATTTGAAGCATGGAGGGACTGGTAGGAGGGCTGGGGACACTGGAGGCCCCACCTGAGCTCATCCGACCTGGTAGCGCCAAGGCTGGTCTGCGGGGTGGGTGTGTTGTGGGGACTCTGGCCAAGCTGACCAAGCTTTAAGGTAGCCTGAGGGACACTGTGGAATGTGGGCTAGAAAGGCAGGTTTTACTGGCCCTGAAGTGGTAATCCAGACAGCCCAGCCCTGGGGGAGGGGGCAGGGATGGTGGGCCATCCGTGGGGTGCTGTCCAAGTGTGCCATGCCCTGAAGCAGTGGACTCCACAGGAAGTCTGGGGACACATGGGATGTATTCTGAGCAGGCTCAGACCCAGACCCAGAGTGGCCATGTTGGAGTGCAATATAGGTGCGGGGGTGGGGGATGGGGTGGAGTCAGCTGAACTTGCTTAACCCTTGAGCAGCATGGAGTTTGCGGGGCCTGGGTGGAACGGGTGTAGGGTGCACTGGCCTAGGTGGCTTGGACTGCTTGACCCTGGAGCATATGGCTTGCTTGCTCCAGGCCTGTGGAGTACCTGGGCCTAGAACAATGGGAAAGGGCAGAGGCGCTGGAGGGATAGAGGCACGTGGAGCATCAGCTGAGCCCACCTGGATCTGGAGACGTTTGCAGGCATGACGGAAATGGATGTGTGTGAGTGTCTGTGTGTGTGTGTGTGTAAGTGTTATGGGGGTGTTATGGACCCTCATCCTGAAGTACACAGTGGTTGGGCTAGGGGTAAGGGGGTGCCAGCTGAAAAGGCCCATCCTTGTTACATCAGGCATGCCTGGCTTGCTAACGATTGGCAGGCACAGGGGAAACCACCTGATCTGGAGTGGCACGTGGGCTAGCAGCCTGCTGCAAGTGCCAGGTGGCTGACTGAACCCGGCAGGGTGGATGTGTTGGGTGTGTCAGGGTGCCTGGCCCTGGAGCAGGGGGCGTAGCAGAAGGGATAGAGGTGTAGGGGCATCAGCCTATCTGTTGTGGCTCTGGAACTAGTGCCAGGCAGGCTAAGGGTGCATGGGGTGCCATTAAAGTTGGCCTGGCCCTGCAGGGGCCATTGGGAAAGGACGCTACCGGTACAGGATGGGTGGAGAGTGCTGGCTGATTCTGCCTGCCCTCAAGCCACCTGTTGGCCAGTGGGACAGGCAGGCTAGTCAGGGCTCACAGGCTAAGCAGGTCTGTCCCTGCAGCAGCTGACATGGCAGGAGTGCTAGAGGCACTGTAGGCGCTGGGTAAACAGGTCTGGCCCTGAAGTACAGGCAGAGTGAGGGCTAGAGCACAAGTACACTGGCCTAGCCCGTGTGGCCTGACTCTGGAGCAGCAGGCATAGTGGAGGGGCTGGCCGGCCAGAGGCTCTCAAAGACACAAGCTGAACCTGCCCAACCAAGGAGCTGCTGGTGGGTGATTGGCTGTCTGGTGAGCCAGTTGGTGGCCCAGCACGCTTGGCCCTAGAGCTGTGAACAGGGTGGGCATGCTAAAGGCATAATGCAGGGGGTGAGGAGTGAAGGTGGTGAGGGCTACAGCCAAGCTGGCCTGGCCCTGGAGAGTCTGGCAGGTCAACGGGGTGTACCTGCTGTGGGAAGAGTTGCTCTGGTCCTGTCGATCTGGCCCTGAATCAGTTTTCTAGAAAGCAGGGTGGGTTGAGAAGTAGTGCAGGGGTCCCAAGCCAAGCCAGTGTGGCCCTGGAGTGACAGTCAATGACTGTGTGTGTGGGGGGGTGGCAAGGGGCGCTGCACATGCACACCTGCCCCTAGTGCAGTGAGCTTGGGTAAGGTGGCATGTTAGAGGTTCATGCTGTGTCAGCACCAGCTGACCCTGAAACAGCTGGCAGGCAGATTGGGATATGGGGGACATTGGCACAATCCCTGACTCTGAAGTAGCACAGATGGTGACCATGCTGTAGGACTGGCACCTCTGTCAGGGCACCTGGCCCTGGAGCAATGGGCAGGCTAGAGTTGCAGGGCTTGCAGCTGAGTGGGCCTGGACATGGAGTGATTGACATGGCCACCAGTAGGTCAGGATCGGCCTCAACACCTATGATAAGATAGCTGTGGCATCAGTGGCACTGGCACAGGCAGCCATGGGCCAGAAAGAGGCAGAGGCTGCGGTGAAGAAATCATTCATTTAACTGCTGTTTACAATTACATTTACAAAGTAACTGATTATAAGCCTCCAAATAAACAGTGAAGTTTTTGTTTGTGATATGTTCTCTTCAAATGAATCTTGCTTATTTTGTGGATTGATTCTAAGTGAAGTGGTGTCCCTTTGTAGAATCACAGTGTGTTCTCTCAGGGGTCCTATTTGGTGGAAACAGAAACCCTTTCAACAATGATCGCTATGCTCACATTGTACCATTTCTCATGGAGTCCACATCCAGAACAGGATGTCTGAGCTTCTAATTCCATCAGTGTCAGGGATCTCCTGGAGTCCCCTCCTCCCTGCCCCTGGCCTTTCACTTGACTGGCCATCATTGGGCCACTGCCTTGCTTGTTCAGCATCAATGGTAAGATGTGGGCAGGGCAGCGTCTAGTCCGGTGACCCAGCTGGGTGCTGACTGATTCCACAGCAGTGCTGTGAGCTAATACTGGGTTCTGTCAGAGCCACAGGCATACTTATCAGTTGGAGTTGAGAATTAGCCCAGCCATCCAGTCAGCACTGAGAACAACACAATTGTGTTTCTGGTTGGTTTATTGGACTTTATATAGAGACTCATCATACTTGACTAAAAGTGTACTTGTCAACATTTTAAAATTCACATTGTGTATTTACATTACACATTGTGCATTTATAAATTCACATTTTATGTTTATATAATTAATATAAGGCAGGAAGATGTAGGGCTGCTCTACAGAGACTTGGTATATTATGTCAGCTGTCTGAAGTTATCTAAATATATATTTTATGCATGCATGCATTTTTGTTTCACATGCTTCTAACATCACAGAGATTTGTAAATACTTCAAAGTCCTTCTAAGGTGCATAAGGAAAAGATTCTTATAAAACCTATTTAGGCAACAGATCCCCTAAGAGAAATGAAATATCACCATTGTTTTTTCAGTAATGCCTCCCTGCCAAAGTACCAGTTCCAACAGAGACCACCAGAATCATGAGAACAGGTGACCATGTAGGGCCTTATCTATGTGTTGTGGGACAGCCTCCTGGAGCTCAGCCAGCTGAATGAACAAAGTGCCCCCATGTGACATGCTGTGGAAAAGTCACACTTACAGCCTGGACATCCCAGGGACTGCATGAGGAAATTGTTGACTGTTACAACTTCATGTACCCTTGTCCTGAAGATGCAACCATGAGAAAGGAGGTGGTGTAACTGTGGGGATGGATCTCTGGTTGGCAGCTGATGTGCAGATATTTGGCAACACAGTGACACAGATCTGGTTGTGTTTGGAAAGTGAGTGCATCTTCATTTGCAGTTTTTGGAGCAGTCTTTGTGGAAGCACAACATGGTGCAGATATGTTCCATTGTTGCAGAGTGCGAGAGAGATCATGCCAGAACCAAGTGTAGGATGTTAGGAGGAGTCTTTATTGCCCAAGCTTGGCAACAGCAGCTCCTGCTACAATCCAGGAACCACTGCACTGCGTGGAGAAGTCAGGGGATTTTAAGCTCTCACCCTCCAATCAGTTTGAAAGGTGCACAGTACAATGTCTTATACAATACAATACTTCTGATTGACTTCAATAACTGGTGGCAGGAAGGGAGGGATAAGAGACACCGAGGGCTTCTCCCTAAGGATAAAATTAATATTCCATTGCTGTTAGGCCCCACCATCAGGAACTCTTTTGAGAGTACATAATTAGAAATATAAAGGACATTAACATCTTCACTGACTTGCCCAAATTGTGAACAGAGGGTGGGGGACACAGCCACATTCTATGGTTGACTGTGTTAAGGGGTGCTGGCTATTACTGGCTGCACCCCATAACACAACCAAGGTCCTTTACAAAACCACGATAGTGGTCATGACATTCACACGTCATGGGGCTGAAGTTTCAGTGGATAGCAGCTTTGACGTGGAGGCTGCTGTCTGGGCAACAGAGGCCATCAAGGACTGCATGAGGGAGTACTAATTGCTCTTTAATTGCTATTAGTGTTGAAACTGTCCCTGTTCACAGGGACCTCAATCAGTTTTGGCAGGTAGAATCAGCTATTATAGCCTCATTCTGCCAGTTGTTAGCTTTTTCCTGTTGCATCCACGTGTTAATGTCCAGAGAGCTGATGAAAACCTAGGAATACTTCCTGTTGAGTAATTTTGAATTCTAGGGAAGAAGTTATAGTTACTTGAAAACTGGTATTAGGGTAAAAGGAAATGCCTATATCTCCAAAGAAGAGATCACAAAAGCCATGACAAACGGGTGCAGAAAGCACACTGTGCTAAGGACCCCCTACTGCTGGTGAAAAGGAATATTTAGGATTAAAAGGACAGAAGGATTTAATTTCCTTTTTTTCTTTCTGTATTTTGCTTGTGGTAGAGGACAGTGAATAACTGAACGAACATTTCATGATTTAGTTTAGATAGAGCCTGGGAGCTTGAGAGATAAGGGGCACCTGCAACTAGCCTCCGCCCTTAATTGAGTGGACCCCTCCCTGTTTGTGTTTATGGTTTCCCCTCCCTGTTTATAGTTATGGTTTCCCCTCCCTATTTATGGTTATGGTTTCCTCCTCCCTGCTTATGGTTATGATTTTAGCCTTTGCTGTCCCTGTTTATGGTTATGGTTTTATGGTTTTATGATTTTAGCCTTTAAAAGAAATGCTGTACCATGATCCGGGGTCAGTGTGTCAGGCCTCCTACGTGAGGTGCTGGCCCTGGCCCTATCGCGCTGCTGATCGAATAAAGCCTCTTGCTTTTCCATCAAGCCTTGTCTTCAGCGGTCATTGGGGAAACTCATTGTCTCGAGATAGATGGTAAGGCTTTTCCTGTTGTGGGGCCTCACACTGGAATCAATGTTGTGGGTGCCTGGTGAGGGGCATGATCTAAGGGAGGAACACAGTGCTCTTATGAGCAACTGGCAAAAGTTTATTTCTAGGGTTTCAGTTTTTAAATGTATGGCAGAGCAACAATTGAACCTTAGTTCAATCAGGTAAAACTTCTGTGAAACATTAGTTATCAGGCTCAGATTTAATCACATTAGCTTAAACTGAAGCTACATCACTCAGGTTAATTGAAATAATTCAAACTCAGGATATTGTCACCAGACTTAATTGGCTAGTGATTTAAATACATCACTCCTATGGGGAGGGAGTTCCAGAAAATTTAACCAAGCTATTTTAATCTGGGGTAGAGCTTTGTTCTTGGCTAATCTATCAACTAGAGTGCAGATGCTTATCAGGAAGTCATGAAAGGAAGGCACATCCAAGGAGTCACTGGAAGCAAAAATGCACTCTGGGCGAGGAGGCCCTCCCCCTCCTCCTTCCTGGAGACTTCTCAACAGATTCTCACAGGCCTCTGCCATCCCAGCTAACCTGTTCCATGGGATTCCATAGTGTTGAGTCATGCCATGTCATTACTGGTGAGGTCCTACCGCAAATGAGATTCAGAAAGTGCTTTAGGAAGAATCATCAGTCACTCAGGAAGTGATCATCCACCACAGGTGGATTAAGGCTCAGAACCAGTAGCAGGGCTGCCCTGCAGCCAGATGCCTGACCCTGTGTCTGTCCAGCCCCCAGCTCTTCTCTTCTGGTGCCTCTGAGTCCTCTATGTTGTCACTCTCTGGAAGCAACATTGAATCAGATCTGCCACCCTGTACCACAGCCAGTGCTTACCAAGTCAGTCGACAAGCACCGCCTTCTCTGATGGCCACTCCTGGCACATGCAATTCTGACGAGTATGTCTCAGTGCAAAACAAGGGTAGTCTTGACCAGGCCTGAGCCCCAGAACTAGCATGGACAGGAAGGGGGGGCTGCTGAACAAGACTCAGGGTGCCACCTAAGACACTGGGATTGTTCTGAGCACCAAAATTTAAAGAGAAAGTGCCAGATTTCCTTTTTCTACAGCCTGGCATGCTTGTGAAATAAAGAATGGAGAGAATTAGCAGTAAACCAGCTGGGTAGAGGCTTGCATTTATTAACCCTTCCTTGTCTGGGAACTTTTTTCCCCCTGCGCTGCAGGTTTCTCTGCCCCTCAACTATAGGAATATGTATTTCTATGCTTTTTTCTCAGGACGTATCTCATTGTTATAAATGATGGGTTCATGTGTAGAATCAAGGTTTTTCCATGCTATTATAACTGATTTCAGTAATGAGATTTCATGCATTTTGCAAGTCTTTCTGCACTTTTTATTGTTTGGTTTTAGAAATTACCTATCCACCAGTTTCTAATATTATCCTAACTCTGACCAGATCTGGTCTATAGTGTCTGTGAACATGCCAATCAAGTGTATATTATTTTGATCAATTTCTGTGGACCTCTGAATTCTTCAAATTTCTGAACCAAGTATCTTTTTTGTTTGAGATTTGTTTTTATTGCAAAGTCAGATATACGTAGAGGAGGAGAGACAGAGGAAGATCTTCTGTCTGATGATTCAGTCCTGAAATGACTGCAATGGCCTGTGCTTAGCCAATCTGGAGCCAGGAGCCAGGAGCTCTTCCAGGTCTCCCACACAGGTGCAGGGTCCCAAAGCTTTGGGCTGTCCTCCACTGGCTTCCCAGGCGACAAGCAGGGAGCTGGATGGGAAGCAGGACTGCCAGGATTAGAACCGATGCCCATATGGGAACCCTAGCAGTTTCAAGGCAAGGACTTTAGCCACAGGCCACTGTGTCAGGCCCTGAAACAAGCATCCTGACTTTGGGACTTCTGACAGGATCTCTGGAACTCTCAAAGAATGAGACTCAACTTGGATGGTATGATTGTCATTTGGAATAATTTAGATAATGCGTAGTACATTGTGAGGTTATAAAATTATGCTGAATTTGTTGCCCTAATGTCACTGTGTACACCTAAAGCTGTGCTATAAAGAGGAGCAAATTAGGGCCCAGCGGCGTGGCCTAGTGGCTGAAGTCTTCGCCTTCAACGCCCCGGGATCCTATATGGGCGCTGGTTCTAATCCTGGCAGCTTCACTTCCCATCCAGCTCCCTGCTTGTGGCCTGGGAAAGCAGTTGAGGACGGCCCAATGCATTGGGACACTGCACCCACGTGGGAGACCCAGAAGAGGTTCCTGGTTCCCGGCTTCGGATCGGCACTCACCGGCCTGTTGCGGATTACTTGGGGAGTGAATCATCGGATGGAAGATCTTCCCCTCTGTCTCTCCTCCTTTATGTATATCTGGCTGTAATAAAATGAATAAATCTTAAAAAAAAAAAGAGGAGCAAATTCTGCATGTGTATTGTGTGTTCTATTAAAGTGAATGAATATTTGCATGGGACAAAGGTCTTTCTTTCAAAAAGTTTCAAAATGGCTAATGTGCACTGGTGCCTATGTTTATTGGTCAAGATATCTTCTAATTGTAAAGTTATTTCAAGTTGTGGGATTACTTGTATTCTTCTTGCGTTGTGAATTATTCATGTGCTCATTGTAAGATATTTTGTCCCTAAGGAAAACAACACATTCTATTTTTTGTGTTTGAAAAAAAAATTCTAAAGATTTTTACTTATTTTTACTGCAAAGTCAGATATACAGAGAGGAGGAGAGACAGAGAGGAAGATTTTCTGTCCATTGATTTTCCCCAAGTGCCCACAATGCTTGGATCTGAGCCAATCTAAAGTCAGGAGCCCAGAGCCTCTTCCTGATCTCCCATGAGAGTGTAGGGCCCCAAGGCTTTGAGCCATCCTCTACTGATTTCCCAGACCAGAAGCAGGGAGCTGCTTGGAAAGTGAGGCGGCCAGGATTAGAACCAGTACCCATGTGGGATTCCAGCAGGTATGAGGCAAGGACTTTAAACAATATGTTACCATGCCAGGCCTAGGAAATAAATTCTTAAAGAATGCATGGTATAATTGATCATATTGCATAAAGCATTTTCTAAATATTTGTCTTTGGTACATGGAATTAGAAACCGATTCTTTGTCAAAGCCAAGTTTTTAAACATCTCCTTTTAAGTGATTTTCTTTGTATTGGTACTAAAATGTTGTATTTATATTTGTACTAAAATGTTGTAGCTAGCTAGCTCCAGTAAGTTTCATTTCTGACTCCTAAGTTGCTTTAAGGTGTGGGATGAACCAATGTGATAGCTCTCTTCCAAGTGTTTTCGTTGGTTTGGCTTGGTGACAAGCCACATGTATAGTTTTTGTTCTATTAAGGTAATCTTTATTTTCTCAGTCTTCCATTGCATTGGGATTATTTGAGCAATCACTGTCAATAATCAATTCATCAATAATGTGCCTATTCCAAGCAGATATTTTAAGCCTTTTTGACATCTATGAAAGTCATTTAAAAGCTCAGAAGTTTGAAATTTGTGGACTTCGGTATTCCCAAGGAGGCCTGCTCGTAATGTCAAAGGATTTATGCCTAATTTTGTGGGGATGACCACTGATTAGGCTCTTTGGATCATATTAAGAGATACTGTCAAGATGTTAAGTGGTACAACCTTAGGATATAATAGTAAAAGGTTAATGTGGGGCCGACGCCATGGCCAAGTGGCTAAAGTCCTCGCCTTGAAAGCCCTGGGATCCCATATGGGCGCTGGTTCTAATCCTGGAAGCTCCACTTCCCATCCAGCTCCCTGCGTGTGGCCTGGGAAAGCAGTTGGGAATGGCCCAAAGTCTTGGTACCCTGCACTTGGTGGGAGACCTAGAAGAATTTCCTGGCTCCTGGCTTTGGTTTGACACAGCACCAGCTGCTGTGCTCACTTGGGGAGTGAATCATCAGATGGAAAATCTTCCTCTGTGTCTCTCATCCTCTTGTATGTCTGGCTTTGTAATGAAAATAAAGTAAATCTTTAAAAAAATGATAACAAGCTGCTAGTAGTATAAATGTTCAAACCTCACACAGGTCTAATGATCTGGTTGTATTATTTGTCACTATTGTTATCTTAATGAGAATGGCCTAGAGGCCTAAAGAGTACAAGTGTGTGTAAAGTCCTACCGTGAGTTTCACAGTGCTGTGTGAAATGTAGATGTCTGTTTCATATAGTTCTAATCATGGGTGCTGCATTTTCTAGGTTCCAACAGACCTATTGCATTCATTAGTGATAAAATTGAAAGTTAAACAGTAAGCTACAGATTCCAGCGGAAAGTATCGTTAACTCAGGTTACTAAGAGCAAGGTGCAATTGTAAATAACTGGTAAGTTTAAAACACTTAACAGATTTTTAGAAAGCTGTTACAAAGACTGTATCATTTTGTAATGTGTGTTACCTGGTATACATCTACATGTTACCTGGTATACATCTCTTACATGGCAAGCTATTTGATATCTTTAGTTAACTAGTAGGTAAAAATGTTACCTATGTGGTCTGTTTTAACTGACTTATAGATAAAAATGCTAAAAATGAAGATTACTAAGCTAAATCTTTTCTTTTGGATTTAAATAAATCCCTGATAGATTGGGGGCATAGAATAATCCCCCACCTTACTAAAATGTTTGAGGAAGACTTTAAGTATATTCCATTAGATCCTAACTGTGTAGAGAAGAACAGGTGATGTAGAGATGAGAGATTCTTTGCAATGGGACCTGAGAGCACCCTGGGCAACCTCTGAAAGGCGGCCACCATGTTTTTGTTTTGTTGTTGTTCATTTGTCTGTTTGTTTTTTATCACAGAGATCAGGAGGGAATCCCGTGGCAGAGCAGGAGGATAAGAGAGGTGTATACTCCTGGTCCCAGTGAGACCTCTGGAAGCCTCCCAAGTTCTTCTTACTGCAGAAGCAGTGGACACTTTGCCAAGGATTGTCAGAAAGTATTCCCAGCACCATGTCCCACTTGCTAAGGAGGTCCTTGGAGATTTGACTGTCCTCAAAGGCCAAGAACTTCTGGGTCAGCCATTTCCTACTGGATCTCCCACATGGACAGATGCAGCTCAGGAACCTCTGCAGGTTCAAGGCCCTCCACAGGCTTTGGTGACACCTCAGATCAGCACCAAGCCCCGGGTGGTTCTCATAGTGGAAGGGAAGATTAAGTTTCCCTCTGGGCAAGGGAAAGCAGATTTCTCTCTCCTTAGTTCTAGTTTTGGAGCCCTTCCCTCTCTTACAGTCACCATAAGGGCCTCTCAGGAATCCCAAATTAGCTTAGGTGACAGAAAAAGATGAATCCAGAAGCTTTGTACCATCTAGGTAAAAGTTAGTTAGCCAGTCCCGGCTCGGCCTGTACCACTGACCAGGCTCTCAACAGGGCATGTTTTCCTTCTTTCTCTTCAGTTTTTGCTAGACCTCATTGCTCTGAGGCAGTGTTCATGTCCTCCTCATTTACTAAATCATTAGGGATTTCTCTACTCATTTACTCAAGTTTCTTCCATACACCAATTTTCAATACATGCCTTTGTTAGAACTATGCAACAAGTTAATCACTTACCTCTGCCCTAAGGTGCAACGTTCTGTAAAGTCTTACTAGAATACCACAAACTGCTGGATTATTATAACTAACAACTAGTTTAAATCTTTTCCAATCTATGCAACAATCCAGATAAGGCTTGTAATGAAACGTTTTTCGTTCTGTGCTTTATATTCTTGGCTGAACATCTTCCCTAGACTCCTTTTTTTTTTTTTTATTGTATTTTTGTTGACAATATTTACATAGTTAATTGCGGTAAAAAAAAAAGGTTCAGGTGGTATAGGGAAGTGGGTAATAGTATTATGTCCATATTGTTTCCATCATGTATCTGAGGTAAAGGCGGGTATTGACGGAGAAGCCCCCAACCCCAGTTTCCCACCCACCCCAAGTCCCGGATGTGGGGTATGCTCTGAGATCCTTGTTCAAATGGTTTTAATAGTTCTCCAGTTATGAATCACTGCCAGTTTCACTCGATGAGGTCGTCCACTGATTGACACAGTCCATCATGGAGTCTTCATTTGCCCAGTATTTCGCTGCCAACATATAGCTGAGGTGGTTGATTGACTTGCTCTGTCCTCTGTCTTTTCTTGGCTAGGGTTCTGAGTCCTGCAGTTCGATTGGGGAGATCTCCAAAGAAACTTTGAGGTATTCCCAGACCAGATTCTTGTATGTTCCAGCAAGCACAGGGCCCAGCACAGTCCATCACCCCGATCAGCTGGTGGTTTCAATTGCTGGGTTGGTTCTGTTTTCAGTCCTGATTTCCACTGGAACCAATGGGTGTTGCAGTCCAGCCTGGCTCTGCCCAGCACACACTCGGCCGCCGCATCAACCAGTGAGAGCTGCAGCCTAGTTGGAGCAACCCACAATAACCCCCACCAGGCCCGCCCCCTACCCTGGTTTGCCAGTATGTATAGCAGATTAGTCCAGTCTGTCCCACATCCTATTTGGCTCTTGTACTTGTCAATGGGTATTAAAGCTTAGTTCCATCTAACCAACTCAACTCTCCAACCCTGTTGCACTCACATTGAGGACTTTAGCCACTAGGCCTTCACAGCAGGCCCTCCAGGGATACTTTAAAGTTGACTTACATATACCTGTCCTGTGATGAGTTTATATTCTAATGCTACATGCTAATCCCTTCACTGTTTCTGTGCATGTCTTCTAATTGGCGGATTGCAATTTCATACAGCAAATACAATTTCACATGTTCCACTGTGTTGAGTTCAATTTCAAAATTTGTGAGTTCAACATGTCAACTTAAACTAAAGTGCCCAGGTCAAATGTTTACTAGAACAAAGGTTGAAACCTGACATTCTTTTTTCACTTGTAAGTTCTAAACTTCAAGTATTCAAATTGGGATTTCCAACTGAACTCATTACACACTAGGTTGGGAGAGATTATAATTGTGTAATGTCTGTAATATAGGCTTAATTTGCATCCACTTTCCTCTAGCCCTGCCACATTTTTCACAGATTACATTAAAAGTTATATTTAGGGCCCAGTGCAGTTGCCTAGTGGCTAAAGTCCTTGGCTTGCTCATACCAGGATCCCATATGGGCACCTGCCCTAATCCTAGCAGCCCTGCTTTCCATCCAGCTCCCTGCTTGTGGCCTGGGAAAGCAGTTGAAGATGGCCCAAAGCCTTGGGACCCTGCACCCATGTAGGAGATTCAGAAGAGGCTCCAGACTCTTGGCTTCAGATGGGCACAGCTCTGGCCATTGTGGCCACTTGGAGAGTGAGTCAATGGACAGAAGAGCTTCCTCTCTGTCTCTTCTCCTCTCTGTAAACCTGACTTTGCAATAAATATAAAATAAATATTTTTAAAAAAGATAAATTTAATCATACACAAATGTTCATAGGGCACAAGAGGCTAGCTATTATGTTTGTTGTGGGATTTTAGCGAGATAACTCCGGACAAGTGTAGGGTTTATTAAGCAGTCTTTATGAACTGAGCTTGGTGACAACAGGGCGTACTAGAAAGAACAAATTACAAATACATATAGCAATCCAGTCAATCAAAACCCCAAGAGGAACAAATGGTCATTACTCTGAAGTCTATTCATTAAACTGAAGATCAATGTCTCAGTTTCCCCAGCAACGTAAGTTATCCTAAGAGACACGCAGCAAGTAATCTAGACACACTTACAAAGCTGCAGACATTCACCTTTCCCTGGCTCCTCTGCCCACATTCTATCACTGCTAGGACTTACCTCTCCTGAAACTCTTGATGCTACACAATTAGAAATGCAAAGCATCTTAGAATTAACATCTTTATTGTCCCACCCAAGCACTGAACAGAGGGTAAGGAATACAGACATAAATATTTGAACTCCACAGTCAGACCATAGAACCTCTAATTCTCTCTGTGATTGGAGTTCTGAATCCATTCATTGAGTTGTCGAGGGGAGGGGATCCACAAAGAAACCTCATTTGGGGTAACCCCAGACCTGTTCCTGTGTGTGTTTGCTCATACAGGTCTGGCAGAATCTGTCATCCAAATCCACAAGTGTACACACTGGTGGTTGCAATTGCTGGGTCAGTTCTGTCTCCAGCCCTGGTTTCTATTGAAATCATGGATGTTGCAGCACAGCCCTGTCCTGCCCCGCACACACTCAGCCTTCATGTAAACCAACAGCAGCTGTAGCCTATTCAGAGAGACTCACAATAACCTCCACCAGGCCTGCCCCTGCCCTGGTTCCCATGCTTGCTGGTATGTACAGCAGACTGATTCAGTCTGTCCCCCATGCCATTCAGCTCTTGTATATGTCAATGGGCACCTAAGGCTAGTTCATCCCAACCAGCCCCACTGTCCACTCCAGTGCCACTATCCAGTAACCACTATCCAGTGCTTGCAGGTGCCACTCTGCCTAGCCATGCCTGCCCCAGTCCTGGTTCTCATGCTCCCCACTGGGAGTGGCAACCCAAGAAGGAAGTGCCCACTGTTTCCCTACTGGACCTTCTCCCACTTTCGGGTCTTGTATTCTCCATGTGTTTCTGTAATTAAACTTGACAGAATTTGCCAGTTGGTGCTAGGGTTAAGCCCAGCCAACCCACACCCACTCTGGCTTATGCATTTACCACTATGTACAGTCAGCCCAGTCTTGCTTTCCACTGATCCAGCTCACATGAGGCAAACAGGTGTTGTAGCCCTGCCAGGTCTGGTCTGCCACCATCCCAGCTCTTAGGCTCACCAGTGGGAGGAGTGGTCCAGCATGGGAGCCCTCTCAGTCCTTCTACATGGCTCACCCCTCTCCTCACCATCCCGGGGTTCACGTGTGCTGGCTGAGCACTGTGTCCCAGACTGGCATGGCCCACCTCACCTTGGCA
The DNA here is from genome assembly GCF_030435755.1 of Ochotona princeps. Classification (NCBI taxonomy): domain Eukaryota; kingdom Metazoa; phylum Chordata; class Mammalia; order Lagomorpha; family Ochotonidae; genus Ochotona; species Ochotona princeps. The sequence goes on along the minus strand of NC_080837.1, from coordinate 145,299 downwards.
TTAGTCAGTGGATGTTTTAGTCTGACCAGGCCTGACTCATCCCCAGTTCCAGCTCATGTTGCAGGGAATACAGACTAGGCCAGCCCAACCAGATCCCTACTACCAGCCCTGATGTGAACTAGCTGATATTGCAGCCCTAACCAGCATGTCCCACACACGATTCTGGTTCTCAGATCTGACAGCCTGGCTCAACCCCTGACCCAAGCCAAATGCATGCCAGTGGGTATCCTAACCTGGCCTGGTCTGGGTTGCTTCCTGTCTTAGTTCTTAGGCTTACCTGTAGGGACTGTGTTCCTACAGAGGCGTTCCCCAAGCTCCTGCATCAGAACCCCTCCCTGGCAGATCTCACGCACACCAGTGGGTCCAGGCCCAGCCCTGCTTAGTCTACCTCCTGTCCTAGCAGGAACAGTGGCCTTTCCTGACCAGCCCTCACTCATTCTCATTCTTATTGTTGGGTGCTACAGAAAAATAAATGATTCTTATAAAAAATTAGTCCAAGTCATTAAAAAGGACACACCATGTAAATAATCAATTTCAGGAATATGAGCAACATCATGCTTTATAAAACATGTAAGCTTTCATTAGATTAGAACAGAATTTTCTGAAATATTTACGAGTAAGATATTTTAAAGCAGAAACCAAAAGCCACAAATTGTGGAAACCAAGTCACTGAAATACATATATTTCATAAACAGGAAACACAAACACAATGTTTACCACATATAACACTTGAAAGTCTTTCTTTGGATGAAATTTTTTTTTTAAGGATTTATTCATTTTATTACAGCCAGATATACACAGAGGAGGAGAGACAGAGCGGAAGAGCTTCCATCCGATGATTCACTCCCCAAGTGAGCCGCAACGGGCCGGTGCGCGCCGATCCGAAGCCGGGAACCTGGAACCTCTTCCGGGTCTCCCACTGGAGTGCAGGGTCCCAATGCATTGGGCCGTCCTCAACTGCTTTCCCAGGCCACAAGCAGGGAGCTGGATGGGAAGTGGAGCTGCCGGGATTAGAACCGGAGCCCATATGGGATCCCGGGACGTTCAAGGCGAGGACTTTAGCCGCTAGGCCACGCCACCGGGCCCTGGATGAAATTTTGACAAGCCTTCTCACTTGGTCTCTTAAGTATTGTTGTGAATATATAATCACAATTTCCTATCTGTGAATTTAAACACAGATAGGAAATGGTAGCATAGTGGCAGGATTATCAAAATATATTACTACAATAATTTATTGATTAATATATTGTAGCATAGTGGCAGAATTATCAATATATACTAATGGGCCTTTTATGCAAATCAAACATAAACTGATGAGAGAATCAAGCAAGATTTCCAGGTATGAGATCAAGATATACAATCAAGTTACTATGTACTATTAAGAAACAATGTGGAGCAATATGAAAATTTAAAAATATATGGAAAAAGAAATGATCATCGGAGAAGTGAGATTAAAAGGTTAATTTATACTGAATTTTCAGTTCTGTATATTAAATGTCCTATTACCTAACGTCAAAAAGCCTCTACAAAGATGTCCCGGAATCTATTGAATACTCTGTGATTTGTAATTTGAGACTGTTGTCACACATTTTTGGGACTCTAGACTTGAACAGGATTCTGAAGCAGAGAGGGAAGGAGAGGCCAGGAGGTGGACTGATGTGAGAGGCGACAGCGGCCCCTGCTGTTGGAAGGCTCAAGCTGCAAGAGAGGAGGCCCCCTCCAGCCTGAGGTGAAGCCACGCCCCTCACTCCCCCTCCCTCTGGAATCCTACCTCACTGCCCCTTTACTCCTTGTGCTTCTGATTGGCTGCACATTTTCTGACGTGCTCATGATCTGTGGGGACGGTCCAATCACGCGCGCCCAGGAAGCCCTGTGGCAGCAGGCGGGAGGTTGTTGTGGGCGCCGCCATAGCCACGTTGCTGGTTGTGCTGGTGGAGAGGCGCAGGTGGCTGAGCCAGTGCTGCCCTGTGAGCTCCCTCCCCGCAGGAGCCTCTGCAGGACCCCCGACTCGTGAGAAGCTGGGAAGGGTGAGTGTGTGAGAGCATCTCCTGAGGCCCCAGGGCGGGCGGGGTCCAGGAGGGGACCTTGGGGTCCTCACTCTGCAGCACTGACCTTGAACACTAGGACTCCCAGTTGAACCCATTGTGCAGTGAGGATGGGGGAGTGCCCGGGGACCTTCATAATGGGCAGGGCTTCCTTTTTATTGTTTAAAGGTCTTGAGTTGAACAACAGCATCTCGAGCCCCCAGCTCAGTCCTCAGTGAAGCTCCTCCTAAGGATCTGGGGCAGTTTTCTTGTTGCTGACACCAGAGCAGCACAGACTCCAGCAGTTAGAATGAACAGCCTTGTTTCCCTCCGAGTTTTGCTGCAAGGTTGAGGGGCAGCATGTGGTGCTGGCGCTGTGCTTGGCAGAGGCCTGGGGTGGCACAGCGACCTTGTAGACAAGCCAAGGGAGTGCGCGGGGACTCACGCAAAGGGGCTTCTCTAGAAGAACCTGACGCAGGAGCTGTTAAGGCAGCACTACTGATTTATCCTGATGGCTTCTGGTATGTTGTCACCCATTCCCTTAAGATCTCATGAATGGGATTAAATGTCCCCATGAGTTGTAGTGGGAATAAGTCAGGTTCAGCAAAAAACATTAGGCAGGGAGCAAATCTGTGAATGTCCAGAACTATTGTCTCAATGCCAAGTGCTGCTCTCTGCCCTGAAAAATCACAACAGGAGTCACTATTTCCTCCAAGATACAATTCCATAAGTTGTCTTTTTATTTTCCTATCTCACAAAATAAGCATTAGGTCTTTAGAGGAACTGTTTGCTGTGAAAAATAGGCATGGGAGAAAAGCAGTGAATGCCCACCTGACACAGCACAGGAAGGCATCACTGCTCTGTGTGGGTGTGCGTGACCGTGGTTAAGATGACATTGGGACTCCTGTGTCTCCATCAGAATGCCTGGGTTTCAGTTCTGTGCCAATGCAGTGTGCAGCTACTGCCCAGGCTGGGAGGCAGCAGACAGTGGCTTGGGTAGCAGTGTGCAAAACCTGTCGTATTTATCTTCAACTTGCGATCCTCTATTGAAACTTTTACATGGTCCTCACTAACTCTTTTTGTTTTTCTGAGTTTCAAAATACTCTAACAAAAAGCATGACTAACTTATCCTCTGGCTCACTCATTCCCCCTGGAGGAGAGCAGTAGATTGGGGGTTTCCATTCAGAGTTGCAGCTGATGCCCTTAAACTTGAGGGCATCTGTTGTTTTCCATTTCTGTTTAATATAGCTAAGCCCCTCGGAGCTTTGCTAATTCAGAACTCCATTCCTTGGTGACATATTAATGTCATCTAGAGAAATGATTGATGTGCTCTGGGTTCTCTCAGCCTTGGCTACCTAGGGAGTAAAATCTTGGCAAAAGCCCAGGTAAATCCTAGGGTAGTGAGCTTGGGATACACAGCAGTTTCATTTTGCATCCACAAGTTGGTTTAGTCAGAGGATAATTTGTACCTAGAAAGAATCTTTGTGAAGGTGAAGTGTTGTTGGCCTAGAAAACTTAACAGTTTGTGAGTGTATTTGTGACTGGTTTCATAAGTTATTTCAGTGAATATTTGCAGTGGTCCTATTCTGGTGGCAGAAAGGGTAAAAAAAAAATGTGAATATATTTGACAGGTTTAAATAAAAGTTATTATTGTTTGTGTTCAATATCTGGGACAAGGGTCTTTTAAGCTTAATTTTATTTTTACTGGAAAGCAGATATGCAGAGATGAGGAAAGACAGAGAGGAAGACCTTCTGTTCATTGATTCAATCCCCAAGTGACTGCAAAGGTCTGAGCTGCGCTGATCCAAGCCAAAAACCCAGAATCTGGTTCTTAGTCTCCCATGTGGGTGCAGGGTCCCAGCGCTTTGGGCTGTTGTGAGCTGCTTTCTCAGGCCACAGGCAAGGAGTTGGATGGGAAGCCGGGTCACCAGTGTTAGTACTGGCATCTACATGATATCCTGACCGCTGCAAGGAGTGGATTTTAGCAGCTAGGATACTGCTCTGGGCCCTCTACATAACTTCTTAAAGGGGACAAAAGACCAGAAAGAGCTGACACCTGCTATCCACTAACATTAACCTGCACCTGTATATAGAGATTGAGCCTTGACCCTGAGGCCTCTGCTAATTGCAGATGATGAAATAATTGAATTGTGTTGTGATTAGTTGTTGGTAGTAAATAGCACAATGTTATAAAACCGGTCTCAGTGAACGCAACCTTAAGTTGTAGTTAAATGTGCTGCATCAGAGAGCTAAAATACTGGAGGAGACACTGCAGGCTGTGAGGAATTCCTGGGTCCACACTGCCACATTTCTGGCTGCTTCGGATTCCTTCCATCAGTGCAGTGAGCCCCCTGGGCACTGTGTCCTCAGTGAGAGTGATCCCCAAGGCCTGGGAACGTGGGGAAGCTGCTGAGTGTGGGTCTCCCTGTGAAGTGTAAGCAGGCTGTTTCCCAGAGCTCATTCTTGGTCATGTCCTGGTGCTTTGATTTCCAGTTTGCTCACTGATGCAGGGATACAGGCCTGTCTGCTGAGCCACTGTGAGCTGCATCTGAGGCCAGCTTGTCCCACATGCCACTGCAGGCTCATGAGGTACTGATGGCATCCTCAACAACCCTAACCCACATGCCAGCCCTTCCAGGCCCAGCTGGGCTATGCTGGGCCACAGTGAGTCTCTAGCATGCCCCCTCCTACAAACCAACTGCACCAGGGCCAGGTGGTCTCAGCCAGCACCTCATGTGCTCACAGCCGCCCTTGCCAGCTCCAAGACAGCTCTGCCAGTGTCCTCTAAGCCACATCTCAGCCCACCCCATTTCCCCACAGGCTGCTCTAGGGCTAGGTCATCTTTGCCATTGCAACCTGCCCCACAGTAGGTACACCCCGCCAACCTGCTGGCACTGGATCCAGGCCCAGGCTGTTAAGCTGCACCCACCCCTGCCTATATCCCCAATGATCCTGTAGCACACCCGCCCGGTCCACAGCTTTATGGCCAGGCCAGTTTGGCCATCTAGTTCTTCAGACAGCCTCTTGCCCACCAGTCACCGTCACGCTCGGTAGCCTGGGTTGGTTCTACCTCCCCTGCACCCCCACCCCACCCGACACAATAACTTGTTGTCTAGGATGGAGCCAGGCCTCCTGGGCCAGAGTACATGGACCCCAGCCTTCATGTACCACACTCTGCCTACATTCCAACACCAGACCCAACCCTACCAGCCCCTACACTTCCCCTAGCACTCCTGCCTTGTCCCCTGCTGTAGGGACAGGCTTGCTTGGAGAGAGACACCTTATCCCTAGCCCACTTGACCCTCCTTGCCACAGGTATTTTAAGATCAGGTAGAATCAGCCAGTGCTTGCCACCTGACTTGCACCTCTAACATGCCCCAGGATGGCCACTCCAGGGCCTGGCCAGCTTGGACGATGCCCCCGCTCCCTTTACCTGCTTGCCACCTGCTCTTGAGCTAAACGGGCCAGTCTGATGACCCCCTACCCCTCTAGGCCTCGAAGTGCTCCAGGGCCAGGCCCACTCTGCCCAAGACCCCAGCACACCTGCCCAGCTGCTCCACTTGCTGCTATAGAACCAGGTGGGCTCTGCCAGTCACCTGACACCCCCAAGAGGCTGCTTGCCCACCTGCCACTCCAGGGAAAGGTTGGCTTGCACTGCCAGGCAGCCCATAGACCACTGCTGCACATTTAGTTAGTATCCCCTGTCCCCCCATTTACAACTCTGCTCCCCTTAACCCCACCACTCTTTCCTAGCTTGCCTGTAAGCCACTCCAACATCAGGTGGGCTCAACCTGTGCTCCACACACATCTAACTCTCACCATTGCCCCCTACTGCTGATCTAGGGCCAGGCCTGTTCAGACAGCACTTCACAGCCCTGAGCATGCACTCTGTCTGCTCCAGGGCCATATCTCCCAAGCCACCTAGGCCAGTGCACCCCTCAGCCCTAGCTGGAAGGCCGCTCAGCCCCATGTGCTGCTTGGTTGGTATCCACATGTGCCCCAGTATACACATCATGCCTTTCAGAGCCAGTGGGTCATGGCAGTAGGGCCGGAGCCCAAGGCACCCACTGGCCGCTATCTCGGTTACAAGCTAGACAAGCAGGTGCACTGTGAGCCCCTCTCTTTCTGCCATCTGCTTCATAGCCAAGTCATCCTGGCCAGTGTTCCTGCTCCCGAAGCACTGTAGTCCTCCATTTCAGGGCCAGACTGAATTGCAGTGAGGAGAGGAAAAAAAAGGGCAGCCAGTGATCCCGCTCCCTCAGCAGGCAGTGTGCGTGCCAGTCGCTCCAGGGGTTGGCCCCTTCTGCCAGGGACCCTGCAGCCCCGGCCTGCAAGCCTTGAGTCCCCTGCCCCACAACATGCCCTCTCTGCTACCTCACCAGACCCTCCAGTGTCATCTCCCACACCCCTAGCCTGCCTAGAATCTCCTCCAGGCCCAGGAGGGCTCAGCCCCACAACACTCATTTCTTGCCTGCCCGCCCCCATAGCCTTTGACTTTCCTGCAGGTCAAAGCAGGCTAGTGTGGTAGTGCTGAGGGTGCTGTGTTTGTGGTCCTGGTGATGCAGCAGATGACATTGAGTGCTGGGGTGGCAGTGGTGGTAGGGGACATGGCTGGTTGAGCACACCTGGACCTGGAGTGGCTGGCTAGTGGGCCTGGGTTTAGGGTTGCCATCCAATTTGGCCCGGTTCTGCAACAACCAGCAGACCAGCAGGGCAGTTGTGCTGGGTGTGTGGGGATGCTGGGAGGGCCTGTGTGACCCTGAAGCAGGTGGTGGAGGAGGGAGATCGGGGGCATGGGGATGTTGGTCTGACCCTGGAGCAGACTCGTGGGGGGTTGGTGCTAGAGGCACTGGCAGGAGTGCTAGAGGCATGGTGGGCACAGGAAAAGCAGGATGGTGGGCAGGCATGCTTAATGAAAGGAGAGGCTGGCCTAGCCTGCCTGGCCCTGGAGCAAGCAGAGGGCAGTTGTGGACATGAAGGCGCTGGAATGTTGTGTGAGGAGTCAGCCTGGATCTCTGGTCCCTGGTAAAATTATCCTTTAAAATGTGAGAACATGGTCTTCCCCTATTTCCATGTCCTTCCTGTTCCCTTCCTCTGGGGAGGGAACACAGGGATAGAATCAGCATATTAATCATCCCTCACAGCTGTTGCCATATCAAATGCAGTGAGATGTGGCTCACACTAACCTCATCTCTGGGTCACTGTCAAAGGAACTGCACTTCAGCTTTCAGCTTATCTCCAGGATGGTGTTGTGGGGTGCAAGCAAGATCATGCCGGACATGTCTCAGGTTTTTTAAGGAGTCTTTGTTAATCACGTTTGGTGATAACAGGGCCCACTAGAAATTAACAAATGCCAAATCCATGTGACAATCATGGCTGAATGGAAATCCTGAGAGGCAGAAATGTTCATTACCCAGAAGTCTGTCTGTTAATCAGAAGACCTATGTCCCAGCTTCCCCAGCAATATGTTATCCAAAGAGACATACAGTGAACAGCCAGGACAGACTTACAAGGCTGCAGACCTTCCCATTTCCCTGCCTTCTCTGCCCACATTCCATTACTGCTAGGCCTCACCTCTCCTGGAACTTCGGAAAGTAGACAAGTTAGTAATACAATGCATCTTAGAATTAACATCTTCACTGTCATGCTCAAAGAGTGAAAAGAAAATGAGGAATACAGACATACAGAGGCCATGCACAGGGGCTACCTGTCCTCAGAGATTGTCTGCAGGAATCAAGAGAGCAAGCAGGTTCTGGGGAGGCCAAGAGTCAGAGTGTTGGAGCAATGGAAGCACTTGACCAAGAGAGTGAGCCACAGCTGTTCAGGAGCCTTTATTGGGGTTTGTGAGGGGAGTGGTTACACAGCAATGCAATACCTCCCCTCTCAGGTTCCAGGTGATGATAGATGAGTGTCCCAGGGGGGCAGAAGGGAAAGCCTAGATGGAGTGGGGGCTGTGTCTTTCAAGCTGGTGACCCTGAACTGGCTGCCTACCCTAGTCACAAGAAAGAAGCCACAAGTCTGACCCTCTGCCCATTGCAAATAAGCTTCCTCTGTGCCATTGGGGTGACTCATGTGAAACCCTCCCCTTGACGGTGCATAAAAGACACTATTTCCACCATTTTCTTTTGGGCTTTCCTCCTTTGGAGCCCCGTCCTGCCACTAGTGCTGCAATTATTTTCCTTCCTCTTATGAAATAAATCCTGCTTTGCAAGCTAGAGATGTCTGTATGAAAACTGTGTCATATGAGAAAAAAAAACAAGGTTGTTGCTGCAGTGTTATGCTTCAAATGCCTTGCAACTCTAGCCCACCTTGCTCTGGGGCAGCAGGAAGTCCTTGTGGGCAGACAGGCTAGAATTGAATGTTGGGGCTGCCTTTCGGGCTCTGGATGTGTGACACACCACTTGACGGATAATTAAGGTAACAGGGTGGGCATGTTGTGGGGTGGGGGACTCAAGGCATGCAGGGTGGCTGGCAGAAGGGACCCAGTGCTGAGGGAACAGGATCACTGACTGAGCCTGACTGGCTCTCGGCAACAGGTGGTGGACAGTGTGATAGTGCGCTTGGGCTAGAGGTGCACTGGTGCTGGCTCACCAAGTCTGGCCCTGGATGGGCAAGTGTGGCAATGGAGGGAGTGTGTTAGAGGTGCAGCCTTACCCCAGCACGATTCGGCCCTGAAGTGGACTATAGTGCTGTGGGAGCAGAGACACTGGCCAGGATAACTTGGCTCTGAAGTAAATGGTGGGAGGACAGTGGGTGTAGAGTGCACCAGCCCTGGAAAAGCTGCCAGTGGGTGCCTTTGGTCTTTGGTTGTTGTTGTGACCTTTGTCCCTGGAGCACACAGTGTGCATGCCCAGCATGCATGGGGGTACCAGCTAAGCCCTCTTGGCCCAGGAGTGGACAGTGGGCAGGGTGGAGTCACTGTTCAAGGACACGTGGCCCTGGAGCACCTGGCAGGTGGTTTGCAGCTGATGTGGTCTAGCCTCAGCCTGGTTTTTCAGTGGCAATCAGGGCAATCAGGGCAGCATGGCCCTGGAAGAGACAGTGGGTGGTGGGCAGTCTGTGGACTCACAGGGTGTGGTCTAAGTGAGCAGCTGGCACAGTGGGAGCACTGGGGGTGCGTGGCATGCTGTCTGATATGGCCCAGGCAAAGGCCCAGAGAGGGGGCGTGTGGTGTGTGACACTAGGTGAGCGTGCCTAACCCTGGAACAAACAGTGTGAGGGTTGCTTAGTCTATGAGCTAAGGGTGCTGTGCAGGATGCACTGGCCTGGGTGGCTTGGATGACGTGCCCTAGAGTGGATGGCGTGCTTGCTGGGTCCCGTGAAGCAACCTCTGATTAGGCCTAGCCCTAGAACCTCAGGAGGGGGCTGTGAAAGAGGAAGGCCTAGAGGGGCGTGAGGCACCAGCTGAGTCCACCTGAACCTTGAGTGACTTGCAGACAAGCCGGGAAGAGGGGGCTAGAGGATTGGTTGTTGGCGAAATGGACAGCAGGCAGACTGGGGGTTCGGGGATGCTGGCTGAATCAGCAGGTCCTTTCAGCAGTGGTGTATGAGCTGCCTGTGCAGGGTGAGTTCCTGGAGCAGCAGGTGGGTGAGCAGCCTGCTGAGGGTGCTGGGTGGCTGGCAGAGCCTACCTGGTTCTGCAGCAAGCAGAGCAGCCAGCCTTTGTGTGTGTGTTTGGTGTGTGTGTGTGTGTGTGTGTGTGTGTGTGTGTGTTTGGTGGGTGGTGGTGGATTGCAGGCAGAATTTGCCTGACCTTGGAGCAGCAGAAATAGTGAGTGGGAAGGCCAGATGCATGGGGATCGTTGACCTAGTCCTTGAAGCTCTGGAGCACTCAGCAGGCAGGCTAGAGAAGCGTGGGCTCCATCTACACTGGCCTGACCCTGCAGTGCCATCCTGATGGGTTCAAGAGGTGCAGGGTGAGCAGGCAGTGCTGACTGATTCTGTTTGCCTTCAAAGCCACCTGGGGAGCAGAGGGCCAGGAGGACTGGAAGTTAGGGGTCTCCTTCCAAGTAGGCCTGTTCCTGCAGCAGGGGACAGGGCAGGAGTGCTAGAAGGAAGTGAAGGTGGGTGGGTCTGGCCCTGGAATGCAGGCAGAGTGTCATGCAGGACGGCTGGGAGAGACTGGCTCCACCCTGGAGCAGGGGGCGTAGCGATGGGAACCCAGGGGCCAGTGGCCAGCCCAGCTTACCCGACCCAGGGAGAGGCTGTGTGAGTGAACAGGATCATCCCCCAGCTCGCCTGGCACTAGAGCTGTGACCGGGCAGACATGCTACAGGATCATAGGGAGAGGAGGGAAAGAGGCGCATGGCCAAGGCCCCTGCACCCTGGAGTAACAGGCATGTCCACCAGGTTCACCTCTTCCTCTGGGGGGGTGGCAGTGGCCAAGCCAACCTGGCCCTAGAGCAGCATGTGGGGTGTCAGGGTAGGCTGAGAAGCGGTGCTAGGGACTTTGGCAAAACTGTCCTGGCCCAGGAGAGGAGCACTAGGGGCGCTGGCCATGACTACCTGGCCATGGTGCAGATGGCTTGTGGGAGGGGTCATTGTAGAGACTCACTGTGGCCCAGCACAGCCCAGCTGTCCCTGGAAGGGCTGGCATGCAGGTTAGGGTCACTGGGGACCTAGGCACAAACACTTTTATCCTGGAATGGCACTCATGGACAGCAACCTAGAGGTGAGCCGCTCAGCTAATGAGCAAGCCTGCACATGAAGTGACTGGCATGGTCACTAGGGGTTGAAGTCGCTGACACCTTCCAGGAGAAATCAGCTACCAGGACAGTGGCACCGGCAGACAGCCTTGCACCAAAAAGAGGCAGAGACTGTGGTGAAAATCATTCACTTGACTGCTGCTTATTTGTTATTAAAGATTTATTTGTTTTTCTTACAAAGTCAGATATACAGAGAGGAGGAGAGACAGAGAGGAAGATCTTCCATCCGATGATTCATTCCCCAAGTGACTGCAATGGCTGATGCTGCTTCGATCCAAAGCCAGGAACCAGGAACCTCCTCTGGGTCTCCCACATGGGTGCAGGGTCCCAAAGGTTTTTTGCCATCCTCGACTGCTTTCCCAGGCCATAGCATGGAGCTGGATGGGAAGTGGAGAGGCTGGGATTAGAACCAGTGCTCATATGGGATCCCGGCATGTTCAAGGTGAGGACTTGAGCCGCTAGGCCATGCCGCCAGGCCCGACTGCTGCTTATAATTACAGTTAGGATGTAACTTATTACATCCAGAACAGGATGTCCAAACTTCTAATTCCATCAGTGTCAGGGATCTCCTGGATTCCCTTCCTCCCAGCCACTGGCCTTTCACTTGACTGGCCATCATTGGACCACTGCCTTGCTTGTTCAGCATCAATGGTAAGATGTGGGCAGGGCAGCCTCTGGTCTGGCGACCCAGCTGGGTGCTGACTGATTCCACAGCAGTGCTGCTAGCTAATACTGGGTTCTGTCAGAGCCACAGGCATACTTCTCAGTTGGAGTTGAGAATTAGTCCAGTTATTCAGTCAGCACTGAGAACAACACAATTGTGTTTCTGGTTGGTTTATTGGGCTTTATATAGAGTCATCATACTTGTCTAAAAGTGTACCTGTCAATAAACCTTTCAAAATTTACATTGAATAGGTGTGTATATTACCTCAGCCCTTTGAAGTTAATTTAAATGCATATTTTATACATTTATACATTTTTGTTTCACATGATTTCAACATCACAGAGATTTATACATGCTTCAAAGTGCATTATAAAAAGATTATTTTTTTAAAAGATTTATTTGCTTCCTATCAGAGAGTCAGATTTCAGAGATAATAAGAAACATGGAGGAAGGTCTTCCATCTGCTGGTTCACTCCCCTAGTGGCAGCCTCCACTGGAGCTGAGATGATGCAAAGCTAGGAGCCAGGAGCCTTCACCAGGTTTCCCATATGAGTGCATGGCCCCAAGGCCTCGGGCCATCCTCTACTGCTTTCCCAGGCCACAAGCAGGAAGGTGGAAGTGAAGTGGAGCAGCTGGACATGAACTGACACCCATATGGGATCCCAGCATGTGCAAGGAAAGGACATTTGCACTTGGCTTTCACAACTTGCCTAAACTATTTTTACAGGTGCTAATTCCAAGGGTCTGGCAGCGTGGCCTAGTGGCTAAAGTCCTCACCTTGAATGCGCCGGGATCCCATATGAGTACCGGTTCTAATCCCTGCAGCTCTACTTCCCATCCAGTTCCCAGCTGTGGCCTGGGAAAGCTGTCGAGGATGGCAAAAAACCTTTGGGACCCTGCACCCATGTGGGAGACCCAGAGGAGGTTCCTGGTTCCTGGCTTTGGATCGACACAACATCAGCAATCACGGTCACTTGTGGAGTGAATCATCAGATGGAAGATCTTCCTCTCTGTCTCTCCTCCTCTCTGTATATCTGACTTTGTAATAAAAATAAATAAATCTTTAAAAAAAATAACAAGTGCTAATTCCAATATTTATCTTGTTACAGAAGTTAAATAAAGTGCCAGAATTTGAAGCTTATGAATTTCTGAATGCCTGTCAAGAATGCCTTGAAGGCATAATTATCTGATTGCAACAGAATCTGTTTACATAAAAGGGTACAGATTAGATTTTCCTCCTGTCTCTGTATCTTACTTAGCAATAAAAATAAATCCGTGTTTTACAAAAAAGCAAAGAATTGTATTTAATCACGAACAAACATTGTTCATAGGTCACAAGAGGCTAGTTATTCTTATGTTTTTATTTAGACAATATTTAGCTCAAATAAAAAATGTTTAAAGACTTATTTTATTTTTATAGCAAACTCAAATATACAGAGAGGAGGAAACACAGAGATTTGTCTAATGATTCACTCTGCAAGTGACCGCAATGGTTGGACTGCACCATTCCGAAGCTAGGTGCTTGGAACTTCTTCCATGTCTCCCACATAGGAGCATGGGCCCAAGGCTTTGGGCCATCCTCAACTGCATTCACAGGCTACAAGCAGGGAGCTGGATGGGAAGCAGGACTTAAAGGATTAGAACTAGTACCCATATGGGGTTCTATTGCATTTTAGGTGAAAAGTTTAGCCGCTAGACCAATATGCCAGGGCCTAAATCAAAATTGAAGGTGTAGAAATCTCTGGTTGAATATTCATTGCTTTTGGAGGGCTCTGCTCTAGCAAGTTACTGAACAAGCTTTCAAAGTAACATTTTGATGTTTGCCAGTAGATGTTACTTAGCTTGTCCTGTACCCCATCCCTCTGGATTAGGGCCGGGTGTGGGTGAAGCATACAAAAGAGAAAGGAAAATGCTTAAAGCTTGGAAAAAACTGCAGTTTCAAGCAGAGGAAGAGGGAGGAGGAGGGGGAGAAGTGGTTGTGGCCGCTCAGATTCTCAGTGAGGAAAGCTAGCTAGGGAACTTCAGACAGAGGAGGGTGAAGCAAGGAGTGAGATGGGAGAAGTAGGTGGAGCCCAGTGTGACTTAGAGAGAGGGGAGAGGGTGGGGGGAAATATTGCTTATTGATCAGATTGTATAATATTGCTTTACAGGCAGCTGGCTTATGCTGTAGGCACAAGGAATATCCTAGTGGCTGCACAAGCCAGAGCTGAGCTGATCCTAACCCAGGAGCCAGGAACTTCTTCCAGGTTTCCCATGCTGGTAAGAGTTCCAAGGCTTTGGACCATCCTCCACTGCTTTCCCAGGTCACAAGCAGGGAGCTGGATAGGAAGTGGGGAAACCAGAACTGGAACCATTGCTCAGATGGGATCTTTGCTAGTGTAAGGCAAGGACTTCTAGCCACTAGGCTACTGTGCCAGGCACAAATGATAGATTTCTTTAATGACAAACTGCAAGGATGAGCACAGGTCACATTCACGTGAGGTGTTGAAACTGCAGAAAACCTGTAGTCCCAGGAACAAGGTCAGAGATATACACATCTAGGCCCAGCTACAGGCATATAGGGCTCGAGACATGAGGAGGCAGACAAGGCTTGGATAAGTTTCTAAAACACAGGAAGAAACACAGAACATGTCACATAAACCAGCACAGTAGGTGGAGATCCAATTAGAGTCTCAAGTTTGTGTTGTATTTAGTGAAAACCAGCCATTGTGACAATCCATTAACAAAATTATCAAAAATTAGGGGTCTGGCATGATGGCTCAGTTGCTAAATCCTCTGCTTGCATATGTGCTGGGATCCCGTAATGGTGCCTGTTCATACCCAGCAGGTCTACTTCCCACCTAGCTCCCTGCTGTGGCCTGAGAAAACAGTCGAGGATGGTACCGAGCCTTGGGACCCTGCACACACATGGGGTACCTGGATGAGGCTCCTGGCTTCTCATCAACTCAGTTCTGGCTGTTGTGTCCACTTGTGAAGGGAACAAGCAGATTCAAGCCTTTGCTCTCTGTCTCTCCTTCTCTATGTAAATCTGTCTTTCCACTAAATAACTAAATATCAAAATAAATTATTGGAAGTCATTAAGAAAGAAATGCCAGGTAAATAATCAATTTCTGGAATATAAACACAATTCTTCATAAAACTTGTAATCATTCACAAGATTATGAGAGGATTTTCTGAAATACTAAGGATTAAGATGTATTTAAATAGGTGCCGTGGTAATAGCCTAAAGGCCTAAGTCCTTACCTTGTATGTGCTGGGATTGCATTTGGGCACCAGTTGTTATCCCAGCAGCCCTGCGTCCCATGCAGTTCCCAGCTTGTGGACTGGAAGAGCAGTTGAGGACAGCCAAAAGCTTTGGAACCCTGTACACCTATGGGAGACCTGCAGGAGCCCCACACTGGCCATTGTGGCCACTTATGGAGTGAATCAGCAGATGGATGATTGTCCTCTGTCACGCCTCCTTTATGTATATCTGATTTTCCAAGAAAAAATTTTAAAACATCACTAAAACAAATGTTTTAAAACAGAAACCAAAAGTCATAAGTTGTGGAAACTAAGTTACAAAAATACATAACATAACATAATGTAACATAACATAATCTAACAAAACATATCATAATGTAAAATAGGAAATATAATATGAATTACATATGTCACTGCAGGTTTTCTTTTGCTCGATTGAATTAGGACAAGCCCTCTTCTTGGTTTGTCTCTTATACATTGTTGTGAATGTGTAATTAGGAGATAAAACACAGAAAGGAAATTGTAGCAGAATGGTCATATTTTAAGCCACAAAACTATCAATGTACACTAATGGGACTTTTGCGGAAAACCAAACTTAAACTGACGAGAGAATCAAGCTAGATTTCTGGACAGGAGATCAATATATACAATCAAGTTACTATGTACTAATAAACAGATAAGGAACACTATGAAAACAGAAAATACTGACCAGGAAATAAACAACAGTCAGAGAAATGAGACTGAAAAAATTACTTTATGTCATATTTTCAAATATTCTTCAGTTACTCATTTTTTAATATAAATTTACTTGTTTTCATTGCAAGGTAAGATATAGAGTGGAGGAGAGACAGAGAGAAAGATGTTCTGTCCATTGATTCACTCCCCAAATGATCACATCAGCGGGAGCTGGGCTGATCCAACAGTAGGATCCAGGAAATTCCTCCATATCCCAAGGCTTTGGGCTGTGCTCAACTGCTTTCCCATGGCACAAGCATGGAGCAGGATGGGCAGGCAGCAGCGCTGTTGGGATTAAAACTGGAAGCTATATGAGATACTGGTGCGTTCAAGGCAAGGACTTTAGCCAGTAGGGCACTTCGCTGGGGCTCAGATCTGCATTTTAAAAAGTCAAATGAACTGGGCCTGGCGGCGTGGCCTAGCGGCTAAAGTCCTCACCTTGAACAACCCAGGATACCATATGGGCACCGGTTCTAATCCCGAAAGCTCCACTTTCCATCCAGCTCCCTGCTTGTGGCCTGGGAAAGCAGTCGAGGATGGCCCAATCAATTGGGACCCTGCACCCGTGTGGGAGACCCAAAAGAGGTTCCTGGTTCCCGGCTTCTGATTGGCTCAGCACCGGCTATTGCGGCTCACTTGGGGAGTGAATCATCAGATGGAAGATCTTCCTCTCAGTGTCTCCTCCTCTTTGTATATCCGACTTTGTAATAAAATAAATAAATCTTAAAAAAAATCAAATGACATAATATCCATAACATAACATGATATGCTTAACATCATATCATATTAAATTAAGGCAAACATGTGGTATCTAACCTTATGGGATTGGTTCATTTCCCTTAGTATTATGGTTTCCAGTTTGGCCCATTTGGCCACAAAGAACTGCATTTTTTTTTTTTTATTTCAGAATGAAACAGGAATAATGTATTTCTTTATTAATATTTGTTGAATAGGTCAGATAGTTTTGTATAAAAATGGAAGCATTTAAATTTGCATGCACAGTTAAAAGTTGATATATTTCAATAAATGATGTATTTTTTTTTAAATTTTATTTTAAATTCATTAATTACATTGTATTATGTGACACAGTTTCATAGGTACTGGGATTCTCCCCACCCCTCCCCAAACCCTCCCACTATGGTGGATTCCTCCACCTTGTTGCATGACCACAGTTCAAGTTCAGTTGAGATTCCCCCATTGCAAGCATATACCAAACATAGAGTCCAGCATCTTATTGTATAGTCAAGTTCAACGGCTTCTTAGGTATACACTCTCTGGTCTGAAGACAGAGCCAGCAGAGTATCATCCCGATCAATTAAAAGCTCCAACATACCATCAGCAAAAATTTACATCATTATGGAATTAATTGACATAGTAATGAGTAACCAATATGGTAAAAGTAAATGCGATTTCTTATCCACCTTCTGTGACCACCTCATTGACATTTCAATTTTGGTTTATACACAACATATAACATTCATAACATAACTTGTTATACATAACATCATATCATCTTAAATTAAGGCAAACATGTGGTATTTAACCTTTTGGGATTGGCTCATTTCCCTTAGCATTATGGTTTCCAGTTTGGCCCATTTGGCCACAAAGAACTGCATTTTGTTTTTTTTAATAGCTGAGTAGTATTCCATGGAGTAGATGAACCATAGCTTTCTTATCCAATCGTCTGCTGATGGGCATTTTGGCTGCTTCCATGTTTTTGCAATTACTGATTGTGCTGCTATGAACATAGGAGTGCATGTTGATTCCTCATAAAACAAGTGTTCTGGATATATTCCTAGGAGTGCTATTGCCGGGTCATACGGTATGTTGTATTTGAGTTGTTTGAATGTTCTCCATACTGATTTCCATAGAGGCTGTACCAGCCTGCAGCCCCACCAGCAGTGGAGTAGGGTTCCCTTTTCCCCGCAACCTCGCCAACAAGTGTTGTTGGTGCTTTTATTCATGTGGGCCAGTCTTACTGGCGTTAGGTGGTACCTCATTGATGTTTTAATTTGGATTTCCCTTATTGCCAGGGAACTTGAGCATTTTTTTATATGTTTATTTGCCATTTGGGTTTGTTCCTTTGTGAAGTGTTTGCCCATTTCCCGTGCCCATTTCTTGAGTGGCTTGTTTGTTTTGACATTTTGGTTGTTTTGTAGCTCTTTGTATATTCTGGAGATCAGCCCTCTATCACCTAAGTCGTGTGCGAAGATCTTCTCCCATTCTGTGGGTTGCCTTTTTACTTTGTTGATTGTTTCTCTAGCTGTACAGAAGCTTCTTAGTTTGATGAGGTCCCAATTGTTTATTTTGGTCTTGATTTCTACTGCATTTGGAGTCTTTTTTAGGAAGTGAGGGCCTACCCCTAAGTGTTGCAGTGTGTTTCCAATATTTTCTTCCAAAAGTTTGAAGGTTTCTGGATGTAGGTTTAAATCTTTTATCCATTTGGATTTGATCTTGGTGTATTGTGAGAGATGTGGATCTATCTTTTTGTTTCTGCAGGCTATCAACCAGTTGTCCCAACAGCATTTATTGAACAGACCTTCCCATTTGCCTGGGTTGTCGTTTGTCTTTTAGTCAAAGATTATTTGGCTGTATTTGTGTGGGTTCCCATCTGGTGTTTCTATTCTGCTCCATTGATCTTCTTCTCTATTTTTTTGCCAGTACCAGGCTGTTTTGATAACCACTGCCCTATAGTATGTCCAGAGGTCTGGGACTGTGATTCCTCTGCTAACTTCCTGTTCTTGAGAATGGTTCTAGCTATTCGTGGTTTTTTGTGCTTCCAGATGAACCTTTGGATCATTGTTTCCAGATCTGTGAAGAATGTTTTTGGCAATTTGATTGGGATTGCGTTGAATGTATATATTGCCTTTGGCAGTATAGACATTTTAATGATATTGATTTTACCTATCCAGGAGCATGGGATGTTACTCCATCTATCTAGATCTTGTTCAATTTCTTTTTTAAGTAGTTTGTAGTTTTCCTCAAATAGGTCTCCAACATTTTTGGTTAGGTTAATTCCCAGATACTTCATGCTTTCCTTTGTTACTTTGAATGGTATCTTGCTGGTTAGATCTTTTTCCAACTTGGGGCTGTTAGCATACACTATGGCTGTTGATTTTTGTTCATTAATTTTGTACCCTGCCACTCTACCGAACTCTCGTATAAGTTCTAGTAGTCTCTGTGTTGAGCCTTTTGGCTCTTCCATATAAAGAATCATGTCATCTGCATATAGTGAAAGCTTGACTTCTTCATTTCCCATTTGGATTCCTTTGATTTCTTTTTCTTGTCTTATGGCCTCAGCGAGTACCTCTAGAACTATGTTGAATAGCAGCGGAGAAAGCGGACATCCCTGTCTTGTTCCAGATCTCAGTGGGAAGGGTTCCAGTTTTTCTCCATTCAGTATGATGCTGGCATTGGGTTTTTCATATATTGCTTTGATTATGTTGTGGATTTTTCCATCTATGCCTACCTTGGTTAGGGTCTTTAGCAGGAAGTTGTGCTGGATTTTGTTGAAAGCTTTTTTTGCATCTATTGATACTATCATGTGATTCTTGTTTTTCAGTTTTTGGATGTGGTGTATCACATTTATGGATTTCCGAATGTTGAACCATCCCTGCATTCCAGGGATGAATCCTACTTGATCTGGATGAATGATCTGTCCGATGTGTTTTTGAATTCTGTTGGCTAGGATTTTGTTGAGAATCTTAGCATCAATGTTCATCAAAGAGATAGGTCTGTAGTTTTCTTTCTCTGTAGGATCTCTGCCCGGTTTTGGGATTAAGGTAATGTTGGCTTCATAGAATGAGTTTGGAAGGGTTGCTTCCTTTTCTATTGTTTTGAAGAGTTTGTAGAGGATTGGGGTTAGTTCTGTTCGGAATGTTTTGTAGAATTCTGTAGTGAAGCCGTCTGGGCCTGGGCTTTTCTTTGTTGGGAGGTCTTTAATCACTGATTCAATCTCTGCTTCAGTTATGGGTTTGTTCAGGTTGATTGTTGCCTCTGGGCTAAGTTTTGGCAGGTTGTGTGAGTCTAAGAACTTTTCCATTTCTTGGTGGTCTTCTGATTTGTTGGAGTACAGTGCTTTGTAGTAATTTCTGATTATGTTCTTAATGGTTGTAATGTCTGTTGTTATGTTGTCTTTTTCATCTTTGATGCTGTTAATTCTTGCTTTCTCTTGTTTTTTCTTTGTCAGACGGGCCAGCGGGGTGTCTATTTTGTTTATCTTTTCAAAAAACCAGTTTTTTGATTCGTTGATTTTGTGTATGTTTTTTTTTTTATTTCTATCTGGTTGATTTCCTCCCTTGTTTTGATGATTTCTTGTTGCCTGTTATGTGTGGGGCTCATCTGCTGCTGCTTTTCCAATTCCTGGAGGTGTGTGGTTAGTTCCTGTATTTGGCGCCTCTCTTGGGCCTTGACATGAGCTCCAATTGCGATGAGTTTACCCCATAGTACTGCTTTGGCAGTGTCCCACAAATTTTGGAATGTTGTGTCAGAGTTTTCATTGGTTTCCATAAATTTTTTGATCTCATCTTTAATTTCTTCCCTGACCCATTGTTCGTTTAATAGCATATTGTTCAACCTCCAAGAGTTTCTTTATTTCCTTGGGCATTTTGAATTGCTGATTTCCAGTTTCATTCCGTGGTGGTCTGAGAGGGTACATGGTATGATTCCTATCTTTTTGAAGTTATTTAGATTTGCTTTGTGTCCTATCATGTGGTCGATCCTGGAGAAGGTGCCATGCACTGCTGAAAAAAATGTATAATCTGTGGTCTTAGGATAAAAAATTCTATAAATGTCTACCAAGTCCAGTTGTTCTAATGTTTGTACGAGCTCTGTTGTTTCTTTGTTGAGTTTTTGTTTTGTTGATCTGTCTATAGTTGTTAGCGGGGTGTTAAGATCGCCCACTATTATTGTGTGTGTATCTATGTCTCCCCTTAAGTCTGTAAGTAATTGCTTCACGAAGCTAGGCACATTGGAATTAGGTGCATATATGTTCACGATTGTAATTACTTCTTGATGGATCAGTCCCTTCACCAATATATAATGTCCTTCCCTGTCCTTTTTGATGTCTGTCAGCTTGAAGTCTAGGTCATCTGAGATTAGAACAGCTACGCCAGCCTTTTTTTCTCGTCCATTGGCATGAAATGACTTTTTCCATCCTTTCACTTTAAATTTCTTACAGGATTTTCTGGTTAGATGTGTCTCTTGTAGGCAACATATAGTTGGGTGCTGTTTGATGATCCATTCCGTTAATCTATGCCTTTTGATTGGTGAGTTTAAGCCATTTGTGTTTAGAGATAATATTGAGAGGAATTGGTTTTGGGCTGCCATGAGTGTAAGTGTGCAAGTGTGTATTTGTGACTATTAGAGTTTTTGATTGGTTGACTTTTCTTGTATGGATTTTAGTGAGGAGGCCTTCCCATTTGCCATCTTTGATTTTGTTTTGTATTTTTTCTTTCTGGGTTTAGCACCTTCCTGAGGAGATTTTCCAGAGCTGGTTTCGTGTTGATGTATTCTTCGAGTTTCTCTTTACTGTTGAAGTATTTGATTTCATTCTCAAATATAAATGAGAGCTTTGCTGGGTACATTATTCTTGGTTGGCAGTTGTTTTGTTTCAGGATTTGATAGGTTTTACCCCATTCTCTCCTTGCTTGGAGCGTTTCTTCTGATAGGTCGGCTGTGATCCTGATTTCCCTTCCCCTGAAAGTAATCTTATCCTTTTTTCTTACTTGTGTTAGAATGGTTTCCTTGTATTCACTTGAAGGTAGCTTGAGGACCACATGTCTGGGAGACGATTTGTTTGGGTCGTATCTACTGGGGGTTCTTTGTCCTTCCTGGATTTGTGCTAGATTTATATTTCCAGTATTCTGGAAGTTCTCCTGTATTATCTCATTGAGCACTCATTGCAAGCCTGTCTCCTTTTCCACTCCTTCGGGCAGGCCTATTATTCTAATATTTGATTTTTTGAGGTTGTCTTTCATTTCCTGTATGGACCTATTGGCTTTCTCTAGATTTGTCTCCAACTGTTTGATGAGCTGCTGCCTTTCATTCTGATTGTCTTCCAATTCTGATATTCTGTCTTCTGCTGTGTTCATTCTGTTGGTTAGGCTTTCAATTTTGTGCTCTATATCGAGGATTCCCTTTTTGACTTGATTTATTTCTGCAGTGATATGGTTTTCGAATGCCTTAGACTCTTCCCAGCGCTTTTCACTCTCTCTGACGAATTTCATCATTAGCTTCTTAAAGTCCTTATCTGATAGTTCCTCTATGTCTTCATCTTGCATCTCAGATATTGGGATTAGTTTTTGGTTGTATTGGGAGGGAGTGCTTGATCTTTCCTCTGGGTCATTGCTTTTTCTGATACTTCTCCTCATTGTGTTTTTGCTTCTTGTTGTTTTGAGATTTTAGAGGTGATTCAGCTGAGCCGGCTCTGGTTTGGGGTCTCCGGCTGAGCCCAGCAGGGCTTACTGCCTGAGTCACCAGCTGCTTTCAGGGTCTGTAGATCACAGCCCCGAGTTGGGTCAGGAGGCTTTGTGGGCCAGCCCTAGCGCCAGGCCCCTTCCCCTGTGGCTCCCTCTCAAAGGCAGTGCCCTACAGATTCACTCTGCCTAGCCGCGCGTGGGCTTTGGGCCACAAGGCTAATACAGCGGGGGTCTCTGCCTCAGTGCTGAGCCGAGACTCTCCTTCAGGGCTTGAGGTTAGCACAGCAAGGGCTCCTGCTGCTCGGAGCCTAAAATCCCCAACCCCGGCCTGTGCTGGGCTGGAAATCTCTGCGGCCCCAGTGACAAACTCGGAAGCGCTGCTCCACTGAGGGCTGCAACACCACAGGCAGGTCTTTCCGAGCGGGCTCCTGCTGGGAAAACCTGTCAGGCCAGTTCAGCTGAGCCCGCTCTGGTCTGGCCTCTCTAGCTGAGCCCAGCTGGGGACTCCGCCCTGAAGAAGCCACTTCCTCAGCTGCACTCTCTCAAGGATGGAAGCGGATCTCTGAGAGGCACAGAGCCCTTGAGGTGAGATGTGCCCCCACTAGTCTGCTCCTCTGCCCAGGAAGTGAGGCCCTGTCGAGCGTTGCCCAGCCTCTGGGGCTCCGGGCGAGTCCAGCAACAAGATCCACGAACTCTCCCGCAGCCAGTCCACAGCTCGGAGCCGATATGGGTATCTCTGAGCCCCAGTCCCACAGCGCCGCTCCTGTTCCCTCTGCACTCTCCCACAGCCGCTGAGCAGCGGGTAGGCAAGCCTCTGAGAAATCTCCCCTGCTTTTCCTCCACTTCTGCAGGGATAATGCACCCAATGATCAGTCCAGTAGCCTCCTCTGGGGTCTCCTGCCTTCCAGGGGACTGGTGCCCCTGTCGGTGTGGGCGCCTATCCTTCCAGCCGCCTCTGTTTTCCCTGGGGCGGTTGAGCCTCTGCTGCCTTCCCCCTGCCTGGGATTGTGACTCACCAGGTTTCTCGCGGCGTGCTGTATTTTCTTTCCTACTTTTTGCGGCTGTTCCTTCACGCTGTGTAGATCTTCTTGCTTTAGTGAACTCCAGTGACCTTCTCGCTCTTCTCCCTACAGTTTCGCGCCTCCTGGCCTGTTTCTCTGCTGGATCGGCTCCCCTCCTTCCCTACTCCACCCTACACCAGCTCTCTGCAGTCGGCCATCTTTTTCAGTCTCCCATTTTGTTTTTTTTTTAATAGCTGAGTAGTATTCCATGGAGTAGATGAACCATAGCTTTCTTATCCAATCCTCTGCTGATGGGCATTTTGGCTGTTTCCATGTTTTTGCATTTACTGATTGTGCTGCTATGAACATAGGAGTGCATGTTGGTTTCCCATAAAACAAGTGTTCTGGATATATTCCTAGGAGTGCTATTGCTGGATCATATGGTATGTTGATTTTGAGTTGTTTGAATATTCTCCATACTGATTTCCATAGAGGCTGTACCAATCTGCATCCCCACCATTTGTAGTATATAAACTAAAATTGAACTGTGAATGGGGGGGTCACAGAAAGTGGTTAAGAAATCGCATTTATTTTTAACATGTTTACTGCTCAATATCATGTCAATGCAATCCATAATGATGTTAATTGTTGCAGATGGTATATTAGTGCTTTTATTTGACCGGGAAGATACTCTGCTGACTCTGCCCTTAGACCAGAGAGGGTCTACCCAATAAGTAGATGGACTTGTCTGGACTATGGGATGTTGGACTCTATGCTTGGCAAATTCTTGCAGGGAGGGAATTTCAACTAAACTTTAACTATGCTTATGCAGCGGGGTGGAGGAACCCACCATGGGGGGAGGGTGGGGAGGAGAATCCCAGATTCTATATAATTACAATACAATGTAATTAATGAATAAATTTAATAAAAACAAAAAGAAGAAAAAAAAAGTCAAATGAACTAATGGGTAAAGAAGCCATTGTAGAGAAGAAAAGTCTCAGAATCTATTGAACATTCAATGAGGTTCGCCTGCAGATTCCTAGGATCTGTTTCTGGATTTCCAGACTTGAACCTGAAGCAGAGAGGGAAGGAGTGGCCAGAAGGTGGACTGATGTGAGAGGCGACAGCGGCCCCTGCTGTTGGAAGGCTCAAGCTGCAAGAGAGGAGGCCCCTTCCAGGCTGAGGTGAAGCCCCGCCCCTCACTCACCCTCCCTCCAGAATCCTTCCTCACTGCCTTCCTCTTCTTCGTGATTGTGATTGGCTGCGCATTATGACGTCATGCGTAGTCATGGAGGCTGTCCAATCAGGCACGCGCGCCCAGGAAGCCCTGTGGCAGCAGGTGGGAGGTTGTTGTGGGGCTCCGCCATAGCCGCTTTGCTGGTTGTGCTGGTGGAGAGGCGCAGGTGGCTGAGCCAGTGCTGCCCTGTGAGCTCCCTCCCCGCAGGAGCCTCTGCAGGACCCCCGACTCGTCAGAAGCTGGGAAGGGTGAGTGTGTGAGAGCATCTCCTGAGGCCCCGGGGCGGGCGGGGCGGGGGCCAGGAGGGGGCCCTTGGGGTCCTCACTCTGCAGCACTGACCTTGAACACTAGGCCTGCCAGTTGAACCCATTGTGCAGTGAGGAGGGGAGAGTGCCCGGGACAGTTCAACCTTCATTTTGGGGCATGGTTTCCTTTTTGTTTATGTAAAGGTATGTTTTGAGTTGAGCCACAGCACCTCGAGCCCCCAGCTCAGTCCTCAGTGAAGCTCCTCCTAAGGGTCTGGGGCAGTTTGCTTGTTGCTGACACCAGAGCAGCACAGACTCCAGCAGTTAGAACAAACAGCTTTGTTTTCCTCCGAGTTTTGCTGCAAGGTTGAGGGGCAGCATGTGGTGCTGGCGTTGTGCTTGGCAGAGGCCTGGGGTGGCACAGCGACCTTGTAGACAAGCTATTTGAAAAACTCCTTTGTCATTTTAAGTCTCGGTCTCTTTGATCCTCTATCCCCAAAGGTGACTAAATCTGAGCACTGTCTGCTAATTGATGTTTGTGATTTCTTAAACTGATATTTTTAAGTGTTATGGTAAATAGATCTTTAAAAAGTCTTTATTTCTTTTCTTTCTTTCTTTTTTTTAATCTTTTATTTGTTTATGTTCAAGTGAGAGTTCAAGTAAGAGAAAGGCCCAGGCCCCTTGACCTACTTGCTAAAGGTCTTGCCTTGAGCTCCCTGGGATCCCATTTGGCGCCGCTTCTAATCCTTTCAGCCCTGCTTCCCATCCAGCTCCGTTCCTGTGGCCTGAAAAAGTAGTTATGGTCAGCCCAAGGCCTTGGGACCCTGCACTCCCATGGGAGACCCAGAAGAGCCCCTGGCTCCTAACTTCTGATTGGCACAGTGCCGGCAGTTGCAGCCACTTGCAGTGAATCAGCGGACAGCAGATATTTCTGTCTGTCCTACTCTCTCTATATGTCTGTCTTTGCAATAAAAAAAAATGAATGTTAAAAAAAAAAGACACAAAGATCTTCTACCCACTAGCGCACTACACAGGTGGCTAAAATAACCGGTGCTGGACCAAACTGAGACCAATAGCCTGCAGTTTCCTCCAGGCCTTGCATGTGGGTGATCAGGGCCCAGGCACTTGGATGATCTTCCACTGCTTTTCCCAGGAGATGAACAGAGAGCTGGGCTGGAAGTGGAGCAGCTCATTCCATATGGGATGCTGGTGTTGCAGTTGGCAGCTTTACATATTATACCACAATGCTGGCCTTTGCTTTAATTTTTGATATGATGACAGTACCTGTGTTGCTTTTCATTTCTCATGTTCAAATTCATTGCAATTGTTTTGAATGTAGGACAATATTATGTCAACAGAGTGGGGATAAATTCTGATGGTGTATGAAGCATGGATAGGGTAGAATGTTTGCAGTCTAACATTTCCTCCATGTACAGTATTTTGTGTTTCTGTAGGATTTGGTTTGACTTTATCTTCTTCATGGAGTGTTAACTGAGATCTCTAATCACATTGCTAAGTAGCAGTTCCCACTGAGTGAGTAGTTACACTGTTGTATTAACTAATACTCATTACTGTCAGTCAGTGTGTATTTTCCTTTGTTCTTCTATGAAATTTTCCTTCATATAATGTGATGCTGTATTTAGAATTAGTGGGAAGAAGCATGTGGTCCTCAAAATTGTGTGTGAAAAGCTGCACCAAACATCCATGCCATTTTTTTTAAAAGATTTATTCATTTTTATTACAAAGTCAGATATACAGAGAAGAGAGACAGAGAGGAAGATCTTCCATCCGATGATTCACTCCCCAAGTAGGCCTCAACGGCCGGTGCTGCCTCGATCCAAAGCTGGTAACCTGGAACCTCTTCCCGTTCTCCCACACGGGTGCAGGGTCCCGAAGTCTTGGGCCGTCCTCGACTGCTTTCCCAGGTCACAAGCAGGGAGCTGGATGGGAAGTGGAGCTGCTTGGATTAGAACCGGCGCCCGTGTGGGATCCCGGCATGTTCAAGGCGAGGACTTTAGCCGCTAGGCCATGCCGCCGGACCCCAGTGGTGGATTTGTGCACGCAGGTATAATGGAATCAGGCATGGTGCTTGCATTCAAACCAGGCACTCTGGGGTTTCTTCGTTCCAAGCAGAATCTTTACCACTGTGATCAACTCCAATAGGTTTTAGAAGGTAAAAATAGCTAAAAATTGGTGGTGATGATGGTCATAATTGAAAAATAATGAGTTCAATTTGTAAATTTTCTGGTGAGTTCTTAGGTGTTTGGTTTTTTTTAAATTTACTTTTATTATATTGTTGACAATCTTGACATAGCTGATTAAGGTAAAAAAGTTCAGGGGCTATAGGGAAGTGGGTAAGATTATTATGTCCATATTGTTTCCTTCTTGTATCTGAGGTAAAGGAGGATATTGAGGGAGAAGCCTCACCCAGTTTCCCACCCACCCCAAGTCCCGGATGTTAGGATTACTCTGATATACTTGATCAAGTGTTTTTTGTTTTTTCTTTTCTTTCTTTTTTGTTTGTTTATTTATTTTTTATTGTATTGTTGACAATCTTTACACAGTTAATTACGGTAAAAAAAAAAAGGTTCAGGGGCTATAGGGAAGTGGGTAACACTATTATGTCCATTTTATTTTCTTCATGTATCTTTACTATAGGGGGTTATTGAGGGAGAAGCCCCACCCAGTTTCCCACCCACCCCAAGTCCCGGATGTGGGGCATACTCTGAGATACTTGCTCAAGTGTTTTTAATAGTTCACCAGTTATGAATTGCTGCCAGTTTTGCCACTCCCAACTCGATGAGGTTGTTGAAGAATCCAATGATTGGCATAGTCCATCATAGAGTCTTCATTTGCCATTATTTCGCTGCCAACATAGAGCTGAGGTGGTTGATTGACCTGTTCGGTCTTCTGTCTGTTCTTGGCTAGGGTTCTGAGTCCAACAGTTTGATGGGGGAGATCCCCAAAGAAATTTTGAGGTATTCCCAGACCAGATTCTTGTATGTTCTAGCAAGCACAGGGCTCAGCACAGTCCATCACCACGATCAGCTGGTGGTTGCAATTGCTGGGTTGGTTCTGTTTTCAGTCCCGATTTCCACTGGAATCAATGGGTGTTGCAGTCCAGCCTGCTTCTGCCCAGCACACACTCGGCCCTCACATCAACCAATGGGAGCTGCAGCCTACTTGGAGCGACCCACAATAACCCCCACCAGGCCCGCCCCCTACCCTGGTTTGCTAGTATGTATAGCAGACTAGTCCAGTCTGTCCCACATTCCATTTGGTTCTTGTACTTGTCAATGGGTGTTAAAACTTAGTTCCATCTAACCAACTCAGCTATCCAGCCCTCACAGATGTTGTTGCGTGCCTCTCTGTCTGGCCACCCCAGCCCCTGTCCTAGTTTTCGTGCTCTGCAGTGGGAGTAGTGACCCGAGAGGGAGGAACCCACTATTTCCCTCCCAGGTCTCTCTTACTTCTGGATTATGCACTCCACAGGTGGTTCTGTTATTTGACTTGAGAGAATTAGCCCCCCCAGTGCCAGCTTCTGCCAGCTGATGCTGTGACTAAGCCCAAACAACCCTCACCCACTCTGATTTATGCTTGCACCAGTAGGAACAATCAGTCCAGCCTGACTTTTCCCTGATCTAGTCCACATGGGGCGCACAGGTGTTGTAGCCCTGCCTAGCCTATTCTGTCCCCATCCCAACCTGCACTCTCCAGTGGGGGTAGCTGTCTGGTGAGGGGATCGGCCTCTTAACCCCCCCCCCCCGCTGGCTCTGCCACTTTCTTCCTGGTTCTCACGCATGTTTGTTGGGTGCTGCAGTCACATCCAGTACAGGCAACCTCACCCTGGCATTCCTCGTTGTGCACTGGTATTTGTCAAGACCAAACCTGGCTCGACCCACACTCTGTCCTGGTGTTCGTATTTGCCAGTGGATGAAAGATGACATGAGCTGATTCAGCCTGGTCTGCCCCCGACCCATGCCAAATGTATGCCAGTGGGAAACTTTCCATAGCTTGTTCTGGGCTGTTTCTTATCATGCTTCTTGCGCTTACCTGCAGGGACTGTGCCCTGCCAGAGGAATTGCCCAGGATCCTCCATCAGAACCCCTCCCAATGCCAGATTTTGCTCATACCAGGGGGTCCATGAGCCAGCCCTACTCAGTTCACCTCCTGTCCTAGCAGGAACAGTGGCTTTTCTTGGCTGGCCTTCAACCCATTCTGGTTCTTGTTGTTGGATGTTTCAGCCCAGCCATGGATTGTCCATACCCACATACAGCTCACACATGGCTCAGAAGGGAGTTGAGACCCAGCCTAGTCAGTCCCACATCTACTCTGGTTCTCCAGGACACCAGACAGTGTTGGGGTCTGACCTGGCCTGGTGCATCCTCTCCCAGTCCACACTAGTGCCACGGGAGACTACAACTGTTTCCTAGTTAGAACATAGCCCCCATTCCAGCACATGCGCCCCTTGGTGGGAACCTCAGCCCAGTAAGAGTCTCCCCTTAGCTCCCCAGTGGGCCTATTCGCGGCTGTAGATCACACACCTGCCAGTGTTTGCTCAGACTCAGCTTGGCAGAGCCCCCTCACTTGTCCTGGCCTCTGCCTCAGACACTGTGGCTTAGCATCCTTAACTCACGTAGACCAGAAGGTACAAGATCCTAGCTCGGCATGACCTGTGTTCCATCCTGGTCTCTAGTTTCACTTGTAGGCTAAGGTTTGCTCAGTCCTGCCCAGTACATCCCGTTCCATTACCAATTGACACATTAGCCAACTGTTGGAGCTACTTTGTCCAGCTTGTCTGACCCCCAGGTCTGGACTACATGTTCATCAGTGGGAGCTATGACTCACAGAGGGGGTTTCCCAAGTTCCTCCACTTGATCCACTCCCAGACCCAGTTCTCATACATGCCAATGGGTTTTATTCCAGTGTCTGACGCAGTCTGGCCTTCCATTTGGCCTTACATGAGCTGGTGAATGTTGCAGCCGAGCCCACCCCACACCCTATTCAGGATGCAGATTCGGGTGCTGCTGCCTTGACAAGTCCAGACTGTTGCGGGTTCCTTTACCTGTGATTGATGGCAGTGGCCTTGGTCACACCTAGCTTAGTGCATCACCACCCCAACTTTTGAGCCATGCAGAGGGGCTAGAATTTCCACAGGGTGTGGCCCACACATCCTGCACTGAATCTACCCCCAGCTATGGTTCTTGAGTGCTAGTTAATGTTATGATTCTGCCTAATGTGACCAGTCTCCTGATCCATCATTATGTCAGGTCAAAGGATATCCTGCTGGACAAGCCCCAAGCCTTAGCTTTTGCATGAACTGGTGTTCACCAACCAGTATTGTTAAGTGATTACAAGTTCTTCAAAGGAAGAGTAATTGCCATTGGTAATCTTTAGGTTTGACTCAGATCCCAGAAGCACAGTGGGATCAACCTGGAGCTACCTAAGCAGAGGTTCTGAGAACACCTCCAAATGGCGCCCTGGCCACCCGGGCACAGCTCACCACGTGTACATGGTAGCTGGAGTCGGGATCTTAGCAGGACACCCCATCCTGGAGCCCACCAACAGCCTCCCAGCTGCTGGAAGTTTAAACCTCCAGGCCCAAGGTTGTGCCCCTCCCCAATCCCATTCACCGCCCAATGTGAGGGGGTAGGTTGTCCCTGGACCTATCCAGTCATGGAGACCTCCTCCCTTGGTGTACTCATCCCGATGGAAGCAGCCCCGAAACCAGGCAGGCCTGGCGACAGCTCACCACTTGCACATGGTAGCTGGAGTCAGGATCCGAGCAGGACGCCTCATCCTGGAGCCCACCAAAAGCTTCCTGGCTGCTGGAAGTTTAAACCTCCAGGCCCATAGTTCTTAGGTGTTTTTTAACATGTAAAAGAATGCAATAAATCATTTCAAAATCTCCAAGTTTATTTTACTATGTCAAATTCCAATCCACATTGGATGTGATTTTCCTGTATGGGGTATTTTGCATTTGAATATAAATGTAACCTTAAGGGATGGTCACACATCAGTGACATAAATTACAGTGATTGTTTCAGTTCTAGAGTTTTTGGGGAAAGGGAATATTAGTGTGCTTGTCTTTTGAAGAATAGGTTATAAAATGAATTAATAAAAAATAAAAAAAATTACAAACAGGGCCCTGCATGCTGACCTAGAAGCATTTGGGTATCAGATATGATCTACCCAAAACAGCAGCCCAGCTTCCTGTATCATGACATTCACTCATTCAAATCTAATGGTTTTCTCTCACTGTTGCCATAATGTAACTGTTTCATGAGGTAAAATATAAAGATTTCTCAAACTATGTTGCTGTCATATTTATGGATGTCCTATGGGCTGAGGCAAATGAAATGTCAAAGTCAAGTGTTGTTGAGGTTTTAGGAACTGGAAAGTGTCATTGAATACTGAGGAATTTTCTTTTGGAACTATTACTAAGAAACTCTAGATTAAATGTCCTATTCAATTTTCATATATAGTTATTCACAAAATTACTTTGAATGTAGAAACATTGAAGTACTTAATACCATGCGGTTATTTTTCAGAAGCATACGTTTTAGTGACAAAGTGGTTTTTCTATGGTATTTTGTAATGTGAACAATACTTGTTGAAAAAATAAGTTAGTGCTTAGCAGTAACATTATGTTTTTTTTTTAATTTGTTAAAAATTTTCATTGGAAAGTCAGATTTACAGCAGCAGAGACAGAAAGATCTTCCATCTGCTGCCTCACTCCCCAGATCTCCACAGTGGCTGCAGCTGAGCCAAAGCAGAAGCTAGGAATAGAGCGTCTTGTGAGTCTCCCATACAATGCAGGCTCACAAGGTATTGTTCTGTCCTTGACTGCTTTCACAGGCCACAAGCAGGGTGCTTGATGGGAAATAGAGCAGCCAGGATATAAACCAGCATCCATATGGGATCCCTGTATGTGCAAGGTAAGGAGTTTAGTCACTAAGCTACAGTGCCAGTCCCAGTAATATTAGTTTTAAAGAAGTAGCAATTGTTTGCATTGACCTGATGGTTACTTGCTTTAATCACTGCCAATTATTGAAATTATTGATACTATTTCATGGATGCCTTTTTGGCACTTGTAAGGCACTATTCTTGCCCAGGATAGCTGATGGATTTTATTTCTCCAGCCACTGTGTCTGCCTCCAAGTTGATGTTGCTTAGCACAGTGGGAACCACTGAAGAGGATAGGAACAATCAAGACCAATGCATAACTCCCTGTCTCCACCTTCTCTTGCAGGTGTAGCCCTGCTGCCTGCTACATGCTTCCCCGGCTGGAGAACACCAACACACCTTCAGTAAGTTGTTTGTTTACTTCTCAGCTTGCTTTACCTTGTATTTGAGGAGTATGATGATAGTTTTTAAGCTAAAATGAAAAACATGTGAGAGAAAGAAGGTAAAATTTTGATAACTAAACATTGGAACTGTCAAAGCTGATTGAAACTTCCTCTCCAGGTTTTCTGTTTTAAATATATATATTTAAAGATTTATATATTCTTTAAAAAGATTTATTTATTTTTATTACAAAGTCAGATATACAGAGAGGAGGAGAGACAGAGAGGAAGATCCTCCATTTCCAGGTGTACTGAAATGGCCCGTGCTGCACTAAAATGAAGCCAGGAGCCCAAATACTCTTCTGGGTCCTCTACATTGGTGCAGTGTCCCAAGGGTTTGGGCCATGCTCAACTGCTTTCCCAGACCACGAGCAGTGAGCTGGATGGGAAGTGTAGCTGCTGGGATCAGAACTGGCATCCATATGGAATCCTGACATGTTCAAGGTGAGAACTTTAGCCACTAGATGACTGCAATTTGCCCTGAGATATATTGACAATAAATTGACAGCACTATTACAATGAGTAAAACAGTGTAAGGGAGTGTCAGTATGGTGGGCTGAATGTATTGCCATATCCTCCATGTGCACCTGAATATGTTGTTCACTGCTCCATTGAAGCCACTGAGGAGGCCTGGCTCTGACAAATACCCTCCATTGTCAGTCCATGGAACCTGCAGTTCTCTCCATGGTTGGAGTTCTGAATCCAGTGATTCAGTTGGGGGGATCCCCAAAGAAACTTGATCTGATGTGATCCCAGACCTGATTCCTGTGTGTGCATGCCAACAGAGGGTCCAGAACATTCCATCACCCCAATCAGCTTAAGCACATGTTGGTGGTTGATATTGCTGGATCAGATCTGTCACCGGTCCTCTCTTCTATACATACCAATGAGTGTTGCAGTCTATCAGAGAGGTGCTCACTGTTTCCCTCATGGGCTCTCTCCTATTCCTGGATCTCGCACTCTGCAGGTGTTTCTGTAGCTTTACTTGAAAGAGTTTCCCTCCTCTAGAACCGTTGTCTGCTAGGTGATGCTGTGGCAAAGCCCATCCAACCCAACCCTCACCCACTCTGGCTTATGCACATAGTAGTAGGTACAGTCTGCCCACCTTGGATTTTCCCTG
Organism: Ochotona princeps; assembly: GCF_030435755.1. NCBI lineage: Eukaryota > Metazoa > Chordata > Mammalia > Lagomorpha > Ochotonidae > Ochotona > Ochotona princeps. The sequence goes on along the minus strand of NC_080837.1, from coordinate 112,560 downwards.
TTCCACTAAACATGCAGGCCAGCAGATGTTATAGCGCTGCCCGAAGTGGTCTACCCAAATACCAGCTCTCACATTCACCATTGGGTGTAGTGACTCAGTGGGGAAGCTCCCTGCAGCCCCCTACTGGGTTTGCCTGCTTTCCCATGGGTCTCATTTGTGATGGTTATGTGCTGTGGCCGAGTCTGGCATAGCATAGTTCACCTTGGCATTTGCCATTGAGTGCTACAGTGTGGCTCAGCCCAGCTTGCCCCCAGTTCAAACTCACATAGGTGGGAGCTACAGCCTAGGCAGTCCAACCAGCTGCCAGTCCCATCCCTAATGTGAATTGTGTGGTGTTGCGGCCCAACTCAGCATGATCCACATACCATTCTGGCTCTCAGATTTGCCTGTGGGTGATATGAACTGGCCCAGCCTGGTTTGCCCCAGACCTGAGCCAAAGGTATGCCCTTGGGTACCATAACCTGGCCTGGTCTAGGCTGCTCCCTGTCATGGTTCTTACTCTCACCTGCAGGGACTGTGTCCCAACAGAGGAATTCCACAAGCCCCTCCTTCAGAACTTATCCCAATGCCAGATCAGTGGGATCATGATCCAGCCCTACTTTGTCCAACTCCTGTCTTAGCTGGAACAGTGGCCTTTCCTGATTGACCTTCAACCCATCCTGTTTTTTTTTTTTTCTGTTGGGTATTTCAGCCCAGCCCAGGATTGTCCACACCCAGACATAGTTCATACATAGCTCAGCAGTGAGAGATGTAGCCTAGTCCATCCTACATTAAGCCTTGTTCTCATGAGCACCAGTGGGTGCTAGAGTCTAGCTCAGTCTGGCACACATTAGACCTAGTCCACACTTGTGCCAAATAAACTGCAGCCATGTAAGAACCCCTGCTCTGGCCCTCACACTTACCAGTAGGAACCACAACCTAGTCAGGGTATACCTTTAGCTCCCCAGCCAGGCTGGTTCCTCGCCACAGATCTTGCTTTTTCCAGTGGTTCTCTGATGCAGCTTGCATAGTCCCTCACATGTCTTGGCCTTTGCTTTCAAGCGCTGGAGCCTGGGCAGTCCCAGCTCTTGCTGGTGGGTAATGTAACCTGGACCTGCTCAGTCTGTTCCCATCCCTAGCCCATGAACACTTTTAGGTGTGAGATCCTAGCTGGAATGACCCGTGCTCCAGCCTGGTTTCTGCACTTGCTGGTGAGTTAAGATTTGCTTGGCCCTGCCTGATCTGCCCCTTTGAACAGCCAGCCCACACGTTTGCCAATAGGTGGAGCTAATGTGCCCACCTGCCCACCTTGCTTGACCCCCAGACGTGGATCATGTGCTCACCGGCAGGAGCTATGACCCAGCAGGAGAGTTTCCCAAGTTCTCTCATTCTGCCTACTCCCAGACCCAGATCTCACTCATGCCCTTGCCTGGCATAGCCTGCCTCTCCATCTTGGCCTTGTAAGAGTTTATGAATGTTGTTGCCCAGGCTACTGCACACCCTCTTTTAGGATGCATATTCTGGTGCTGTAGCTTGAACATTCTGTGTCAGTACCCGTGAATGTTGACAGGTTCTATGGTCACACTAGCTCAACCCATCACCCTCCCAGCTCTTGAGCTAACCAGTTGGACTTGCATTTCCACAGGTTTAGGCCCACATATCCCCCACAGAATCTACCCCTGGATCTGGTTCTCTCTCATGCTGATGTCATGGCCCTGCCTAACCAGACCCATTCCTGTTCCAACATTCAGCCAGGCAGTGGAATCTAGCCTTGTCTGACAGATCCCCAGCCCTAACTTTTGCGTGGACTAGCATGTGGTGGTCAGCAATATTCTTTACTAAGAATCCCTACTCAGGGCTCTCATATGGGCTGGTGTATCAGTTTGACCTATACCGTACTTCTAGTCTCTCCCCTCCAAACCACCATGTCTCAGTCCCCTCATTTTCCTGCAAGTGCATTGGCCCTGTCACTGGGTGTCCCTCAGGATTCAGTTCTTACCTACACGTACAGTGGCCTTATCCATGAATGTCCCTAGGTAACAATTCCACACCCCAAGACTCTAAAGCTTGCCCCTGGGTGAAGCTAGCAGTTGAAGCCTGGTGCCAGTTGGTGCTTTGGCTACCAACAAGCCCAGGATTCAGCACTTGGCATCAATGGCTGTTGCTTGTGCTCCAAGTATTGGGTCCAGGTTGATTCAGGTACCCCTAGCAGCCACCATGCTGCTGGCAGCTCCATTAACACAGTCCTGATGTCCCTCCCACAAATCTTAAAAAAATAAAGAAAAGAAACGGAGAAAAAGAATTTGCAGCTATGCTGACACACTGGTACTGTTAACACATATTTGGCATTAGCCAGGCCCAGGATGCCCACCAGCTCTTAGCTAATTTTCTCCCACCTGTGTAACACTTACCTACGTACAGTGTAAAAAGACAGCTGCCTAGAGCTGAGGTGTTTAACATCTTTTAACAGATTTTAGTGTAAAGGGATGATTCTGATTTCTTTTTTTTTTTAAAGATTTATTTTTATTACAAAGTCAGATATACAGAGAGGAGAAGAGACAGAGAGGAAGATCTTCCATCCGATGTTTCACTCCCCAAGTGAGCCACAACGGGCCGGTGTGCGCCGATCCGAAGCCGGGAACCAGGAACCTCTTCCAGGTCTCCCACGCGGGTGCAGGGTCCCAAGGCTTTGGGCCGTCCTCTCCTGCTTTCCCAGGCCACAAGCAGGGAGCTGGATGGGAAGTGGAGCTGCCGGGATTAGAACCGGCGCCCATATGGGATCCCGGGGCTTTCAAGGCGAGGACTTTAGCCACTAGACCACGCCACGGGGCCCGATGATTCTGATTTCTAAAAAAAAAAAAAAATCCAGTGGAGTTTGATCAACCTGTATTTGAATAATATCATAGAGTACAATGTTTTATTTAATTATATGCACAGCATCAGCTGAGTAAACCAGGTGCCCAGGCTTTCCGTGTGTGTGTGTGTGTGTGTGTGTGTGTGTGTGTGTGTGTGTGTGTTACAGCACACAGGGTCCTCCGTTCCAGTTGCCTTATCATTGTGAACTGCAGTCACCACGCACTGGGATGGAACACTGGATCTTGTTCCTTCTGTCTCTCTTTGCTACTTTTCTGCCTCCTTCCTAGCCCTGGTCTTCACTCTTACCAACCCGTAGCAATCACAATTCTAAGTTTGCAGCTATGTTTTAACATTTATATATGATAACATGTTAGTTTTTTCTACATTAGCCTTATTTTATTTCACTACATCCATGTTCATCTATTTTGAAACAAATAAGAATTTGTTGTTTTTAATGACTGAATGCAATCTCTTGGCATTCATTAGGTTTCACTATAATAACATCAGATGAAGAAATGATATCTAGAGTCAAAAGTAATTTATTATCTTGTTTAGTATACTAATTTAGTATATTTTTGTGCCTTTTACTTCCTTGTCTATTTGTGTGAATATTACATAACAATAAAAAGTAGTCATTCTAATTTGGTTACGTATCTTAGAGGAAATGCCTTTGGTTTTTTGGCGTTCAGTTGTGTAATGGCTATAGGTTTGTTATCTATAGATACTATTTTATTGAGACCTATTTCTGTGTACCTCAACTGAGGAATACTTGGATATATTTATATATTTGTAGATTTCCTCAATTTACATAAATGTTATTACAAAATAAATGTAGAAATTCATTGAGTGCTTTCTATAAGATAATTTTAATGATGCTGGTCCATCTTGTTTATGTGAAATATTTGGTTGTTGATTTTCATTTATTGGCCCATTTACTACATTCTTTAGGTGCACCATGGCTATTGTATGTGAGCTTATTGATGTGATGTCTCATTTATTTTACATGTATAATAGGAATGTTTTTATTAAAGATTTTATTTATTGTAAAATCAGATATATAGAGTGGAGGAGAGAATTAGATTAAAATCTTAGGTCTCATGGTTTCCTCCCCAAATGGGGAAGCCTGGGCTGCTGGATTATAACCGGTGACCATATGGGATCCTGGTGCATGCAATACAAGGACTTTAGCAACAAGGCCACCGCACTGGGCCCTATGATAAAAATTTTACATCTATTTTGTCAGATGTGTTTGTCTATGACTTTTTAATGGTTTTAAACTAGATTTTTGGACTATAAGCAATTATTTCAGAAGAAGCATTAAGTAAATGGAGATTGGACTTTTACTGAGCAATTCCATCTTTTTTTCCCTTATTTTAAACGTCAGACATAGTTAAGATCGTCCTATTGCTGATTCAGTCTAGTTAAGGAATCCAAGTATTGTTAGGCTTAGCATAGTTATGCTTAGCATAATTTTCTTCATCTTAATTTTATAGTAATTCTAGAAAATGTGATGTTAATTTGGTAGAATTTAGTAGTGAAGACACCTAGTGTTGACCTTTGGTTTGAAGAGATTTATTCCTGATTCACTGTTAACTGCCTGTTTTATCAAGTTTTTTGATGTCTTTTTCATTCAGTTTGTAGCCTAATGCTAAGTATCCAGAAATTAAGCCTTTTTTATGATTTATTTGTTTATAACTACAGTTGATAGTCCCTAGCAATCCATTGCACATCCGTTTTTCCAGTAAAGATTTATTTTATCAGGCCTGGTGTGCTGGCCTAGCAGCTAAAGTCCTCACTTTGAACATGCTGGGATCCCATATGGCACCTGTTCTAATTTCATTGAAGCCACAGTCCGTCCGCCTCCCTGGTTGTGGCCTAAAAATGCAGTCAAGGACAGCCCAAAGTCTTGGGACCCTGCACCCGTGTGGGAGACCTGGAGGAGATTCCTGGTTCCTAGCTTCAGATTGATGCAGCGCTGGCCATTGCGACCAGTTGGGGAGTGAATCATCGGACGGAACATCTTCCTGTCTGTCTTTTCATCTCTCTGTATATTTGACTTTGCAATTTAAAAAAATTTTGGGGACTGGCGGCGTAGTCTAGCAGCTAAAGTTCTCGCCTTGAAAGCCCCGGGATCCCATTTGGGCACCGGTTCTAATCCTGGCAGTCCACTTCCCATACAGCTCCCTGCTGTGGCCTGGGAAAGCAGGAGAGGACGGCCCAAAGCTTTGGGACCCTGCACCCGCGTGGGAGACCTGGAAGAGGTTCCTGGTCCAGGCATCGGATTGGCACGTACCGGCCCATTGTGGCTCACTTGGGGAGTGAAACATCGGATGGAAGATCTTCCTCTCTGTCTCTCCTCCTCTCTGTATATCCGGCTTTCCAATAATAATAAAATCTTAAAAAAAAAATATTTTAAGAATTATTTTATCGATATGCACGGCAGAACTATAGAGAAAGAGGGAGAGTTAGAGAGATCTTCCTTCTGTTTTATCCCTCTCCAAGTGACCACAGTGATTAAAGCAGGACGAGGTTGAAGCTTCTTCCCAGTTCTCCCAGATCAGTACAGGGAATCAAGCACTTGCAGCATCCTCTGCATTCCCACATGCACTAGAAGGGAGCTGGATCAGAAATAAAGCAGCTGGGCCTCCACAGTGGGCAAAGTCCTGGCCTTGCGCATGCTGGGATTCCATATAGGTGCTGCTTTTAATTCTGATGGCCACAATTCTCATCCTGCTCCCTGACTGTGGCATGGGAAATCAGGGGAGGATGGCCCAAAGCCATGGTACCCTGCATGTGTGGGAGATCTGGAAGAAGCTCCAGGCTCCTGGCTTCAATTTGGCTCAGCTTGGGCAGTTGTGGCCACTTGGGGCATGAATCAGCCAATGCATGATCATCATATCTGTCTGTCTCTTTCCCTTTTTTTTTTTTTTTTTTTAATTATCAGGCTTTCCAATAGAAGTAGATAAATGTTTATTTAAAAAAAAAAATAGAAAGAGAGAGGGAAAAAAATGCAGCAGCCAGGACTTAAGGTGGGATCTACAAGGGAAGAATATATCCCAAGCAGTGGCAGAACCCACTTTGTCCAGACAGCCCTGATCCACTGTACTTCTGTGATATCAATTATTATATGTCTGTCTTCTTTTTGATGTGATGTACTTGAGCCTACTTTTTGCTTCATCTAGCAAAAGTTTTACTGATTTAGTTCTCCTTTTAAGAACAATGAATGCCTCCTTTATCTTCAGTATTTCTGAATATAGTTCTAATTTCTTCATTAATCTTTATTTTGAATTTCCTTTTTCTACTCCTACACTTTGCTTCTTATTTTTGTGAGACTTGGAGATCAGTGCTTAGGATGCTTACTTCATATTTTTGTTGTTATAGCTCAGGTGTTGACCATGTAAAGTGAAAACTTTTGATTTCTGTATTTCTCTGATGATGGGCGGTTCTTTCTCATTAGCAATAGGAAGTATAGTTACAAATAAGAGTGTGCTTTGGTTGCCATAAATATATACTATAGAATGTGTCTTGAATCACAGTAATTCATTTCTAATGGTTCTTTTTAAAATTCTGTTTTGATAATGTTTACATAGTTTAAAATGGAGCATGCATGCACATGTGGATGCTGATTAAGCTAGGAAGGATGGAGAATTAGGGGGAAGTGGATGAGACCATTGTTTCCAAATGTTCTTCTTCCTGTGTCTGGAATGGTGGGATGTAGGAGAGAAGCCACTCCCAGAATCCCCGCAATAGAACCTTGGGATGTGGAATGGCCATCTTATATCCCACGGTCGCCAATGTAGAGCATGCTCTGAAGGTTCTGTTGAAGTGATTTTCATAAGAAATTCTTTCAAGGTTGATTGGTTGACATTCCAAGTTGAGTTTCCATTCAGCCAGATCTTTGATGTCAATACTCCCCTGGGGTAGTTGGTAATCTGTTCTGCCCTCCTTCATCTGCAGGCTCCAACAGACTGCCATATCCCCTATGTGCATCTGAGCATGTTCATTCATCAAATGAGGCGGCCTAGTTCTGACACATGCACTCCAAGGTTAATGCACACTTTCCACATTTGTCCGCATTTTGGGAGTTCTGCGTCCATTGGTTCAGTGATGGGGATCCCTGAAGAAATCATAGACATATCCGTTTACTTGCCAGTCCAGGGTCCAGCTCAGTGTGTCACCCACATCAGCCTACCACACACTGGTGGTTGCAGTTGCTGGATAAGTTTTGTCTCTAGTCCCATCTTGTATGCAAACCAGTGGATGCTGTGGTGGAGCCAAACCATGTCCATCCAACATTCAGCTCTCATGTACACCAGTTGGGAACTGCATCTCAGTCACACTGACCCATATTAGGCCTGCCCCAGCTATGGTTCCTTTGCATGTTGTTTTGAGCAGCAGACTGCTCTTGATGCATCCTGGACCAGTGTGTCCTGTTCCCAATCCTAACATTCATGAGTGTCAGAGGGTTCCATGGTCCTGTTTAGCTCAGCTCTTTATAATTTTCAGCTCTTGTTTGGGCTCCAGGATTGGGTGTCCTGCTTGGATCCCGACTCCAGCCTCAATGTGCACATGGTGAGCTATGCCCGTACCAGCCTGGATTCGGGGGCTGCTTCCTTCGGAGGGAGTTCACTGAGGGGGGAAGTCTTCATGACTGGGTAGGTCCAGGGCCCACCCAGTGCCCTCATTGGGCGGTAAATGGGATTGGGGAGGGGTGCAATTTTGGGCCTGGAGATTTAAACTTCCAGCAGTTGGGAGGCTGCTGGTGGGCTCTAGGAGAGGGTGTCCTGCTCAGATCCCGACTCCAGCTACCATGTGCTCCTGGTGAGCTGTGTCCAGGCTGTGCCTATTGGCCACCCTGCCGGGGAACTCTGGGGTATTAGGTTGTCTGAATCGTTGCTTAGATAGCTCCAGGTTGATTCCACTGTGCTTCTGAGATATGAGTCAATCCTAAAGACTCCCAATGGCAATAACTCTTCCTCTGAAGAAATTGTAATCACTTAACAGTGCTGGTTGGTGAACACCAGTTGATGCAAAAGCTTGTCCAGCAGAATATCGTATTACCAGACATGATGATGGATCAGGAGACTGGTCACATTAGGCAGGGCCATAACATCAACCAGCACTCGAGAACCATAGCTGGGAGTAGATTCTGTGCAGGATGTGTGGGTCACACCCTGTGGAAATTCTAGCCCCACTGGAAAGCCCAAGAGTTTGGGTGGTTTTGGACTAAGCTGGGTGTGACGAAGGAGCCTGCCATCAATCACAGGTTAAAAAACCCACAACAGTCTGGACTTGTCAAGGCAGCAGCACCCGGATGTGCATCCTGAATAGCGTGTGGGGTGGACCGGGCTGCAACATTCACCAGCTCATATAAGGCCAAATGCAAGGCCAGACTGTGCTGGACACTGGAATAAAACCCATTGGCATGTATGAGAACTGGATCTGGGAGTGGATCAAGTGGAGGAACTTGGGAAACTCCCTTGGCGAGTTATAGCTCCCACTGATGAACACGTGGTCCAGACCTGGGGGTTGGACAAGCTGAACAAAGTAGCTCCAACAGTTGGCTAATGTGTCAATTGGTAATGGAACAGGATGTACTGGGCAAGACTGAGCAAACCTTAGCCTACAAGTGAAACTAGAGACCAGGATGGAACACAGGTCATGCCAAGCTAGGATCTTGTACCTTCTGGTCTACGTGAGTTAAGGACGCTAAGCCACAGTGTCTAAGGCAGAGGCCAGGACAAGTGAGGGACTGTGACAAGATGAGTCAGAGCAAACACTGATAGGCGCATGATCTATGGCAGGGAACAGGCCCACTGGGGAGCTAAGGGGAGACTCTTACTGGGCTGAGGTTCCCACCAAGGGGCGCATGTGCTGGAATGGGGGCTATGTTCTAACTAGGAAACAGTTGTAGTCTCCCATGGCACTAGTGTGGACTGGGAGAGGATGCACCAGGCCAGGTCAGACCCCAACACTGTCTGGTGTCCTGGAGAACCAGAGTAGATGTGGGACTGACTAGGCTGGGTCTCAACTCCCTTCTGAGCCATGTGTGAGCTGTATGTGGGTATGGACAATCCATGGCTGGGCTGAAACATCCAACAACAAGAACCAGAATGGATTGAAGGCCAGCCAAGAAAAGCCACTGTTCCTGCTAGGACAGGAGGTGAACTGAGTAGGGCTGGCTCATGGACCCCCTGGTATGAGCAAAATCTGGCATTGGGAGGGATTCTGAAGGAGGATCCTGGGCAACTCCTCTGGCAGGGCACAGTCCCTGCAGGTAAGCACAAGATGCATGATAGGAAACAGCCCAGAACAAGCTATGGAAAGTTTCCCACTGGCATACATTTGGCATGGGTCGGGGGCAGACCAGGCTGAATCAGTTCATGTCATCCACTGGCAAATACGAACACCAGAACAGAGTGTGGGTCGAGCCAGGTTTGGTTGTGACAAATACCAGTGCACAACGAGGAATGCCAGGGTGAGGTTGCCTGTACTGGATGTAACTGCAGCACCCAACCAACATGCGTGAGAACCAGGAAGAGAAGGAGCAGAGCCAGCGGGGGGATTAAGCGGCTGATCCCCTCACCAGACAGCTACCCCCACTGGAGAGTGTGGGTTGGGATGGGGACAGACTGGGCTACAACACCTGTTTGCCTCACGTGGACTAGATCAGGGAAAAGTCAGGCTGGACTGATTGTTCCTACTGGTGCAAGCATAAATCAGAGTGGATGAGGGTTGTTTGGGCTTAGTCACAGCATCAGCTGGCAGAAGCTGGCACTGGGGGGGCTAATTCTCTCAAGTCAAATAACAGAACCACCTGTAGAGTGCATAATCCAGAAGTGAGAGAGACCCGGGAGGGAAATAGTGGGTTCCTCCCTCTCGGGTCACTACTCCCACTGCAGAGCACAAAAACTAGGACGGGGGTTGTGGTGGCCAGACAGAGAGGCACGCAACAACATCTGTGAGGGCTGGATAGTTGAGTTAGTTAGGTGGAACTAAGTTTTAACACCCATTGACAAGTACAAGAGCCAAATGGGATGTAGGACAGACTGGACTAGTCTGCTATACATACTAGCAAACCAGGGTAGGGGGCGGGCCTGGTGGGGGTTATTGTGGGTCGCTCCAAATAGGCTGCAGCTCCCATTGGTTGATGTGAGGGCCGAGTGTGTGCTGGGCAGAAGCAGGCTGGACTGCAACACCCATTGATTCCAGTGGAAAACAGAAGCAACCCAGCAATTGCAACCACCAGCTGATCGTGGTGATGGACTGTGCTGAGCCCTGTGCTTGCTAGAACATACAAGAATCTGGTCTGGGAATACCTCAAAATTTCTTTGGCGATTCCCCCCATTCGAACTGCTGGACTCAGAACCCTAGCCAAGAACAGACAGAAGACAGAACAAGTCAATCAACCACCTCAGCTCTATGTTGGCAGCTAAATACTGGGCAAATGAAGACTCCATGATGGACTATGCCAATCAGTGGATTCTTCAACAACCTGATCGAGCTGGGAGTGGCAAAACTGGCAGCAATTCATAACTGGTGAACTATTAAAAATACTTGATCAAGTATCTCCGAGTATGCCCCACATCCGGGACTTGGGGTGGGTGGGATACTGGGTGGGGCTTCTCCCTCAATATCCCCCTTTACCTCAGGTACAGGAAGGAAACAATATGGACATAATAGTGTTACCCGCTTCCCTATTGCCCCTGAACCTTTTTTTTTTTTTTTTGCCATAATTAACTGTGTAAAGATTGTCAGCAATACAATAATTTAATAAAGAAAGAAAGACAGAATCATGGTGGGAGGGTTTAGGGAGGGGTGGGGAGAACCCAAGTACCTATGAAACTGTCACATAACACAATGTAATTAATGAATTAAAAATAATAATTAAAAAAAAGAGAAAGACAGAATATATCTCAGCTCTTGGGCCAACCAGCAGAAATTAGTTCCACAGGTTGAGCCTATGTATTGCCCACATGATCTGCCCCAGACCTAGTTCTTTTGCATGCCTGTCGGTATCATGAACCAGCCTAACATTATCTTACTCTTCTGTGAAATTCATTGGCAGTAGTGTAATCTTTCCCTGCCAGACAGACCCCCCGACTCTGCCTTAAGTGTGCATTGGTTGGTTGTGGTAGTCCATGTTAATTATCCCAGCTCATTTCTCCCATGTGGGCATGTGTACTCGTCTGACCCAGAAATTTCCTCAGTTATGGCTTCCAAACCACGAGGTGTTAGCCCCCTCATTTACCTGCAAGTAATGTGGCTTTGTCAATAGAAGTCTTCCACAAGTCATTCCTTAGCTGCAACATACTCCTTCAGTGGTCCTGCCTCCCACACATCCCCCTTACCCCTTCTCCTGAGCAATCCATAGTTCCTAATTTTGGGAGTCAAGCATCCCAGCCTAGCTGCTTAAAAGCATCTTCAGACATGCTGACCTGCGTTGAGAATGTAAACGTGACCTTGGACGCACTGTAAGCTCTTGGCTGGTGGTGGGAAGGGCATAGCCCAGCCTGGCTACTTAAAGGTGGCTTGAGCCATTCTGGCCTGGGCTTGGTGCCAAACTGGACCCTGGACCACACTGACCAACTTTGGCTGAGGTAAGGGGCACAGCATGGTCTGTTGCTTAAAGGAGACTTGATCTATCCTGGCCTTGGCATGTGCACCAAAGGAACTCTAGTACCACTGGCCACTTTTGGCTAGTTGGGGGAAGGAAAGAACAAGGCCTGGCTGCTTGAAGGCAGCTTGAGCCATCCTTGCCTGGATTGTTTTAATGAAGGACATTGCAATGGATATAAAGTGGTATATTATTGTGGTTGCCATTTTCATTCATTTAATGATCAATCATGCTGAAAATCTTTTTGTGCTAATTTATTAGCCTTTTGGTTATCTTCTTTGTAGAAATATATTTAGTTCTTTGTCCATTTTGGTATCTGTTGTTATTGCTTTTGAGTCTCAAGGATTTTCCTGCCAACATGCCTGAGACCACCAGGGGATGAGGTGTCAATGTTCTTGGGCTGCAAGAACCACCGGGGACAGTCTGAGGGATCATGTCCACTTACTATAATGTGATCACAACTCATTCACTGGGAAAGGAGACAGCAGAAGGGCAGTCTCAGCCCTCTCATACAACAAGGACACTGTAATTAAGTAGAAGCCATGTCTATCCCTTTAGAACTCCAATCAATTCAAAGGTCAAGTACTGCAAACATGGCTCTAAGTCATGCTTCATGGTCATAGGCAGGTTGGCTGTTAGTCATGCCCACCAGGTAGCGTTTGAGTTGACAGTCATACTTATACTGTAATACATGTTTATTTAATTTGTGACTGATGCACCAATTAAATGAAAATTGACCTGTAACTGTACCATGCACTGACCATAACAACTTTTTCAGTGTCGCAACTATGTTTAATGTTGGGTAGCAATTCTAAAAAGCAGTCCACACTGAGTGTGCTATAATGTGTGAAGAGGAGTGAAACCATGATGACTACAAATAAGCCAATAATGCCATTGCTAAGCTACAATTTGTTAAATGTGGTTTTTCAACTTATTTTGATTGGAAATTGAGATTTACAGAGAGAAGGAGAGATAGATATTCCATCCTACTGGTATAATCCCAAAGTGGCTGCAGAAACTTCTTCCAGGTTTCCCACTCATGCTTTGGGCCTCCTACTGCTTTCTGAGGCCACAAGCAGGGAGCTAGATGGGAAATAAACAACCAGAATATGAACCAGTTCCTTAGGAAGGAGAAATAGAAAATTTGGAAACAGTGATCACATCAACATTTCCCTAAACCTTAAACTTTCCTACCCTGATCATTTGTGTAAACATCATCCACAATAAACAAAAATTCACATATATGTATATATATGTATATATAGATAGATAGATATAGATAGATAGATAGATAGATATAGATATTTGTTTTGGAAAAGCAGATATACAGAAAGAAGGGGGTACAAAGATTCTCCATCTGCTCTCACTCCCAAAGAGTTGCAATGGAAGGAGCTGGGCCAATGAGAAGCCTGGAGGTTCTTCTTGACCTAGCACACAGGTGCAGGGTCCCAAGGCTTCAGGCTGTCCTTTACCTCATTCCCACACCATAGTCAGGGTGCTGGCTGGGAAGTGGATTAGCCAGGACACATACTGGCCACCCACATGGCATCCCGGTTCATGCAATGTGAGGGCTTTCACCCCTTTGCTATTGTGCCATGCCCCCTTTTCAGTTTCTCTATATCTGGTTTTCAAATAAATAAATGATTCTAAAACAGGGAAACAAAAAATTCCAAATCTAAATGGAAGTTGTGTTCCATTAGGAAATATTAGGTTTCTGGTTTTTTGTGTTATTTTCTAGAGAGATTGTGCTTGTATTATGAGCTTTTTGGATTATTAGGGTTTCCCTATCACTCTTTTTTTTTTTTGTATTCTTTTTTTTATTAATTACATTGCATCATGTGACACAGTTTCATAGGTACTGGGATTCTTCCCACCCCTCCTCATACCCTCCCCACATGATGGATTCCTCCACCTTGTTGCATAACCACAGTTCAAGTTCAGTTGAGATTCCCTCATTGCAAGCTCACAATTTTAACTTTCAAAAACACTGAACAGTTTTCCAAAGACACAATTTCCACCAGTGAAATATGAGTTCTAGCTCATCCACATTCTTGGTATGATGTGATATCACCACTCTCAGAATACTTGCTATGATCAGTCACATGAAGGTTAGCTACTGTAGTAGGAATATGGAGTGGTATATGGAATTTCTCTACATTATCATCAACATTGGTCATTAACAATCTTTTATAAGAATAGGTATCTCACTGCAGCTTTAAAAAAAATATGTATTTTTCTTGGAAAGGCAGATATACAGAGAGAAGAGGAGACACAAAGAGAAAGATCTTCTGCCCTCTGGGTCACTCCCCAAATGGTTATCAGCCAGAACTGAGAGGATCCAAAGCCAGGAGCCTCCTCTGGATCTCCCACATGGTGGCAGAGTCCCAAGGACCTGGATTGTCCCCCATTGATTTCCTAGGACACAAGTAGAGAGCTGGACACAACGTGGAGCAGCTGGGACATGAACTGGCACCCATATGGGATCCCACAGGATGCTTGCAGGTAGAGGATCAGCCAACTGAGCCATCACACCACGCGCTTATGTATATATATATATATATATATATATATATATTTATATATTTTTTTAATTATTTATTATTTAACTTCAGTAATTACATTGTATTATGTGACACAGTTACATAGATACTTGGGTTCTCCCCACCCCTCCCCAAACCCTCCCACCATGGTGGATTCCTCCACCTTGTTGCATAACCACAGCTCAAGTTCAGTTGAGATTTCCCCATTGCAAGCGTATACCAAACATAGAGTCCAGCATCTGATTGTCCCGTCAAGTTCAACGGCTTCTTAGGCATACCCTCTCTGGTCTGAAGACAGAGCCAGCAGAGTATCATCACTCTTTTTTAAGATTTATTTTTATTTTTATTGTAGAGTCAGATAAACAGAGAGGAGAGACAGTGAGGAAGATCTTCCATCCAATGAGTCATTCCCCAAGTGACAGCAACAGCCGGAGCTACACCGATCTGGAGCTAGGAACCAGCAGATTCCTCCGGGTCTCCCACAGGTCTCCCACAGGGGTGCAGGTTTCCCAAACTTTTGGCCATCCTCAACTGCTTTCTCAGGCCACAGCAGGGAGCTGGAAGGGAAGTGGAGCTGTGTTGATTAGAACTGGTGCCCATAAGGGATCCTGGTGCTATCAAGTCAAGGACTTTAGCCGCTAGGCCACCACGTTGGGCCCTCTATATCACCCTTTATAATTTGTTAAATAACAGGACACAGGAAGTTTCATGTGTTGTTCAAATTGGCAACTTTTATCTTTCAAGCTCCTTGTGACCTTAACAACATATACATCCTCTGTTTGGTCAAGAGATGATCAAATTACCTCAGCAGATAGTTCCCAAAATGCAGCCATTTGGGAGATCAAAAATCACAATGAGATATCTCAACCCTGACAGAATGGCTATTATTTGGAAGAAATTGGTAATAAATACGGGTGAGGAAGTAAAAAATGGGAACTTTTATATATTGCTGATGGAGTTATAGATTAAATCAATACATGAAAAATAATGTAAAATTTCTTAAAGGTTTAAAAATAAGATTGCTGGGCTCAGAAGAGTAAACTTGCAAGTAAATTCCTTGCCTTGAATGTGTGGGGATCCCATATGTGCACTGGTTCTAAGCCCAGCAGCCTTGCTTCCCATCCAGCTCTCTGCCTGTGGCCTGGAAAAGTAGTCTACGTTGGCCCAAAGCCTTGGGACGCTGCACCTGCATGGGAGACCTGGAAGAGCTCGTGGTTCCAGGCTTTGGATCAGCACAGCACTAGCCATGAGGCCACTTGGGCAGTGAATCATTAGATGGAAGACCTGCCTCTCTGTCTCTCTTTGTTTCTGTATATCTGACTTGGCAATAAAAATAAATAGACCTTTTTTTTAAAAAAAAGCTTAAATGAAATAAAAAAGATTAAATTTCAATAAGATTGCTGTAAGCTTGCAATCTCACTACTAGTTGTATTTTCTGAGTTATGAACACATTGTATGAAAGAGATAACATCTATTTTATAACAGCACTATTCATAATACACAAGATGTGGAATGAATTGAGGTGTCCATCATTAGATAACTGAATAAGGAAAAGAGTATATGTGTACAACAACCTGTTTTTTATCTGTGAAAACAAAATTCTGTGTATTATATCAAAATTAGTATAACTAGAGTATAAGATGTTAAGTGAAATATCCTAAATACAGGGCCTGGCGGCTAAAGTCCTCGTGTTGAACACACCAGGATCCCATATGAGCGCCGGTTCTAATCCCAGCAGCTCCACTTCCCATCCAGCTCCCTGCTTGTGGCCTGGGAAAGCAGTTAAGGATGGCTTAAAGCTTTGGGACCCTACACCTGCCTGGGAGATCTGGAAGAGTTCCTGGCTCCTGGCTTCAGATTGGCACAGCACTGGCTGTTGTGCTCACTTGGGGAGTGAATCATCAGATGGAAGATCTTCCTCTCTGTATTTCTCTCCTCCTCTGTTTATATCTGACTTTGTAATAAAAATAAATAAATCTTTTTAAAAAACATCCTAAATACAGATATACAAATATGATATTTTGTTATGTAGAGTAGCTTAAAGAATCACAAGCAGCAACAATAAAGGTAGGGAAGAAACAATGTTATATATAGGTATTGATGCAAACATGGTTTGTTACATTTGATTTACATCTTTGTCACACAGCGAATGATGATATCCTACTGCAGTTTAAATGATATGTGTTTGTGAATTGTATGATTGAAACATCTTTTCATTTCATTCTATTTATAGTGCTTACCTATGAAATTGGTCATTTTACTGTTGTTTGAATCAGTTACTCAAAAATTAAGATCTTGAATACAATGTGAATTTCAAACATGTTATTCCAAATGCTTAAGAGAGTAACAGGGGAAAAGGGAAGATTCAAAAGAAGTATCATACTGTTAAATGTATGTATATCTGCTACATTAGCTGTTTTTATCTTAAATTAGTAAATAAATTTCTGGAACAAAAGGCAAACCCAGGAAATTGGTAAATGCTAAAGGGCTTCCAGGACATTAAAACAAAGGATTAGGTTTGTTACAGCATGGCATTTGTCCTATATGTATATCTTCTTTTCAGCTAGCAGGCTGTGACTGGCTGATACCAACTAATTCTCAGAAGAAGATAGTTCTTTATGAGACTATCATTTGTTTCCTTTCTAAGCTGTAGTTTACTATGTGGAAATTAAAACTTCAGCTTAATTAGGTTATTCCATAAAAAGTAAAGCAAAAACAAAGTAGAAAGTTTTAATATGTGCATACTCAAAAGTGAAAAAAAAGAAATATATATAGTTTTATATTTATACACTAGAATTACATGCATATGTATTTCATATTTTTTGTCTTGAGTATGTACATATAAATGTGTTATTGATATATATAATCATATATGTTTAATTCCAGTATAAGCTGAAGGAAATATTTATTCATGCAAGTAAAGTTTAAAAATGTTTTCAGTATTTCATTATTTCACTTTGAATTAAGAAAATGGAATTTTAAAGTATCTCAGTATGTATGATGAAATCATTAGTAAGCTACTCAATAATTTTCTCGTTATCTTGTGTAATAGTAAGCATTTATCTTAATTATCTAATCTAGCATGACTTTTACCTCATGTGTATCTAAAGATTACACAATGAGCTCATTTTAAGTTTATTAGAGAAAACAGTCTGATACAGAATAAGAATGGAATTATAGCTTCAGAATTGCAAACATGATACAGGACAAAATGTTTTGTTTTTACCTTGTTGCCAAATAGATTGTAAATTAAGCTGCATTCCTAGAAGATGCAAATTGAACACACAGAGAAGAATTAAACTCAGCTTAGTGTTATAGATCCTGAGTTAATATTTCAGCTCATTGTCAGTAAGGTTACTTATGTTAGTTTAGTTGAAAAGTAGAGTGGCAATAAAGGAAACTGAATGATATCTTCCACTTGGAGAGCTATTCTAACAATGCCTTCAGGAGCGGGAGGAGGGCTGTGGGCGGGCTGTGGGCTGTGGGCTGTGGCGGCGTCCTGGCCGGCGTCCCCCCCACCCCCGCACCCCTCAGTAGGCCGCTCCGCTTGCCTCCGCCTGCTCTATTTTCGGGGCCCTCCCGGGCTGCCTCAGCTTCCCGCAGGGTGCAGGAGCCAGGTGGGCGCGCTCGGCCCTGCTCCTCCCGCTGCGTGTCAGCCTGCAGCGCAAGCGGCCACCGGGACTCGCAGGCTTCCACGGGCGGGCTTTGCCGACACCCCATGGCCCCCTCAGCCCCGATGCCTCCGAGGGCCGAGTTTGGCGGTGCCGGTGTATGCTGGCGCTGTAGTGGTGTGGCCCCTTGCTGAGTGCACCCACGACACACCCCTCGCTGCTAAGTTTTGTTGCACATTGCAAGGACCGACTGTGAGCCTGCTCCCTGCTTGTGGCCTGGGAAAGCAGTCTAAGACCCTGTACCCATGTGGGAGACCTGGAGGAGGTTCCTGGTTCCTGGCTTCAGATTGGTGCAGCACCAGCCATTGCGGCTCACTTGGGGAGTGAATCATTGGACGGAAGATCTTCCTCTCTGTCTCTCCACCTCTGTACATCTGACTTTGTAATAAAAATAAATAAATCTTTAAAAAACACAACAATGCCTTCAACAGTTTATTAGAATGAGAATCTTTAGAGAAAGCAGCCTTTAAGAGAATCAAGAATATTCTGTTGTAATATTGGAATTGCAAAAGTAATACAACACAAGATATTTTCATTTAACTGTTACTCTATGATGCTGTATACATTGTAAATTAAACTACATCCATAGAAGTTGCAAATTAAATATACAGAAAATGCACTGTCAGTGTTTCTATTTAATGATCCAGAACTGAGGAGACATGTGCTGTTATAGGTGTTGGTGTCATTTGAAGATGTGGCTGTGGACTTTACCCAGGAAGAATGGCAGACAATGGACAATACGCAGAGGACCCTGTACAGGGAGGTGATGCTTGAGACCTATAACAATCTGCTGTCCTTGGGTGAGTGAAGTTCTGTCATGCCTTAAAGAACACTTCTGTATAGTTTGCTAATGAAAGAGAAGTTTATAAAGTGTAGTAGCTGGTAGGACTAATGGTGATTTTGGAAAATCTTCATCATTCTCCATTCCCAGGGTACTGCATGACAAAGCCTGATGTGATCTTCAAGTTGGAGCAAGAATCAGCACCATGGACAGTGGAGAACTCTGTCAACCTAATACTTCCAGGTAGGTCAGCAGGGAAGTTGATACATAGCTCAGTAAATGTTGACTGGAATTATATTTGATTTTTACTTTGAGTTTCTTCCAGAAGGACAGCTGGTGAGACACAGGCATTCTATAGTCTCCATGTATAGGTTTCTTCTAGCAATTTGCCAGCCTGTCACTGTAAATCTGTAAGTATATACGGGTTTTTCACGATCCCACACACTTGAATCACAGCTGCCACCTCCCAAGATATATTTTCAGGAGGTTGTATTTGAAGCAGAGTAGCCAGGAAAAGATGAATTAGAGCTAAGATAGGATGTAAGATACCCCAAACCTTATTTTGAATTTTTATACCATATTTTCTGTCATATCCCACTTTAAGTTAAATACACAATGTCACATAATTGAAATTTTCATTTAAAAAAATGGGTATTATGTTAAGGCATTAATAGGTGAGATGTAATGTCCATTTGATAATGCTCACATTTTAATGTCCACATTTTACTAACATTAAAATATGCTGTGTCTAGAATGGCAACAAATCTGATTGACTTCACTTGAGCATTTGAAAAGAAACAATTTAGATGTGATTCAGAGATATGGTTACTCTTTTCCTCATTTCAGATCCCCATGGAAAGAATGAGCTGCTTGGAGCTAATCAGAGAGACCAAGAAATAATCTTCAAGGAAACAAGAAATCATCAAAACAAGGGAGGAAATCAACCAGATAGAAATAAAAAAAACCATACACAAAATCAATGAATCAAAAAGCTGGTTTTTTGAGAAGATAAACAAGATAGACACCCCACTGGCCCGACTGACAAAGAAAAAACAAGAGAAGGCAAGAATTAACAGCATCAAAGATGAAAAAGGCAACATAACAACAGACACCGCATCCATTAAGGCCATAATCAGAAATTACTACAAAGCACTGTACTCCAACAAATCAGAGGATCACCAAGAAATGGAAAAGTTCTTAGACTTCTACCACCTGCCAAAACTTAGCCCAGAGGCAACAAACGACCTGAACAAACCCATAACTGAAGTAGAGATTGAATCAGTGATTAAAGACCTCCCAACAAGGAAAAGCCCAGGCCCAGACGGCTTCACTCCAGAATTCTACAAAACATTCCGAACAGAGCTGACCCCAATCCTCTACAAACTCTTCAAAACAATAGAAAAAGAGGCAACCCTTCCAAACTCATTCTATGAAGCCAACATTACCTTAATCCCAAAACCAGACAGAGAACTAACAGAGAAGGAAAACTACAGACCTATCTCTTTGATGAACATTGATGCTAAGATTCTCAACAAAATCCTAGCCAACAGAATTCAAAAACACATCAGACAGATCATTCATCCAGATCAAGTAGGATTCATCCCTGGAATGCAGGGATGGTTCAACATTCGAAAATCTATAAATGTGATACACCACATCCAAAAACTGAAAAACAAGAATCACATGATAGTATCAATAGATGCGGAAAAAGCTTTCGACAAAATCCAACATCACTTCCTACTAAAAACCCTAACCAAGGTAGGCATAGATGGAAAAATCCACAACATAATTAAAGCAATATATGAAAAACCCAACGCCAGCATCATACTGAATGGAGAAAAGCTGGAACCCTTCCCACTGAGATCTGGAACAAGACAGGGATGTCCACTTTCTCCACTACTATTCAACATAGTCCTAGAGGTACTCGCTGAGGCCATAAGACAAGAAAAAGAAATCAGAGGAATCCAAATGGGAAACGAAGAAGTCAAGCTCTCACTATACGCAGATGATATGATTCTTTATGTAGAAGAGCCAAGAGACTCAATACAGAGACTGCTAGAACTTGTACGAGAGTTTGGTAGAGTGGCAGGGTACAAAATTAATGAACAAAAATCAACAGCCATAGTGTATGCAAACAGCCCCAAGATGGAAAAAGACTTAACCAGCAAGATACCATTCAAAATAACAGAGAAAAGTATGAAATATCTGGGAATAAATCTAACCAAAAATGTAGAAGACTTATTTGAAGAAAACTACAATCTGCTTAAAAAAGAAATTGAACAAGACCTCAAAAGATGGAGTAATATCCCATGCTCCTGGATAGGTAAAATCAATATCATTAAAATGTCTATACTGCCAAAAGCAATATATACATTCAACGCAATCCCAATCAAATTGCCCAAAATATTCTTCACGGAACTGGAAACAATGATCCAAAGGTTCATCTGGAAGCACAAAAAACCACGGATAGCTAGAACTATCCTGAAGAACAGGAAGTTAGCAGGGGGAATCACAGTTCCGGACCTCTGGACATACTATAGGGCAGTGGTTATCAAAACAGCGTGGTACTGGCACAAAGATAGAGAGGAAGATCAATGGAGCAGAATAGAAACGCCAGAAGGAAACCCACACAGATACAGCCAAATAATCTTTGACAAAAAGACAAACGACAACCCAGGCAAATGGGAAGGTCTGTTCAATAAATGCTGCTGGGACAACTGGTTGATAGCCTGCAGAAACAAAAAAATAGATCCACATCTCTCACCATACACTAAGATCAGATCTAAATGGATAACAGATCTAAACCTACATCCAGAAACCTTCAAACTTTTGGAAGAAAATGTTGGAAACACACTGGAACACTTAGGGGTAGGCCCTCACTTCCTAAAAAAGACTCCAGATGCAGTAGAAATCAAGACCAAAATAAACAATTGGGACCTCATCAAACTAAGAAGCTTCTGTACAGCTAGAGAAACAATCAACAAAGTAAAAAGGCAACCCACAGAATGGGAGAAGATCTTCGCACACGACATAGGTGATAGAGGGCTAATATCCAGAATATACAAAGAGCTACAAAACAACCAAAATGTCAAAACAAACAAGCCACTCAAGAAATGGGCACGGGAAATGGGCAGACACTTCACAAAGGAACAAACCCAAACGGCAAATAAACATATGAAAAAATGCTCAAGTTCCCTGGCAATAAGGGAAATCCAAATTAAAACATCAATGAGGTACCACCTAACGCCAGTAAGACTGGCCCACATGAATAAAAGCACCAACGACACTTGTTGGCGAGGTTGCGGGGAAAAGGGAACCCTACTCCACTGCTGGTGGGGCTGCAGGCTGGTACAGCCTCTATGGAAATCAGTATGGAGAATATTCAAACAACTCAAATTCAACATACCGTATGATCCAGCAATAGCACTCCTAGGAATATATCCAGAACACTTGTTCTATGAGAAACCAACATGTACTCCTATGTTCATAGCAGCACAATCAGTAATTGCAAAAACATGGAAACAACCAAAATGCCCATCAAAAGAGGATTGGATAAGAAAGCTATGGTTCATCTACTCCATGCAATACTACTCAGCTATTAAAAAAAACAAAATGCAGTTCTTTGTGGCCAAATGGGCCAAACTGGAAACCATAATGCTAAGGGAAATGAGCCAATCCCAAAAGGTTAAATACCACATGTTTGCCTTAATTTAAGATGATATGATGTTATGTATAACATGTTATGTTTTGAATGTTATATGTTGTGTATAAACTAAAATTGAAGTATAGGTGAGGTGGTCACAGAAGGTGGCTGGGAACCCGCATTTACTTTTAACATATTGGTTACTCATTACTATGTCAATTAATTCCATAATCATGTAAATTTTTGCTGATGGTATGTTGGAGCTTTCAATTGACTGGGATGATACTCTGCTGGCTCTGTCATCAGACCAGAGAGGGTATACCTAAGAAACCGTTGAACTTGACGGGACAATAAGATGCTGGACTCTATGTTTGGTATACGCTTGCAATGGTGAAATCTCAACTGAACTTGAGCTGTGGTTATGCAATAAGGTGGAGGAATCCACCATGGTGGGAGGGTTTGGGGAGGGGTGGGGAGAACCCAAGTATCTATGTAACTGTGTCACATAATACAATGTAATTACTGAAGTTAAATAATAAATAATTTAAAAAAAAAAAAAAAAAAAGTGATTTCCAGCCATCCTTGGTCATGAAGGATTTGCTCATTGAACTCAAAAAAAAAAAAAAAAAAAAAAAAAGAAATAATCTTCAAGTAAGTTTTAATCACAAAAATTACGTAATAACTGAAAAGAGAGCTGCATTGCCACAAAGATGCTTAGCATTAGCTCTGGCCATAATTGCAGCACAATATGAAAGGGAAATTATACAAAAATGAGACTTGAGAAATAGGGTTTCATTCTTTCTTTCTCCTTTTTTTTTTTTCATTTGCAGATAGTAGCTTTATTTGCAAAGTGACCAGGTGAATGTAGAAAGCAGAGAGAATCAAATAGCATTTTTTGGGAGAGAACCAGGAGATGGTGTGCCTCTTGAATGGAGACAGCAAAATTTTTCAGAAGGATATTGGATTTTTAAGTGTGCCCTGAGAATTCCTTTTCTGACCAGGAACCTGTGGATAAGATACTTCCCATTGTATTGGTTGTCTCTCAACCAGCAAGGAAATAGCTGCTACTACACTGCTTCAAACACCTGCCATTCTATGGCTGTTCAGCTGTCAGAGGTGGGAAGCCACATGAGTGACAAAGTTGAAGAAACTGGCTTTTTCTGAACTCATGTATGAAGTGTAGAGGAGTCATCCACATAAGTCATTTGTAAAGATCAAACCTGAGGGCATGGCATGGTAGCCTAGTGGCTGGCTCTTGCTGTGCGTGCACTGGGATCATATATGGACACTGGTTTGTGCCCTGGCAGCCCCACTTAACATCCAGCTCTCTGCACATTGCCAGAGTCCAGCTTAGCCACGTTCAGAATTTAAGAAGGGTGCTTGGACTAGGCATAGAAAATAAATGGACCACCACAGTTTCAGGATCATAATGGACAAGGCAAGAAAGCTGTCCTCTTTTTTTGTACAGAAGCCTTCACAATCTTTGGCACCTACTTTTCACACCTGGTCAAGCGGGCATTCCTAAGGATAGTTCAGCCAATTGTTTCACATTGAGGCAGGATCAGCTGCCCTAATCCTGTGGTCAGGGAGTTCTCAATAGATAGTACATGTCAATCAGTAACACATTCCTATTACACTCCTGATTCTACAACTTACTCTTGAGTCAGTTAAGGGAGGAAGTGTATCACAGAAGGAGGGACTTAAAGATTAGTCAAAGAGGGAAAGAATAGATTTCCACTATACCTAGGGACTTAACATCCTTGATTAGCATATGGTCAATGTGGGAGGATAAGCCTAAGCATAGATTCCTGCTAGGTGTAGGGACTTATCATTCTCGAATGTCACATGATCAGAGGGCCAGCTGAGGGAGCAGGAATAGTAAAAGGCCCTTTTGCTAAGACGTTATCACCAACATCATCATCTTTTTTTTAAGATTTATTTATTTTTTAATACAAAGTCAGATATACAGAGAGGAGGAGAGACAGAGAGGAAGATCTTCTGTCCGATGATTCACTCCCCAAGTGAACCGCAATGGCTGGTGCTGTGCCAATCTGAAGCCGGGAACCAGGAACCTCCTCCAGGTCTCCCACATGGGTGCAGAGTCCTCAACTGCTTTCCCAGGCCACAAACAGGGAGCTCGTCAGGAAGTAGAGCTGCTTGGATTAGAACCTGTGCCCATATGGGATTCCGGGGCATTCAGGGTGAGGACCTTAGCTGCTAGGCCACACCGCCGGGCCCGCACCAACATCATCTTCTAAACTCACACTGATCATAAAAACAGCTCCACAGTGGCAGACAATGATGAATTATAGAAATCTCTGTGGGGTTGTCTGGTGTCTATGCAAAGGGAGGTGGAACTGCTTTTCAGGTGGTTGTAGAGATATCCGCTGGGCCTTGTCATGCAGTGGGGAATTCCCTGCGGCCTTGCGTGCAATGGAAAAGTTCTCTTCACAGCTTCGTGTCTGTCACACCCACTGCATGGACCTCAGCAGCCTGTGGCCTGGGAAAGCTATTGAGGACACCCCACGTGCTTATGACTATACACCTGCGTGGGAGACCTGGAAGAAGCTCCTCGTTCTTGCCTTTGAAGCAGCTCAGCTCTGGCATTGTGTATTTTTGGGAAGTGAATCAGCATATGGAAGATCTTCCTATGTGTCTCACATTCTCTGTGTATATCTGAATTTCCACTAAATATAAATGCATCTTAACAATAAAAACTCAAACCAAAGTGAATATTTGGTGGTGCCTGGTCCCTCACCCCTCCTCCAATGAGGATAAACCAATGCGAAGCATGAAGAAGGAGCCCAGAACTTCGGTCCCATGTCAGGTAGTTGGGATTCAGGATCTACTGAAGAAGTTTCAAGTCCTGCAGAAAATTCACCTCTTCCGTCAATCCTCCAACAGTTTTCTAAATATAAGGACCCAGAGACTTGCTTCTCAAATGAAAACTGACATGAGAGCAAAAGTGAAAATAGGTAGTTGGTGATTAAAGCCTCTAAATACCTAAAGTGTTATACTTCTTACCTCCACCTCCCATTCCCCCCAAATCACAGTCAGGCTGGAAGTTTAGCTGGAGCTGGACAGTGATTGGAGATTAGGCGGGTGGGAGGGTGTGTTCGTGTTTGTGCAGAGGCATGGGGTGCCAAGGGCCATTTCCACAGCTTTAGTACAAACCTTGTGGAGTCTTCTCTTTGCTAAGTGCAGCCTCATAGCTCTTGTATAAGAGCCGGCAGTCTGTCTCAAGTACCATATTGTGCACCAAACCAAATGTTTGGAAACTCAGTGATTCTTTTAACTTATATGGAGAAGTAGGAATGTGAAATCAGGTAGAAGGATGGGATTCACAGGAATTGGGAGAAAACAGAAGAGTCAGTCCTTTTTCCAGTTCTGCATGCTGCATTAGTAACCAAGGGTTGGAACAACAATCAAGAGTTACTAACTAGGTGTCCCTAATTTCAAGAAGCACACCGCCATCTAATTTTCTCTAAAGGAGTGCTTTCCACTTCCCTTCTCTTCCCCTGCTCACATGACCACTTTTGCAATAAAACTTCTCTGTCTCCAAAAAGATAAATTAAAAAATGACTTTGAGATCCAGCTTCTGTATCCACCTCCTGAATGTGAGCAACTGGTATTTAGTAGAAATTTATGTATTTTCTCTATTCTCACATACACTTGCTGTTCCTGTGAGGACCCAAGCGAGATTTGAGTCCATGCTTAGGACCTTAGGTCCAGCCACTATGACCATGTGGTAAGCTAGGCCTGGGCCTGTCTGAGTACAAAAGGTTTCAGTGTTCCTGGTGAGTATATTGGGAGCAGATACACTGAAAACAAGGCAGGCCTAGGCTCCAACCACCTCCAACATCAAGAGGTGGATGAGACTGGGGGAATGTGACTTCAAAAGTTTTTCATGGTTTGGGTTTTTGCGTATTGTGTGTGTGTGTGCATGTAATAGGTCATTAAAGGGAAATTGTTGTGATCATTTCCAAATTTTCTATTTTTCCTTCCTGTTTTAGGTCAGGGTTAAATGATATTCAGAGAAGCTACACCAGGTCTCCCACCTATCCTAGTGCTTTAGGATGGGTACTAGACCCCTGATACCAAACCATGGTGTCAATGTGGCACACCCTCCATGGTTTCTGTCCAGGTGGTTCTGAAATGATGTCCATCTCACTGATTCAAGCAAGAGGGAACCCTTTCAGTGTTCATTGGCTGACTTGGTTGACCTTAGAGAATCCATTCACCTAGACATTTGCTGTCATATTTGGCTGGGGTAATTATTCAATCTTTTATCTCCTGCTTTCTCTGGGATGGTCCACATGTGCTTTCCAGGCCTCAGTGGGCTTCCATCTCCAGGCGGATCTGTGCCAGTTGTCCAATACTCCTTTTCAACTGAGGAGTACCAGTTCCTACAAGACCTTGAACCATTTGATCCTACACCAGTGGAGCCCCACCCAGTGCTCACTGAGCTAGCACCACCATGCAGGCATGTGAAGTATCCAAGCCAGGTGACCTGAGGCCTGCCACACCCTCTATTCCCAGGACTCATAGACCCAGAACCCATTGCACTGGCCAGCCAAGGACCTGGGCCAGGCAACAGATACAACCCCTGGGGTTCATAAACTGGGTTCATCACACAGCTGTGCCCAAGGGCCCAGACAAGGCAACCAGGGCCCCACTGGATCTCCTGCACCCAGAGATCATGGGTCCAGCACCAACATCCCCCTGATTGCCATGGCTTGCCTCAACTCATTTTCCACCAGCATGTGTTGCAGCCTGGCTCAGTCTAGTCTTCTCCCAATTCCACTTCATGTTGCTGTGTGCTGTGGCCTAAGTACAATCCATCTGGAGGTTGAGCTGGAGCTAGGCAGTGGCTGGGGATTGTGTGGGTAGGTGAGTGTGTTCATGTTTTTTCACAGGCATGAAGTACCTAAGGTCTTTTACACAGGTTCAGTACAAACCTTGTGGAGTCTCCTCTTTCCTAAGTCTACCCTCATAAATCCTGTATAAGAGTCAAAATTCTTTCTCAAGTCCCATAAGGTGCACTGAACCAAATGTTACCAGGAAAGCTCAGTGAATCTTTCCTGTAACATAGTATAGAAACTGAAAATGGAAACTAGTTGCAGACCAAACTTTTACTTGTTAATTGACCAGTTGAAGTTGGAAGAGGGGAGGGGGAAAGCAACTCCCAGGAGGGGCTCAGATATCTGGTTCCTTTTGAAAGGAGAGAGGAAATGACATCAGTTTATTTTAAATCCTGTAATCCCACAGGAAACCTGATGAACTGCCATTTGAAAAGAAGCATGTCTCTAACGTCCCTGAGAACAACCTCGACAGTGAAGAAAATCTCAGTCAGTTTGACAAGATCCACATTTGTTGGCAGTCCTTTGAACACAGTGGAAATGTGAAAACTTTCAGTGGGAAGAAGACAGTCCTTATGTGTGAGCAAGTTTATCCCAAAGACCCATGTAGTCAGCAACCTGTCACTGTGCGAGAAGCAAATCATGTTGGCTACTATAAATCTTGCCTTACCACCAAACAGAGAACTGACAAAGGAGAAAATCTCTATGTGTTCAAAGAATGTAAAGAAAACATGTACCAGAAGTCAGAACTCATTAGAGATCAGATCCTTCAAAGTGCAGAGAATCCATATGAATGCAGTGAGTATGGAAAAACCTTTCACCAGCAATTTTCTCTCATTGGGCATCAGATAATCCACACCAGGGAGAAAGCTTATGAATGTAGCGAGTGTGGGAAATGCTTTTCTCGTAAGCCCCAGCTCCTTGCACATCAGAAAATCCACACTGGAGAAAAACCTTGTAAATGTAGTGTGTGTGGAAAAGCTTTTATTCGTAAGTCAAACCTCATTGCACATCAGAGAACCCATACTGGGGAAAAACCTTATGAATGTAGTGTGTGTGGAAAAGTTTTTGTCCAGAAGTCACACCTCATTAGGCATCAGAGAATCCACACTGGGGAAAAACCTTATGAATGTAGTGAGTGTGGGAAAATGTTTCCTGTTAAGGCAAACTTTAGATCACATCAGAGAATCCACACTGGGGAAAAACCTTATGAATGTAGTGAGTGTGAGAAAATGTTTCCTGTTAAGGCAGTGAGTGTGAAAAAGCTTTTATTCGTAATTCACACCTCATTAGTCATCAGAGGAAGCACACAGCGGAACAAACCTTATGAATGTAGTGAGTGTGGAAAAATATTTTCTGGTAAGTCAAGCATTAGATCACATCAGAGAATCCACACTACTTAAAAAACTTACAAATGCAGTGAGTGTGGAAAAGCTTTTACCAAAACATCGGGTTTCGTTTATCATCAGAGAATCCACACTTGGAAGAAACCTTATGAATATAGAGAGTGTGGAAAGGGTTTTGTTTATAAGTCACACCTCATGAGACATCAGAGATAGCACTCAAGTGAAAAACCTTATTAATGTAGTGAGTGTGGAAAAGGCTTTCCTTGTAAGCCACACCTCATTAGACATCAGAGAATCCACATTGGATAAAAACCTTATGAATGTAGTGTGTGTGGAAAAGGCTTTTTTTGTAAGCCATACCTTTTTAGACATCAGAGAAAGCACAGGTGAAAATCCTTATGAATGTAGTCAGTGTGGAAAAGGCTTTTCTTGTAAGCCACACTTCATTAGACATCAGAGAATCTGTACTGGGGAAAAACTATGAGTGTAGTGTCTGGAAAAGCTTTTACTCAACACTTGGCATGGGTTGGGTTCAGACCTGGCTGAATCAGTTCAAGCACGGGAACAGGATGTGGATTGAGCCGGGTTTGGTTGTGACAACCAGTGCACACTATGGAATGCCAGGGTGAGGTTGTCTATACTGGATGTGACTGCAGCAACCAACCAGCATGCGTGAAAACCAGGAATGGAGAGAGCGGAGCCAGCAGGGTGAATATGGGGGCAGGGGAAGGTTCCCTTGCTGGATAGCTACTCTCACTGGAGAGCATGAACTGAGATGGGGGCAGTCCAGACTAAGCAGGGCTGTAACACCTGTGGGCCTCGTGGACTAGACCAGGCAAAAGCCAAGCTGGGCTGATTATTCCTACTGGTGCAAATAAAATTAGAGTGGGTTAGGGTTGTTTGTGCTTAGCCACAGCAGAAGCTGGCAGAAGCTGGCACTGGGGTCTATTTCTGTCATGTCAAACCACAGAACTACCTGGAGTGCACAATCCGGGAGTGAGAAAAGCCTGGGACGGAAATAGTGGGCTCCTCCCTCTTGGGTTACCACTCCCACGGGAGGGCATGAATACTAGGACAGGGACTGGGGTGGTTAGACAGATACCCAACATCATCTGTGTGGGTTGCATAGTGGAACTGGTTAGAGGGAACAAAGCTTTAATACCCATTGACATGTACAAGAGCCGTATAAAATGTCGGACAGACTGGACTACTGCTACACATGCTGGCAAATCAGGGTAGGTGGCAGGGCTGGTGGTGGTTATTGTGGGTTGCTCCAACTAGGCTGCAAGTCCCACTGGTTTATGCGAGGGCCGAGTATGTGCTGGGCAGAACCAGACTGGATCACAACATCCATCGGTTCCAGTGGAAGACAGTGCTGGAAACAGAACGAACCCAGCAATTGCAACCACCAGCTGATCAGGGCAATAGACTGGGCTGGGCCCTGTACTTGCTAGTACATACAAGAGTCTGGTCAGAGAACACCTCAAAGTTTCTTTGGAGATATGCACAATTGAACTGCTGATCTCAGAACCCTAACCAAGAAAAGACAGAGGACAGAATGGTTCAATCAACTATCTCAGCTATATGTTGGCAGCGAAATACTGGGCAAACAGAGACTATGATGGACTATATCAATCAGTGGATTCTTCAAAGACCTCATAGTGCTTGGAGTGGCAAGAATGGCAGCAATTCATAACTGGTGAACCATCAAAACCACTTGAGCAAAAAGCTCGGAGCATGCCCTACATCCTGGACCTGGCGAGGGTGGGAAACTGGGTGGGCCTTCTCCCTTAACAACCCCCTTTATACATGAAGGAAACAATAGAGAAATAATAGTCTTACCTACTTTTCTATAGCCCTTGAACCTTTTTACCTTAATTAACTATGTAAAGATTATCAAAAATATAATAAAATAATTTTTAAAAAGGTTTTACTCAGAAGTCAAATCTTATCAGGCATCTGAGGGTACACCCAGGGGAGAAATCTTATGAATGTGAGGTGTATTTAAAGCCTTTACTTACCAGACAGGTCTCTCAACATCAGAGAATCCATACAGGATAAGAACCTCATGAATGTGATGAGTGGAAAACCCTGTTGCAAGAGGTTAAGTTTCATTAAACAGGATTCACATGGGAAAAGCATTAGTGTATTCCATGTGTGTTAAAATTGATACACAAACATTTTGAGCACAGTGGAGAGCCTACATGCTTCAATAATTAGCATATTCACAGAAATGAACAAACTCACTGCATTGAGTGAACAATCATTTTTCTGATGTCAACCATTAGAGTCATGTACCTCAGAACTACAAAAGCATGTAAACAGAAACACAATCTACCATAAACCTGTTATTGTCTGTCAGAGCTTACAAAGTGAATGAAAGAAGCATTAGCAAGAGTACAAATACAAAACATTGTGAAAGGGTAATGGATGTGGAAACATACTTTGAAAGTCTCAGCAAGTGTTTACTATATTTCAGCATAGAGGTTATTTGTTGCTAAAATAATTAAGATGAAAGTTGTATAAATCTCCCTTTATTTTGAGGTGGGAAATGTGAATGCTGCTTTCAGATTTAATGTTGATAATATGTTGTTCAGTGTTTAGCACTTTTAAAAATACCATCTTGGTCATTTAAACATTTATCTAATAGAGCTTTTTTGGAATCTCAAAATTCCAGATTTTGTGACAAAATTGTATTGGAATCACAGATATCAAGAACACCTGAAGAAGCCTGAGGGAGGCGTGACAGGCGGACTAGAAGCAAAGGCTTTGCTGGCTCTGAAGACGTGTGTTTGCTGCAGCAACAAAGGCAGGAATGCAGATGTGCTGTGTACCAAGGGGGGTGAGGCTAGCCCTGAGGAGCAAGATGGACGGCAGGGGCGGCAGGGTCCTTGGCAGAGCCAGCCTAAGCTGGCAGACTCCTACAGTGCTATAGCCCACCCATTGTGCACCCACTGTAAACATAGCAGCCTCCTGTGGCTGTCCAACTCACCTGGTTCCTACAGCTATATAACTCACTCTTCCCATAAAAACCCATCTAACTCTCATGTCAAGGTCACTCTATTAAGGAAGGAGAGGTGACCCAACTCAGTTGGTCTGTTTACCTGCCTCCTTCAAAAATGTTGCAGTTTAGCAAACTGGCTGGTGTCACAAGGTCACAGATAGAAGGGGCCAGACCCTGGACTGTACTTCATCAAGAGAGGCTGGGGTGCCCAGCCAGGTGGCCTAGCAGCTAAATTCTTCACCTTGAAGATGCCAGGATCCCATATGAGCACTGGTTCTAATCCCGGCAGCCCTGCTTCCCATCCGACTCCCTGCTTGTGGCCTGAGAAAACCTGGGGACCTTTCACCCGCGTGGGAGATCGGGAGGAAGTCCCTGGCTCCTGGCTTTGGAATGGAGCAGCAGCAGCCTTTATGGTCACTTGGGGAGTGAATCATTAGACGGAGGATCTTCCTCTCTGTCTCTCCTACCCTCTATCTATCTGACTTTGTGATATAAACAAAATAAATTAAAAAAAAAAAAAGATACTTGGGCTGCAGACATCCACTCTTCCCTGGCTTCTCTGTCCACATTCCATTACTGTTAAGCCTCACCTCTCCTGGAACTCTGGAAAGTACACACATCAGAAATACAAAGCATCTTAGAATTAACATCATTCCTGGGCCCCGGCCACATGGTCTAGCAGCTAAAGTCCTCGCCTTCAATGCACCAGGATTCCATATGGGCGCCAGTTCTAATCCCAGAAGCTCCACTTCCCATCCAGCTCCCTGCTTGTGGCCTGGGAAAGCAGTCGAGGGCGGCCCAAAGCTTTGGGACCCTGCACGCGTGTGGGAGACCTGGAAGAGGTTCCTGGCTCCCAGCTTCGAATCGGCACAGCACTGGCCATTGTGGCTCACTTGGGGAGTGAATCATAGGATGGAAGATCTTCCTCTCTCCTCCTCTCTGTATATCTGACATTGTAATAAAAAAATTAAAATAAATCTAAAAAAAAAAAACACTTTTCCTGTCCTACCTAAACTATGAATATTGTGTTAGAATATACACATACAGATGCCACGTTCAGGGACTACTTGGATACCCGAGACCAAGCAAGTTCTGGGGAGACCAAGAGTCAGAGTACTAGAGCAGTGGAAGCACGTGACCAAGACAGCGAGCCCTTTGTGACCATTGTGAGGATTTCTGAGGGGAGTGGTTACACAAAATATAATACTGCTGCTCTCAGGTTCCAGATAGGTGAACATCACAGGTAGGCAGGAGGAAACACCTACATGATGGGATGGGATGTGGCTTCCAAGCTGGTCACCCTGACTGCCTGCCTAGCCCACAACATTGGGAGAAATAAGCCACACATTTTTGCCTTTTATTTCTGTGCAAGTTAGAAGACATTAATGCCAATTGAGAATAAATTTCTTTCTCTCTGCCCTTGGGTTGAGTCATGGGAACCCCTCCCTGAGACGGTGCTTAAAAGAAACTATTTCCACCATTTTGTCAGGGGTTTCTTCCTTTGGAGTCCCTCCTGCTGCTAGGGCAGGCCACCTTCCTTCTGCTTCTTAAGTAAACCCTGCTTTGCAAACTGGAGCTGTCTACCTGAACACTTTTTCATGAGGCAGGAAATAGGTTGTTGCAGTGTTTCATGTTGATTTCCCTAATACAGTAGCCCACTTTGCCCTTCAGCAGCGGGAAGGCTAGGGGGCGGGCAGGCTAGAGTTGAGTGTTGGGCCAAAACCTTCTGGCTCTGGAGGAACTTCCAGGCAGGCCAGGGGTGTGGGAGATGATACTGAAGGGTCAGGTGCTGTGGCAGGTTGAGCATGTTGTGGGGCAGGGGACTCAAGGTGTGCAGGCTGGGGCTGCAGGGTCACTGGCAGAAGGGACATACCGCTGGAGCGGCTGGCAAGCATACTGCCTGCTGAGGGAGTGAGATCACTGGCTGAGCCCAACTGGCTGTTGAGCAGTAGACAGTAGATGGTGTGGCAGTGCTCATAGGCCAGAGGAACACTGGCCAGCTATCTGAGCCTGGCCCTGGATGGGCAAGTGGGGCAGTGGAAGGTGTTTTGTTAAAGAAGCACTTTTGCTCCACGCCCTCCCCTGCCCACCACGCTATTCAGTCTGGCCCTGAAATGGAGGACTACAGTCAGTAGGAGCAGGAACACGGGCCAGGATGACTTGGTTATGAAGCAGATGGCAGGGAAAGAGGGGGCACACAGTGCACTGGCTTGTCTGGCTTGGCCCTGGAATAGCAGCCATTGGGCTACTTAGGCTCTGGACTTACCTCCGTGACTCATTGTCTCTGAAACACATGGTGTCGGTATTGGCGGCACATGGGGATACCAACCAAACAGCATGTGGGGTTGAGCGGCCTGCCAGCTAGGGCTGAGTGATTAAGTGGCCTAGGCAGCTGAGACGATGTGATCCTGGAGCAGATGGAGTGCATGCTCAGGGACATGGATGCTGTCTGAACAGGCCTGGCCCTAGATCACTGGGAAGGGGCAATGGTAAGGGAGGGTTAGAGGCCCATGGTGAACCAATTTAGCCCTCTTGACCCTGGAGTGGCTTACAGGCAAACTCCAAACAGGGGGCTGGGTCACGGGGGGGCAGAGTTGTTAGTAGAGTGGACATTTGGCAGCCAGGGGGCACAGAAGATGCCAGCTGAACTAGCCAGTCCTTGCAGTGGTGGTCTATGAGCTGCCTGGCAGGGCAAGCCCCACATGCAGCTTGGTGTTTGAGCAGCCTATTGGGGGTGCCAGGTGGCTAGCAGTGCACAGC
The DNA here is from genome assembly GCF_030435755.1 of Ochotona princeps. NCBI lineage: Eukaryota > Metazoa > Chordata > Mammalia > Lagomorpha > Ochotonidae > Ochotona > Ochotona princeps. The sequence continues at coordinate 78,504 of NC_080837.1, read as the reverse complement.
TGATTCTACAGCATCAAGTGGGGCAGTGGGGCAGGTGTGCTGGTGTCTTGGGCAGAGTGCGCCTGGACCTGGAGCAGCGGGAAACCTAGAGGTGCAGGGGTCATCAACCCAGCCCCTTGTGGCTCTGGAGCAAGTGGCAGGTAAGCTAAGAGAGCATGGGCACAGTCCAACTTGGCCTATCCCTGAAGTGGAGATCCTTGGGGGTATTGGAGGTACAGGGTGAGCAGTGAGCGCTTACTGATTCTACCCACCCTCAAGATACCTGTGGTGTGGAGGGTCAGGTGGACTTGAGGTATTGAGTCTGGTTAAGCAGTCCTGTCCCTGCAGCAGGGCACAAGGCAGGAGTGCTGGGGCAGTGTAGGTGCTGGGTGAAAGTGTCTGGCACTGGAATGCAGGCAAAGTGTGGTGCATGAGGGCTGGGGCCATCAGAGTTGGTCCAAGCAGTCAGGGTCCACCATGGAGCAGTGGTCATCTTGACAGGTGGTAGAGTGGGGAGACACGGGATGCAGAGGCAGCCCAGCGTACCTGGCCTGGAAGTGGCTGGCAGGCAAGAGGTTGTCTGAGTGAAGAAGTTGGTGGCCTAGCTTGCCTGGCTATAGAGCTGCAGACCAGGTGGACTTGCTACAGGCACATTGAGGATGAGGGATTAGAGGGAACACAGCCTAAGCAGCTTACCCCTGGAGCATCAGGCAGTTTGGTGGCATGTACCTGCTGTGGGGCCAGTTGCTGTGACCAAGCCGACATAGCCCTAGAGCAGCCTGTGGCATATCAGGGTGGGTTGAGAAGTGGTGCTGGGGATGCCAACAAAGCTGTCTTGGCCTTGTAGCAGGCAAAGGTGGCTGTAAACACATGGACCACTGGCTGCGACCATGTGGCCCTGGTTCAGTGGGCTTGTGGGAGACGGCATACTAGAAGTTACTGTGTAACAGCACAGCCCAGCTGGCTTTGGAAGGGCTGGCATGCAGGTTAGGATGGTTAGGCATGCGGGTACAACCTCTATGAGCTTGGATTGGCAGGTGGGGTGGGTGGACTTGAAGTGAAGGGCCAGGCAGCTGAGAAGGCTTGCACATGTAGTGACTGGTATTGCTACTGGGTGTTGGACTCACTGGCACCTTCCAGTGGACGTCAGCTACCAGGACAGTGGCACTGGCAGAGACAGCCATGCACCAAAAAGGGGCAGAGGCTGTGGTGAGGAAATCATTCATTTAACTGCTGCTAACAACTACATTTAGAAAGTAACTGATTATAAGCCTCTTAATAAATAGTGATGTTGTTGTCTGTGACATGATCTCTTCAAATGAATCTTGCTTGTTTTGTAGGTTTGATTCTAAGCGAAGTGGTGTCCCTTTGTAGAATCAGAGTGTATTCTCTCAGGGGTCCTATTTGGTAGCAACAGAAACCTTTTCAACAATGATCCCTGTGCTCACGTTGTATCTTTTCTCATGGAGTCCACATCCAGAACAGGATGTCTGAGCTTCTAATTCCATCAGTGTCAGGGATCTCCTGGATTCCCCTCCTCCCCGCCACTGGCCTTTCACTTGACTGGCCATCATTGGACCACTGCCTTGCTTGTTCAGCATCAACGGTAAGATGTGAGCAGGGCAGTGTCTGGTCCGGTGACCCAGGTGGATGCTGACTGATTCCACAGCAGTGCTGTGAGCTAATACTGGGTTCCGTCAGAGCCACAGGCATACTTCTCAGTTGGAGTTGAGAACTAGCCTAGACATTCAGTCAGCACTGAGAACAACACAATTGTGTTTCTGGTTGGTTTATTGGACATTATATAGAGACTCATCATACTTGACTAAAAGTGTACCTGCCAATAAACCTTTCAAAATTTACATTGAATAAGTGTATATATTATTTCAGTCATTTGAAGTTGTTTAAATACATATTTTATGCATGTACACATTTTTGTTTCACATGATTCCAACATCACAGTGATTCATAAATACACCAAAGTGCATGACAAAATGGTTATCTTTAATAAAGGTTTATTTACCTGCTATTCGAAACTCAGATTTCAGAGATAATGAGAGACAGAGAGGAAGATCTTCCATCTGGTGGTTCAACTCCCCAAGTGGCAGTATCGACTCACATGAGACAACCCAAAGCTAGGAGCCAGGATTCTTCATCAGGTTTCCCACATGTGTGCATGATCCCAAGCTTTAAGCCATCTTCTACTGCATTCCCAGGCCTCAAGCAGGAAGCTGGTAGGGAAGTGGAGCAGCTGGGACATAAACTACTGAGCTACCACACCTTGTCTGAAAATGACTCTTACAGATCCTAATTCCAAAATTCATCTCATTACAGAAGATAAATAAAGTGCCAGAATTTGAATTTCTGAGTGCCTATCAAGAATGCCATGAAGGCTCAAATTATCTACTTGAAATAGAATCTGTTTACATAATACAATAATACAAAATAGGACCCTGCACACACATGGATTCCTGGATGAGGCGCCTGGCTTCACATCAACTCAGCTCTGGCTGTTATGTCCACTTGTGAATGGAGCCAGCAGATTCAGGATATTTCTCTCTCTCTCTCCTTCTTTATGTAAATCTGTCCTTCAAATAAATAAATAAATAAGTAAAATTAGTAAAAGTTATTAAGAAAGAAATGCCATGTAAGTAATCAATGTCAAGGATATAAATGTGCCAGGATCCCATATGAGCACCAGTTTTAACCCCTATGGGGAGCGGGATGCTGAAGCCGCTCCCCAGAATAGAAAATTCTGAATAGGAGGGGCCTTTGCAAGATGGCGGCTGGCCCAGACTAGGAGGCGGGGCTGGTCTCACCAGCAGGTAAACAGGAAGTCACAGGGATAGGCTAATGACCTCGCTGTGATTACTGGCCTATCATGTAGCACCAAGTGGACCCATGGGGAGAAGTGATTGGTGGAGAACGATGCAAAAGTAGCCAGTGAAAGCCAGAAGAATGGCTAGACTGGGAGAGACTGACGGACTGGGATGATGACAGACTGAGACAAAGATGGTGGATGGAGAATTACGGGGATGAGTGAGAAGAAAGGATGGGAGAAATGTTACCAGAAATGCCCGGTGGGTTCTTTCCTCAGCTTAGTATAGAAATAAAAAGCCGGGAATCTGTTGCAAACAGATAAGTTTATTTGTGAAGGGACCAGGTGAGCAGGGAAGGGAGAGGAAGGGGAAAGCACCTCCGAAGAGCTGGGAGGTGGGGTGCCTCTCGAAAGAGGAGGGAGAGAGAGACACCAAAGGTTTGAGGAAGGATCTTGGGATTTTATGCCTTCCCTGACCCCTCCTTGTTGGGTGGGGAACCTACAAGTAAGATGTTCCCCATTGGTGGTCTCTTAGTTAATTAGAAAATGGGTGGGCAATGTTGGTGCCGCCCATCTGAAGGTGTGGCCAAGACCTGGATGGTCTCAGTCCCCCCTCTTGAAATCCCACATCCTACTTCTGTAGGGGTAAGGGGCGACGGTGTCCTCTGGCTACTTCCTGCTGAATCGGGTCATCGTTTGGGTAAGGGGCCCCTAGAGGTGTGGGATTCAGAGAGATGGTCTGGTTCATCCAAGTTGCCACGGCAGAATTTGGTCTGGTTGCCATACAAGTTTGCATGTTTCAAGGCCACCTGGATTCTGAAGACCCCTAATCAGGAAACAAACATTAGACAATTGAGAAGCCAGTTGTGTGCTCCATGTGAGCAGGAGCAGCACAGGTGAAGAGGACCCACAGGCTAATTCTTGCCATTCAAAAGCTCAAAGCAGGCAGGTAAGCTGTGGTGTAGTAAATTCTGTTCAGTCTCCCATTTCCTGCACCATGCTAGTTCTGGGACTCCTGCCAGTTCAAGTATATCCTGGTTTTGCACTTGGACACACTCGTCAGAATAGCATGTGCTGGGAGTACTAAAATGATACCTGTGGCTAGCCTGTGGCATCCAGGTGTGCACTGACAACCACAGTCAGAGGAAGGAGGTGAGGGTGAGATCAGCACACTTGACTCACATTTGATCAGCCTTCCATGCCTTTGGGATGTCTCCATCAGAACAGCTTGTGTCCAGGAGTGAAAAATCCGCTCCTGTTCCCTGCACTGTTAGACCTAAGCTTTTGTCTGGTAACCAAGTTGACAAGCCTGCTCAACAATGGCCTGATTCTATATGCCCGCAAGATAATGTTCTTAGTTAGGGCCCATCCTGCTAGCTGCAATGATGGTATCAGTGACAAGATGTGGGGAGCACAAAGAAAGCACTTGAAAAGCAGCTTTAAATCCTCTAGTGCTTCCCAGGTTGGTTCTGCAGAATCTGGTTGACAGGGGATGCTGACCTTACACCATAGAGTCAATATCTACCCCAGGAGGGAAAACAACCTTGTACATCAGGGGCCAAGACTAAGCCTACAAGGACCTTCATCAATATATCTCATCCCCAATAAAGGCGTCGGTTTCTCTGGAATAACAAGGATGGAGTGCCAAAAGTGGAGATATCCCCAAGTACAAGCCCGTGGCCAGAGATGTCTCAGTCACTTTAAATGGATCTCGGCCCAGGAGAGAAGGGCAAGGCAGAAGATCGAGCACCTGTGTCCAGTAAGAAATTGGCCTTCAAGGGGAAACCCTAAGACGGACTATGTCAATCAGTGGACTCTGCACCAGCCTCATCATACCTGGACTGTTGCTGATGATATGTTGGTGCTTCTAATTGATCGAGGTGACGCTCTGCTGGCTCTGCCTACAAACCTGAGAGGGCCTCCCTAAGAGGCCGTTGAACTTGAACTGGACAAGTGGGATGCTGGACTCTGTATGGTGTAAACTTTTAATTAGGGAATCTCGACGGAACTTGAGCTGTGGTTATGCATCAAGGTGAAGGAATTCATGATGGGGGAAGGGTTTGGGGTGAAGGGGGGGGAATCCCAGTACCTATGAAATTGTGTCATGTAATGCAATGTAATTAATGAATAAATGAATATTTAAAAAAAAAAAAAAAAAAGAAATTGGCCTTTTGAGAGTCCACCATCAGGGAGACCCGAAGCTCCTCAGTACAAACCCAGGTGGTGGAAGCCTAAATAGGAGTCCCTGGGACCTGTCACTGGGGGTCCTGGTCAGCAGACGCCTGCTCCCTCCGGAGCTGGGGGCAGCCCATTTTCCAGTGATCCCCTTTTGCAGATGGGACATGGACCCGGGGAAACTCCTGGCCTGTGATTTGAGGGCACTCCCTCCGAAAATGGCCTGGCTTCCCACAGTTGTAGCAACACCTTAAGGTCCTTTTCCCTGGGGTGGATGCACTCATAGCGGCCAGCATTTCACTGTGGCGCCTGTCCTTCCACCTTTCCTTCTCTAAGTCTCGATTATAGTAAACAGCATTGACTGCCTGGATCAACTGGTCCAAGGAGGACTTATTAGGGTCTGCCATAAGCTTTTGAAGCTTTCTCCTGATATCTGGGGCAGACTGCACAAGGAACTTGTCCTTGAGGATCGCTCCACCCTCCGCTGTATCTGGGTCTAAATTAGTGAACCTCACAATTGCCCCTTTGAGGCGTTCTAGAAAGGTCACTGGTGGCTCATTCTCCCCCTGATGAACAGTGGTGAGTTGGCTATAGTTTAGAGGCTTAACTTTTGCCCTTCTTAGTCCTTCTAAAATACAATAAATGAAATGATTTCGCTCCCACTCATGTCTTTCGTCCTCTGGATCCCAGTTGGGATTCTTTATGGGGATTGCCTCTGCTCCAGTGGGAATGTTTGTCTTGTCTCTGATACTTTTCCCCTGAGCTGCATAATAACTGTTTCCAGCCTCACGAGCCTTTTCCAGTACCCTCTTTCTTTCTAAGGAGGTCAGGGTGTTGTCTAACAGTAACATTACATCCTTCCAAGCTAAGTCATATACTAACTGGAGTCGTTCAAAGGTTTGTACATATTGATCAGGGTTGTCAGTGTAACTGCCCAAATCACCTTTTATTTCCTTGAGTTCTCCAAGTGAGAAAGGCTTATAAGCAATCTGTATCCCAAATTCTCCTACCCCCACAGCTTGAAGAGGAAGCATGGCTTCTCCCTTCACTCTAGGATAAGGCCTAGGAGTCTTTTCCTTTGATGCCTGCGGATAAGGGGGGCAGGGCTCCTCCAGATGAGATAAGCAGAGACTAGGTCCCTGTGGAGGAGGGGCTGAGGGAATCCCTTCAGGTGATTCCTTCAATAAAGGAAGAGACTCTTTATTCACTTGCAAATTACCTTCTTCCTTTGAATCTGAGATGGCCGACTCCCCAGTTGCCTGACTTAGGTTTTTTCCTATTCTGCCATTCTTAAGGTGATCCCGAAGGTGGAGAAACATTCGAATATAGGAAATTTCTACCCACCTTCCCCAACGTCTACAATAATTGTCCAATTCTGAAATAGTATGGTAATTAAGACTCCCTGTGGGAGGCCAAGTTTCATCATTAGCAAGGGAATATTTGGGCCAAGCCTTCATGCAGAAAAAGATCAAATCCTTCTTGCTCACAATCCGCGAGCCAAATATGTCCCAATTTTTTAAGGATACAACCAAGAGGTGTCCGGGAGTCCACTTGCGAAGCTTGAGATTCCATGTGAACAACAAAGAGACAATGAACAGACTAGACAGGGAGACTTGCCCCCCTTCTCCCTTGTCTAGCCTATGCCCAAAGTGTATGTCAGAGCTGGGGGCAAGTCCAGTCTGACCCCGTGCGCAGTCATTACAGGAGTGGTCCTGCTGTCTGCTGGGACAGGATCCACGAGCTTGGGGACTACCACTATTACCCCTGCCTCGTCCCACCTGTCCGTGCCCATTGCCATTGTCTCATACCCTGTGCGCGGTCATTACAGGAGTGGCCCTGCTGTCCGCCAGGACAGGATCCACGAGCTTGGGGACTACCACTATTACCCCTGCTCGCCCCACCTGCCCGTGACTATCTCATCTTCCGTGGAGGCTCCGTAACCTTTGGTAACCATTTCTCCACCGTGATCCTTTTCCTGAAAATCTGAAGTGGTCCCTGGAGTTGAGGGACATGACTGCTAATGTATATTGCTTGATCTTTCTTCTCGGCCTGATCAAAATAAAAGCCCACAGAAATGTGCGTGATCTCAGTATGGCTGAAGGTTGGCAAGACTTGGAGCCTGCCTTAAAATAGGTTTACCCTAAAACAAACTGGGAAGCAGCAACTTTCTCAAATTACCTTGAACTAGCTCTAGCTGATTTCGGAAATTTTCCCCATCTCAAAAGGAGGCAGATAAGAATCAGAATAGAAATGCAAACAGAACTTTGGTCCTAAATTCCTCAACAGCATTCTCCAAGCCTGCACTTCCCTTTTCTATGGCTGGTTCTGGCTTCAAAGGTGATAAGATTACTACCTGGCTCAGGTTCCCTGGATTCCTGAAAGACTCCCTGTGGCTATTGGAGCTTCTAAGGGAAGAATCTCCCTAACAGCGCAGCTCCAAATGCGCTCTCCCATTCTAAGGCTGTTTGGGTTTCAGAGGCGAGAAGCTGCTTGGGTGATAGAATGGAGACAGGGGACAGAACAAAGGGACTGGACTTTTCTCAACTCATCTGGGGGAGTATAGAGGGGGTCGTCCAAAGCTCCGCACGAGTCACTTTAAGGGATCAACCCAAGTAGCACACTCGTGGGGGTGGCCAGGAGTTTCACCCCTCCTCCACCGAGGAGAGACCAGCCCGAAACGTGGCTGGTAGCTCGGCACTAGGGTACCCATTCCGGCGGTCGGCGTTCAGAATCCACCTGGGGAGTTTCCAGACACGCAGAAGTGTCGCCTCTGCCAGAGACTGTTAGTCCTCCTCCAGGTTTCCTCGGAACACACGCACAGACAGAATTGCTCCCAAAAGGAAATGGAAGGTGATAGGAAAGGGCAAAGAGGTGGTTAGGGTTTAGAGCCTCTGAAGGCCTAAACAGCCGCCCTTCCTTACACCCCCCTAATAATACAATCCCTCTGAAGGTTCGACCATAGCTACGCCGTGGCCGGGGGTCCTTCGTGTTCGTGCAGAGACATGGGGTGCCAAGGGTCACTTCCACGGGTGAGTCTCACTTGAGGGAAGGCATACAGACCTTATGAAGTCTTCTCTCAGTTGAGTTGGGCCACGTGGCTCCCGTCTAAGTCTCTTTTTTTTCACTCCCCACGTTGGGCGCCAGGGAAAATATGTTACCAGAAATGCCCGGTGGGTTCTTTCCTCAGCTTAGTATAGAAATAAAAAGCCGGGAATCTGTTGCAAACAGATAAGTTTATTTGTGAAGGGACCAGGTGAGCAGGGAAGGGAGAGGAAGGGGAAAGTACATCCGAAGAGCCGGGAGGTGGGGTGCCTCTCGAAAGAGGAGGGAGAGAGAGACACCAAAGGTTTGAGGAAGGGTCTTGGGAATATATGCCTTCCCTGACCCCTCCTTGTTGGGTGGGGAACCTACAAGTAAGATGTTCTCCATTGGTGGTCTCTTAGTTAATTAGAAAATGGGTGGGCAATGCTGGTGCAACCCATCTGAAGGTGTGGCCAAGACCTCAGAAGACCTGGATGGTCTCACTAGGCACTCAAAGGGCATTAAGCATAGAGTGTGAAAACTGAGTTTCCTTGAGAGCTGCTTGGAAGCCTGATGGTGTGTGAGGTTAGTGAGCCAAATGGAGTTGTTCTTCCACAAGAACCACTCGGCTGACTCTTCTTCAATATGCCCTTCACCAACATGCAGTGTTTCCTTGATCTTGATTGAATTAGCTCCCACACCAATATTTGCGTCTAGAGCCTTTGCATGAGGAATATCTGAAAACGACTTTGGTGCTGAGGTTGTCTGTGAATGTGGAGTTGGTGGCATGTGAAACCCGCATGTGGAACATTGGTATGTGTAGGATGCTCTATAAGGATCATTCTTGATAATGCACTCAAAGGGCATTAGGCATGGAGTGTGAAAAAAGAGTTTCCTTAAGAGCTGCTTGGAAGCCTGATGGTGTGTGAAGTTAGTGAGCCAAATGGAGTTGTTCTCCCACAAGAACCACTCGGCTGATTCTTCTTCAATATGTCGTGCACCAACATGCAGTGTTTCCTTGATTGATTTAGCTCTCACACCAATATTTGAGTCTAGAACCTTTGCATTGAGGGCTATCTGAAAACGGCTGTGGCACTGAAGTTGCCTGTGAATGTGGAGTTGGTGGCATGTGAAACCCGCATGTGGAGCATTGGTTTGTGTGGGATGCTCTATAAGGATCATTCCTAGATATTGTACCCAAAGGGCATTAAGCATGGAGTGTGAAAACTGAGTTTCCTTGAGAGCTGCTTGGAAGTCTGATGGTGTGTAAGGTTAGTGAGCCAAATGGAGTTCTTGTCCCACAAGAAATACTCGGCTAATTCTTCTTCAATATGCCCTTCACCAACATGCAGTGTTTCCTTGATTGAATTAGCTCTCACACCAATATTTGTGTCTAGAGCGTTTGCATTGACGGTTATCTGAAAACGTCTCTTTCGCTGAAGTTGTCTGTGAATGTGGAGTTTGTGGCATGTGAAACCCGCATATGGAACATTGGTTTTTGTGGGATGCTCACCAAGCTTCATTTCAGTGCTAGGCACTAAAACGGCATTAAGCATAGACTGTGAAAACTGAGTTTCCTTGAGAGGTGCTTGGAAGCCTAATGGTGTGTGAAGTGAGTGAGCTAAATGGAGTTGTCCTCCCACAAGAACCACTCTGCTGAGTGTTCTTCAATATGCCCTTCACCAACATGCAGTGTTTCCTTGATTGATTTAGCTCTCACACCAATATTTGAGTCTAGAACATTTGCATTGAGGGCTATCTGAAAACGGCTTTGGCGCTGAAGTTGTCTCTGAATGTGGAATTGGTGGCATGTGAAACCCGCATGTGCAGCACTGGTGTGTGGGATGCTCACCAAACATCATTTCAGTCCTAGTCACTCAAAGGGCATTAAGCATAGAGTGTGATAACTGAGTTTCCGTGAGAGCTGCTTGGAAGCCTGATGGTGTGTGAAGTTAGTGAGCCAAATGGAGTTGTTCTCCCACAAGAACCACTCGGCTGATTCTTCTTCAATATGCCCTTCACCAACATGCAGTGTTTCCTTGATTGAATTAGCTCTCACACCAATATTTGCATCTAGAGCCTTTGCATTGAGGGCTATCTGAAAACGGCGGTGGCGCTGAAGTTGCCTGTGAATGTGGAGTTGGTGGCATGTGAAACCCGCATGTGGAGCATTCGTTTGTGTGGGATGCTCTACCAGGTTCATTCCTAGGTAATGCACTCAAAGGGCATTAAGCATGGAGTGTGAAAACTGAGTTTCCTTGAGAGCTGCTTGGAAGCCTGATGGTGTGTGAAGTTAGTGAGCCAAATGGAGTTGTTCTCCCACAAGAACCACTCGGCTAATTCTTCTTCAATATGCCCTTCATCAACATGCAGTGTTTTCTTGATTGATTTAGCTCTCACACCAATATTTGAGTCTAGAATCTTGGCGTTGAGATTGAGGACTATTTGAAAAAGGCTTTGGCGCTGAAGTTGTCTGTGAATGTGGAGTTGGTGGCATGTGAAACCCGCATGTGCAGCACTGGTTTGTGTGGGATGCTTGCAAAATTTCATTTCAGTCCTAGTCACTAAAAGGGCATTAAGCATAGAGTGTGAAAACTGAGTTTCCTTGAGAGCTGCTTGGAAGCCTGATGGTGTGTGAAGTTAGTGAGCCAAATGGAGTTGTTCTCCCACAAGAACCATTCGGCTGATCCTTCTTCAATATGCCCTTCACCAACATGCAGTGTTTCCTTGATTGAATTAGCTCTCACACCAATATTTGCGTCTAGAGCCTTTGCATTGAGGGCTATCTGAAAACGGCTGTGGCGCTGAAGTTGCCTGTGAATGTGGAGTTGGTGGCATGTGAAACCCGCATGTGGAGCATTCGTTTGTGTGGGATGCTCAAGCAGGTTCATTCCTAGATAATGCACTCAAAGGGCACTAAGCATAGAGTGTGAAAACTGAGTTTCCTTGAGAGCTGCTTGGAAGCCAGATGGTGTGTGAAGTTAGTGCGCCAAATGGAGTTGTTCTCCCACAAGAACCACTCGGCTGATTCTTCTTCAATACGCCCTTCACCAACATGCAGTGTTTCCTTGATTGAATTAGCTCTCACAGCAAGATTTGCATCTAGAGCCTTTGCATTGAGGGCTATCTGAAAATGGCTGTGGCGCTGAAGTTGCCTGTGAATGTGGAGTTGGTGGCATGTGAAACCCGCATGTGGAGCATTCGTTTGTGTGGGATGCTCTTCCAAGCTTCATTTCAGTCCTAGGCACTCAAAGGGCACTAAGCATAGAGTGTGAAAACTGAGTTTCCTTGAGAGCTGCTTGGAAGCCTGATGGTGTGTGAAGTTAGTGAGCCAAATGGAGTTGTTCTCCCACAAGAACCACTCGGCTGATTCTTCTTCAATACGCCCTTCACCAACATGCAGTGTTTCCTTGATTGAATTAGCTCTCACACCAATATTTGCATCTAGAGCCTTTGCATTGAGGGCTATCTGAAAACGGCGGTGGCGCTGAAGTTGCCTGTGAATGTGGAGTTGGTGGCATGTGAAACCCGCATGTGGAGCATTCGTTTGTGTGGGATGGTCAGCAAAGCTTCATTTCAGTCCTAGGCACTCAAAGGGCACTAAGCATAGAGTGTGAAAACTGAGTTTCCTTGAGAGCTGCTTGGAAGCCTGATGGTGTGTGAAGTTAGCGAGCCAAATGGAGTTGTTCTCCCACAAGAACCACTCGGCTGATTCTTCTTCAATATGCCCTTCACCAACATGCAGTGTTTCCTTGATTGAATTAGCTCTCACAGCAAGATTTGCATCTAGAGCCTTTGCATTGAGGGCTATCTGAAAATGGCTGTGGCGCTGAAGTTGCCTGTGAATGTGGAGTTGGTGGCATGTGAAACCCGCATGTGGAGCATTCGTTTGTGTGGGATGCTCTTCCAAGCTTCATTTCAGTCCTAGGCACTCAAAGGGCACTAAGCATAGAGTGTGAAAACTGAGTTTCCTTGAGAGCTGCTTGTAAGCCTGATGGTGTGTGAAGTTAGTGAGCCAAATGGAGTTGTTCTCCCACAAGAACCACTCGGCTGATTCTTCTTCAATACGCCCTTCACCAACATGCAGTGTTTCCTTGATTGAATTAGCTCTCACACCAATATTTGCATCTAGAGCCTTTGCATTGAGGGCTATCTGAAAACGGCGGTGGCGCTGAAGTTGCCTGTGAATGTGGAGTTGGTGGCATGTGAAACCCGCATGTGGAGCATTCGTTTGTGTGGGATGGTCAGCAAAGCTTCATTTCAGTCCTAGGCACTCAAAGGGCACTAAGCATAGAGTGTGAAAACTGAGTTTCCTTGAGAGCTGCTTGGAAGCCTGATGGTGTGTGAAGTTAGTGAGCCAAATGGAGTTGTTCTCCCACAAGAACCACTCGGCTGATTCTTCTTCAATATGCCCTTCACCAACATGCAGTGTTTCCTTGATTGAATTAGCTCTCACACCAATATTTGCGTCTAGAGCCTTTGCATTGAGGGCTATCTGAAAACGGCTGTGGCGCTGAAGTTGCCTGTGAAGGTGGAGTTGGTGGCATGTGAAACCCGCATGTGGAGCATTCGTTTGTGTGGGATGCTCTACCAAGCTTCATTTCAGTCCTAGGCACTCAAAGGGCACTAAGCATAGAGTGTGAAAAGTGAGTTTCCTTGAGAGCTGCTTGGAAGCCTGATGGTGTGTGAAGTAAGTGAGCCAAACGGAGTTGGTCTCCCACAAGAACCACTCGGCTGATTCTTCTTCAATATGTCGTGCACCAACATGCAGTGTTTCCTTGATTGATTTAGCTCTCACACCAATATTTGAGTCTAGAACCTTTGCATTGAGGGCTATCTGAAAATGGCTTTGGCACTGAAGTTGCCTGTGAATGTGGAGTTGGTGGCATGTGAAACCCGCATGTGGAGCATTCGTTTGTGTGGGATGCTCAAGCAGGTTCATTCCTAGATAATGCACTCAAAGGGCACTAAGCATAGAGTGTGAAAACTGAGTTTCCTTGAGAGCTGCTTGGAAGCCTGATGGTGTGTGAAGTTAGTGAGCCAAATGGAGTTGTCCTCCCACAAGAACCACTCTGCTGAGTGTTCTTCAATATGCCCTTCACCAACATGCAGTGTTTCCTTGATTGATTTAGCTCTCACACCAATATTTGAGTCTAGAACATTTGCATTGAGGGCTATCTGAAAACGGCTTTGGCGCTGAAGTTGTCTCTGAATGTGGAATTGGTGGCATGTGAAACCCGCATGTGCAGCACTGGTGTGTGGGATGCTCACCAAACATCATTTCAGTCCTAGTCACTCAAAGGGCATTAAGCATAGAGTGTGATAACTGAGTTTCCGTGAGAGCTGCTTGGAAGCCTGATGGTGTGTGAAGTTAGTGAGCCAAATGGAGTTGTTCTCCCACAAGAACCACTCGGCTGACTCTTCTTCAATATGCCCTTCACCAACATGCAGTGTTTCCTTGATTGATTTAACTCTCACACCAATATTTGCGTCTAGAGCCTTTGCATTGAGGGCTATCTGAAAACGGCTTTGGCGCTGAAGTTGTCTGTGAATGTGGAGTTGGTGGCATGTGAAACCTGCATGTGGAGCATTGGTTTGTGTGGGATGCTCAGCAAGCTTCATTTCAGTCCTAGGCACTCAAAGGGCACTAAGCATAGAGTGTGAAAACTGAGTTTCCGCGAGAGCTGCTCAGAAGCCTGACGGTGTGTGAAGTGAGTGAGCCAAATTGAGTTGTTCTCCCACACGAACCACTCGGCTGATTCTTCTTCAATATGCCCTTCACCAACATGCAGTGTTTCCTTGATTGAATTAGCTCTCACACCAATATTTGTGTCTAGAGCCTTTGCATTGAGGGCTATCTGAAAGCGGCTGTGGCGCTGAAGTTGTCTGTGAATGTGGAGTTGGTGGCATGTGAAACCCGCATGTGGAGCATTGGTTTGTGTGGGATGCTCTATCAGGATCATTCCTAGATAATGCACTCAAAAGGCATTAAGCATAGAGTTTGAAAACTGAGTTTCCTTGAGAGCTGCTTGGAAGCTTGATGGTGTGTGAAGTTAGTGAGCCAAATGGAGTTGTTCTCCCACAAGAACCACTCGGCTGATTCTTCTTCAATATGCCCTTCACCAACATGCAGTGTTTCCTTGATTGAATTAGCTCTCACACCAATATTTGCGTCTAGAGCCTTTGCATTGAGGGCTGTCTGAAAATGGCTTTGGTGCTGAAGTTGTCTGTGAATGTTGAGTTGGTGGCATGTGAAACCCGCATGTGGAGCCTTGGTTTGTGTGGGATGCTCCACCAAGCTTTGTTTCAGTCCTAGGCACTCAAAGGGCATTAAGCATAGAGTGTGAAAACTGAGTTTCCTTGAGAGCTGCTTGGAAGCCTGATGGTGTGTGAAGTGAGTGAGCCAAATTGAGTTGTTCTCCCACAAGAACCACTCGGCTGATTCTTCTTCAATATGCCCTTCACCAACATGCAGTGTTTCCTTGATTGAATTAGCTCTCACACCAATATTTGTGTCTAGAGCCTTTGCATTGAGGGCTATCTGAAAACGGCTTTGGCGCTGAAGTTGTCTGTGAATGTGGAGTTGGTGGCATGTGAAACCTGCATGTGGAGCACTGGTTTGTGTGGGATGCTCACCAAACTTCATTTCAGTCCTAGGCACTCAAAGGGCATTAAGCATAGAGTGTGAAAACTGAGTTTCCTTGAGAGCTGCTTGGAAGCTTGATGGTGTGTGAAGTAAGTGAGCCAAATGGAGTTGTTCTCGCAGAAGAACCACTCGGCTGACTCTTCTTCAATATGCCCTTCACCAACATGCAGTGTTTCCTTGATTGAATTAGCTTTCACACCAATATTTGTGCCTATTGCCTTTGCATTGAGGGCTATCATAAAAGGGCTTTGGCGCTGAAGTTGTCTGTGAATGTGGAGTTGGTGGCATGTGAAACCCGCCTGTGGAGCTTTGGTTTGTGTGGGAACCTCTGCCAGGTTCATTCCTAGGTAATGCACTCAAAGGGCATTAAGCATGGAGTGTGAAAACTGAGTTTCCTGGACTCGCAAGATGGCCGACATAGGAGGAAGACTGTGAGAGAGCTCGCAGACAGAGAGGGCTAGAACGCGACAAAAGCGTAAGTGGAGCAGCATAGAACTACAGGGAGAAGAACGTGAAGTTCCTTGGACAGTGTGGAACCAAAAAAATCCACACAACTCGGAAGAGCAACCAGGGAAAAACAAAACGAAGGGCAGGGAAGACGACTTTCCGCTCCGGACCTGCTGAGTCACCTTTGAATGCAGACGCTGAAAGCCGCCAACCGACCCACCAGCAGACACTGAAATCCGCCGACCGACCCGCAGAGGCTGTGGCCGTGAGGACCGGCGGTGATCGGGACCTGCTGGCATCTGCTCATCCTGGTCACCAGGACCCTCCACTACTCCCCCCGCTGCGGACACCAGGACCCTGAGTCACCGGGACCCGCCGGCATCCGCCCACCCTGGCCGCCAAGCGCCGCCGGGACCGCTGCAGCCTCCAGGTTCCACCCGCCTACACCCGCCGATACCAGCAACGGACGCAGTAGCTGGGAGACGCATCCGCGGCGAGGGTTCCCACCAGAGGAAGAGGCAGACTGCAAGAACCTGAGGTTTGAGTGAGTTGGGTGGGGACAGTGGTGGGTTGGAGGCTTCGGGAGTTGGCCCCCCAGGGGCATGCAGAGAGCCTGAACACAATTGGTGCTCGTCTCCCCGCCCCTCCCCCCCGGAGACTCCAGCGTCTAGAGACACCGGGAGAGTGCCTTGAAACTGCCAAAGCTGTGCTGGGGAGAAAGGCAAAAGGCACACTGAATACTCCCCCATGCCTTTGCGGTCTGGCACTCAGCTGGGCGGTGCTATCCCACAGGAACCCAAGCACGCCTCTGGGCTGGGCAGTCCTGTGCTTGCGCTGGGGTGGTCAGTCCCCTGCAAGCGCTGGGGTGGGCGGGCCTGCGCAGGAGGCGCCTCCAGAGAGCACCTGGAACACCCCACGTCCTATAGTCCCGTGCTCTGAGCCTTGTGATCCTGCGCACAGGGGGCGCACACAGAGAGTGCCTTCACTCCCCCACGCCCTGTGGTAGCATACCTGTAGGGGACGAGCTGAGAGTGTGCTTTGAATCCACTGGGCCCTGGAAGTGGCGCCCTGAGGTCCAGTGTTCTGGAGACGCACCAAAAGTGCCTTGAAAATTCCCACACCCTGCTACTCCACGCCTGCAGACTCCGATCTCTACAGGATAGTGCTTGGAGACCCCTCAGCACACTGGTGCCTAGGTCTCTCAAAAAAGAAACACTAACACAATGGGAAGAAATACCAGAAAAGGTAATGATCCAGATGAGAGTGCCAACACCCTACCAATAAAGAACCAAAAGCCAATGTCTATTTCGGAGATGCGAGATGAAGACATAGAAGATCTACCAGACAAGGAATTCAAAAAAATAATGTTAAAATATGTCAGAGACAATGAGAAGAACTGGGAGGACTTCAAGGAATTCAAGAACCACATAACCTCAGAAATACAACAAATGAAAAGTAAAATCCTTGACTTAGAGCACAAAATTGAGAGCCTAACCAACAGAACAAATACAGCAGAAGAGAGGATCTCTGAAACGGAAGACACACAAAACGAACATACCCAGTTCATTAAACAGCTGGAGACAAGTCTGAACAAAGCCAATAAGACCATACAAGAAATGAAAGACAACCTCAGAAAATCGAATATTAGGATTATTGGCCTTCCTGAAGGAGCGGAAAAAGAGTCAGGAATGCAAATGGTGCTCGACAAAATTATACAGGAAAACTTCCAAAACACTTGGAACATGAACCCAGCCCAAATCCAGGACGGTCAGAGGACTCCCAGCAGATATGACCCAAAGCGATCTTCACCCAGACATATGGTGCTCAAGTTCCACTCCAATGAAGACAAAGAAAGAATCCTGAGACAAGTACGAAGCAGAGAAAAGATTACATACCGGGGAAAACCAATCAGGATCACTACTGACTTCTCTGAAGAGACTTTACAAGCAAGAAGAGAATGGACAAAGATCTTCCAAATCCTGAATCAGAACAACTGTCAACCAAGAATATTGTACCCAGCAAAGATCTCATTCGTATTTGAGAACGAAATCAAATACTTTCAAGCAAAGAGAAATTAGAAGAATATGCCAGCACAAAACCAGCTCTACAAAATCTCCTTAGAAATGCACTAAATCCAGAAAAAAAGCAGGTGAATCATAAGCAAAGATGGCAAACAGGAAGATCTCCCCACTAAAGTCCACACAAGGAAGGGCAATTACACAGATATCAACACCCACAAAAACAAGTATGGCAGGGCAAAATCACAACCTCTCAATTTTAACTCTTAACACAAATGGCCTGAACTCACCAATCAAAAGACATAGATTAACAGAATGGATTATCAAACAGCACCCAACTATCTGTTGCCTACAAGAGACACATCTAACCAGAAAAGATTCGAAGAAGCTGAAAGTGAAAGGTTGGAAACAGATATTTCATGCCAATGGACGAGAAAAAAAGGCCGGGGTAGCTGTCTTAATTTCAGATGATGTGGACTTCAATCTGACACACATCAAAAAGGACAGGGAAGGACATTATATATTGGTGAAGGGACTGATCCATCAGGAAGTAATTACCATTGTGAACATATATGCACCAAATTCAAACGCACCTAGCTACGTGAAGCAATTACTCACGGACTTAAGGGGAGACATAGATATGCACACAATAATAGTGGGTGATCTTAACACCCCACTAACAACAATAGACAGATCAACAAAACAAAAACTCAACAAAGAAACAACAGAGCTCATACAAACAATAGAACAACTGGACTTGGTTGACATTTATAGAATTTTTTACCCTAAGGCCACAGATTATACATTTTTTTCAGCAGTGCATGGCACCTTCTCCAGGATCGACCACATGATAGGACACAAAGCAAACCTAAATAACTTCAAAAAGATAGGAATCATACCATGTACCCTCTCAGACCACCATGGAATGAAGCTGGAAATCAGCAATTCAAAATGCCCAAGGAAATACAGAAACTCTTGGAGGCTGAACAATATGCTATTAAACGAACAATGGATCAGAGAAGAAATTAAAGATGAGATCAAAAAATTTATGGAAACCAATGAAAACTCTGACACAACATTCCAAAATTTGTGGGACACTGCCAAAGCAGTGCTACGGGGTAAACTCATCGCAGTTGGAGCTCATGTCAAGGCCCAAGAGAGGCGCCAAATACAAGAACTAAACACACACCTCCAGGAATTGGAAAAACAGCAGCAGAAGTGCCCCACACACAATAGGAAACAAGAAATCATCAAAACAAGGGAGGAAATCAACCAGATAGAAATAAAAAAAAACATACACAAAATCAATGAATCAAAAAGCTGGTTTTTTGAGAAGATAAACAAGATAGACACCCCGCTGGCCCGATTGACAAAGAAAAAACAAGAGAAGGCAAGAATTAACAGCATCAAAGATGAAAAAGGCAAGATAACAACAGACACCGCATCCATTAAGGCCATAATTAGAAATTACTACAAAGCACTGTACTCCAACAAATCAGAAGATCACCAAGAAATGGAAAAGTTCTTAGACTTCTACCACCTGCCAAAACTTAGCCCAGAGGCAACAAACGACCTGAACAAACCCATAACTGAAGTAGAGATTGAATCAGTGATTAAAGACCTCCCAACAAAGAAAAGCCCAGGCCCAGACGGCTTCACTACAGAATTCTACAAAACATTCCGAACAGAACTGACCCCAATCCTCTACAAACTCTTCAAAACAATAGAAAAAGAGGCAACCCTTCCGAACTCATTCTATGAAGCCAACATTACCTTAATCCCAAAACCAGACAGAGAACTAACAGAGAAGGAAAACTACAGACCTATCTCTTTGATGAACATTGATGCTAAGATTCTCAACAAAATCCTAGCCAACAGAATTCAAAAACACATCAGACAGATCGTTCATCCAGATCAAGTAGGATTCATCCCTGGAATGCAGGGATGGTTCAACATTCGCAAATCCATAAATGTGATACACTACATCCAAAAACTGAAAAACAAGAATCACATGATAGTATCAATAGATGCAGAAAAAGCTTTCGACAAAATCCAACACCACTTCCTACTAAAAACCCTAACCAAGGTAGGCATAGATGGAAAAATCCACAACATAATTAAAGCCATATATGAAAAACCCAACGCCGGCATCATACTGAATGGAGAAAAGCTGGAACCCTTCCCACTGAGATCTGGAACAAGACAGGGATGTCCACTTTCTCCACTACTATTCAACATAGTGCTAGAGGTACTCGTGAGGCCATAAGACAAGAAAAAGAAATCAGAGGAATCCAAATGGGAAACAAAGAAGTTAAACTCTCACTATATGCAGATGATATGATTCTTTATGTAGAAGAGCCAAGAGACTCAATACAGAGACTGCTAGAACTTGTACGAGAGTTTGGTAGAGTGGCAGGGTACAAAATTAATGAACAAAAATCAACAGCCATAGTGTATGCGAACAGCCCCAAGATGGAAAAAGATTTAACCAGCAAGATACCATTGAAAATAACAGAAAAAAGTATGAAATATCTGGGAATAAATCTAACCAAAAATGTAGGAGACTTATTCGAAGAAAACTACAAACTACGTAAAAAAGAAATTGAACAAGACCTCAAAAGATGGAGTAACATCCCATGCTCCTGGATAGGCAAAATCAATATCATTAAAATGTCTATACTGCCAAAAGCAATATATACATTCAACGCAATCCCAATCAAATTGCCCAAACATTCTTCATGGAACTGGAAACAATGATCCAAAGGTTCATCTGGAAGCACAAAAAACCACGAATAGCTAGAACCATCCTGAAGAACAGGAAGTTAGCAGGGGGAATCACAGTTCCGGACCTCTGGACATACTATAGGGCAGTGGTTATCAAAACAGCGTGGTACTGGCACAAAGATAGAGAGGAAGATCAATGGAGCAGAATAGAAACACCAGAAGGAAACCCACACAGATACAGCCAAATAATCTTTGACAAAAAGACAAACGACAATCCAGGCAAATGGGAAGGTCTGTTCAATAAATGCTGTTGGGACAACTGGTTAATAGCCTGCAGAAACAAAAAAATAGATCCACATCTCTCACCATACACTAAGATCAGATCTAAATGGATAACAGATCTAAACCTACATCCAGAAACCTTCAAACTTTTGGAAGAAAATGTGGGAAACACACTGCAACACTTAGGGGTAGGCCCTCACTTCCTAAAAAAGACTCCAAATGCAGTAGAAATCAAGACCAAAATAAACAATTGGGACCTCATCAAACTAAGAAGCTTCTGTACAGCTAGAGAAACAATCAACAAAGTAAAAAGGCAACCCACAGAATGGGAGAAGATCTTTGCACACGACATAGGTGATAGAGGGCTGATCTCCAGAATATACAAAGAGCTACAAAACAACCAAAATGTCAAAACAAACAAGCCACTCAAGAAATGGGCACGGGAAATGGGCAAACACTTCACAAAGGAACAAACCCAAATGGCAAATAAACATATGAAAAAATGCTCAAGTTCCCTGGCAATAAGGGAAATCCAAATTAAAACATCAATGAGGTACCACCTAACGCCAGTAAGACTGGCCCACATGAATAAAAGCACCAACAACACTTGTTGGCGAGGTTGCGGGGAAAAGGGATCCCTACTCCACTGCTGGTGGGGCTGCAGGCTGGTACAGCCTCTATGGAAATCAGTATGGAGAATATTCAAACAACTCAAATTCAACATACCGTATGATCCAGCAATAGCACTCCTAGGAATATATCCAGAACATTTGTTTTATGAGAAACCAACATGCACTCCTATGTTCATAGCAGCACAATCAGCAATTGCAAAAACATGGAAGCAACCAAAATGCCCATCAACAGAGGATTGGATAAGAAAGCTATATTTCATCTACTCCATGGAATACTACTCAGCTATTAAAAAAAACAAAATGCAGTTCTTTGTGGCCAAATGGGCCAAACTGGAAACCATAATGCTAAGGGAAATGAGCCAATCCCAAAAGGTTAAATACCACGTGTTTGCCTTAATTTAAGATGATATGATGTTATGTATAACATGTTATGTTTTGAATGTTATATGTTGTGTATAAACTAAATTGAAGTATAGGTGAGGTGGTCACAGAAGGTGGCTGGGAACTCGCATTTACTTTTACCATATTGGTTACACAATACTATGTCAATTAATTCCATAATCATGTAAATTTTTGCTGATGGTATGTTGGAGCTTTCAATTGACTGGGATAATGCTCTGCTGGCTCTGTCTTCAGACCAGAGAGGGTATACCTAAGAAGCCGTTGAACTTGACTGGACAATAAGATGCTGGATTCTATGTTTGGTATATGCTTGCAATGGGGGAATCTCAACTGAACTTGAGCTGTGGTTATGCAACAAGGTGGAGGAATCCACCATGGTGGGAGGGTTTGGGGAGGGGTGGGAGAACCCAAGTATCTATGTAACAGTGTCACATAATACAACGTAATTAATGAAGTTAAATAACAATAAATAAATAAATAAACAAATAAATAAATAAATAAATAAATAAATAAAAAGAAAACTGAGTTTGCTTCAGAGGTGATTGGAAGCCTGATTTTGTGTGAAGTTAGTGAGCCAAATGGAGTTGTTCTCCCACAAGAACCACTCGGCTGATTCTTCTTCAATATGCCCTTCACCAACATACAGTGTTTCCTTGATTGATTTAGCTCTCACACCAATATTTGAGTCTAGAACTTTTGCATTGAGGGCTATCTGAAAACAGCTTTGGCCCTGAAGTTGTCTGTGAATGTGGAGTTGGTGGCATGTGAAACCCGCATGTGCAGCACTGGTTTGTGTGGGATGCTCACCAACCATTTTCAGTCCTAGTTACTAAAAGGGCATTAAGCATGGAGTGTGAAAACTGAGTTTCCTTGAGAGCTGCTTGGAAGCTTGATGGTGTGTGAGTTTAGGGAGCCAAATGGAGTTGTTCTCCCACAAGAACCACTCGGCTGATTCTTCTTCAATATGCCCTTCACCAACATGCAGTGTTTCCTTGATTGAATTAGCTCTCACACCAATATTTGCGTCTAGAGCCTTTGCATTGAGGGCTATCTCAAAAAGGCTTTGGCGCTGAAGTTGTCTGTGAATGTGGAGTTGGTGGCATGTGAAACCCGCATGTGCAGCACTGGTTTGTGTGGGATGCTTGCAAAACTTCATTTCAGTCCTAGGCACTCAAAGGGCATTAAGCATAGAGTGTGAAAACTGAGTTTCCTTGAGAGCTGCTTGGAAGCTTGATGGTGTGTGAGGTTCGTGAGCCAAATGGAGTTGTTCTCCCACAAGAACCACTCGGCTGACTCTTCTTCAATATGCCCTTTACCAACATGCAGTGTTTCCTTGATTGATTTAGCTCTCACACCAATATTTGCGCCTATGTCCTTTGCATTGAGGGCTATCTGAAAAAGGCTGTGGTGCTGAAGTTGCCTGTGAATGTGGAGTTGGTGGCATGCGAAAGCCGCATGTGGAGCATTCGTTTGTGTGGGATGCTCAAGCAGGTTCATTCCTAGATAATGCACTCAAAGGGCACTAAGCATAGAGTGTGAAAACTGAGTTTCCTTGAGAGCTGCTTGGAAGCCTGATGGTGTGTGAAGTTAGTGAGCCAAATGGAGTTGTTCTCCCACAAGAACCACTCGGCTGATTCTTCTTCAATATGCCCTTCACCAACATGCAGTGTTTCCTTGATTGAATTAGCTCTCACACCAATATTTGCATCTAGAGCCTTTGCATTGAGGGCTATCTGAAAATGGCTGTGGCGCTGAAGTTGCCTGTGAATGTGGAGTTGGTGGCATGCGAAACCTGCATGTGGAGCATTCGTTTGCGTGGGATGCTCAAGCAGGTTCATTCCTAGATAATGCACTCAAAGGGCACTAAGCATAGAGTGTGAAAACTGAGTTTCCTTGAGAGCTGCTTGGAAGCCTGATGGTGTGTGAAGTTAGTGAGCCAAATGGAGTTGTTCTCCCACAAGAACCACTCGGCTGATTCTTCTTCAATATGCCCTTCACCAACATGCAGTGTTTCCTTGATTGAATTAGCTCTCACACCAATATTTGCATCTAGAGCCTTTGCATTGAGGGCTATCTGAAAAAGGCTGTGGCGCTGAAGTTGCCTGTGAATGTGGAGTTGGTGGCATGCGAAAGCCGCATGTGGAGCATTCGTTTGTGTGGGATGCTCAAGCAGGTTCATTCCTAGATAATGCACTCAAAGGGCACTAAGCATAGAGTGTGAAAACAGAGTTTCCTTGAGAGCTGCTTGGAAGCCTGATGGTGTGTGAAGTTAGTGAGCCAAATGGAGTTGTTCTCCCACAAGAACCACTCGGCTGATTCTTCTTCAATATGCCCTTCACCAACATGCAGTGTTTCCTTGATTGAATTAGCTCTCACACCAATATTTGCATCTAGAGCCTTTGCATTGAGGGCTATCTGAAAATGGCTGTGGCGCTGAAGTTGCCTGTGAATGTTGAGTTGGTGGCATGTGAAACACACATGTGGAGCATTCGTTTGTGTGGGATGCTCAAGCAGGTTCATTCCTAGATAATGCACTCAAAGGGCACTAAGCATAGAGTGTGAAAACTGAGTTTCCTTGAGAGATGCTTGGAAGCCTGATGGTGTGTGAAGTTAGTGAGCCAAATGGAGTTGTTCTCCCACAAGAACCACTCGGCTCATTCTTCTTCAATATGCCCTTCACCAACATACAGTGTTTCCTTGATTGATTTAGCTCTCACACCAATATTTGAGTCTAGAACTTTTGCATTGAGGGCTATCTGAAAACAGCTTTGGCCCTGAAGTTGTCTGTGAATGTGGAGTTGGTGGCATGTGAAACCCGCATGTGGAGCATTCGTTTGTGTGGGATGCTCACCAACTATCATTTCAGTCCTAGTTACTAAAAGGGCATTAAGCATGGAGTGTGAAAACTGAGTTTCCTTGAGAGCTGCTTGGAAGCTTGATGGTGTGTGAGTTTAGGGAGCCAAATGGAGTTGTTCTCCCACAAGAACCACTCGGCTGATTCTTCTTCAATATGCCCTTCACCAACATGCAGTGTTTCCTTGATTGAATTAGCTCTCACACCAATATTTGCATCTAGAGCCTTTGCATTGAGGGCTATCTGAAAACGGCGGTGGCGCTGAAGTTGCCTGTGAATGTGGAGTTGGTGGCATGTGAAACCCGCATGTGGAGCATTCGTTTGTGTGGGATGCTCTACCAGGTTCATTCCTAGGTAATGCACTCAAAGGGCATTAAGCATGGAGTGTGAAAACTGAGTTTCCTTGAGAGCTGCTTGGAAGCCTGATGGTGTGTGAAGTTAGTGAGCCAAATGGAGTTGTTCTCCCACAAGAACCACTCGGCTAATTCTTCTTCAATATGCCCTTCATCAACATGCAGTGTTTTCTTGATTGATTTAGCTCTCACACCAATATTTGAGTCTAGAATCTTGGCGTTGAGATTGAGGACTATTTGAAAAAGGCTTTGGCGCTGAAGTTGTCTGTGAATGTGGAGTTGGTGGCATGTGAAACCCGCATGTGCAGCACTGGTTTGTGTGGGATGCTTGCAAAATTTCATTTCAGTCCTAGTCACTAAAAGGGCATTAAGCATAGAGTGTGAAAACTGAGTTTCCTTGAGAGCTGCTTGGAAGCCTGATGGTGTGTGAAGTTAGTGAGCCAAATGGAGTTGTTCTCCCACAAGAACCACTCGGCTGATCCTTCTTCAATATGCCCTTCACCAACATGCAGTGTTTCCTTGATTGAATTAGCTCTCACACCAATATTTGCGTCTAGAGCCTTTGCATTGAGGGCTATCTGAAAACGGCTGTGGCGCTGAAGTTGCCTGTGAATGTGGAGTTGGTGGCATGTGAAACCCGCATGTGGAGCATTCGTTTGTGTGGGATGCTCAAGCAGGTTCATTCCTAGATAATGCACTCAAAGGGCACTAAGCATAGAGTGTGAAAACTGAGTTTCCTTGAGAGCTGCTTGGAAGCCAGATGGTGTGTGAAGTTAGTGCGCCAAATGGAGTTGTTCTCCCACAAGAACCACTCGGCTGATTCTTCTTCAATACGCCCTTCACCAACATGCAGTGTTTCCTTGATTGAATTAGCTCTCACACCAATATTTGCATCTAGAGCCTTTGCATTGAGGGCTATCTGAAAATGGCTGTGGCGCTGAAGTTGCCTGTGAATGTGGAGTTGGTGGCATGTGAAACCCGCATGTGGAGCATTCGTTTGTGTGGGATGGTCAGCAAAGCTTCATTTCAGTCCTAGGCACTCAAAGGGCACTAAGCATAGAGTGTGAAAACTGAGTTTCCTTGAGAGCTGCTTGGAAGCCTGATGGTGTGTGAAGTTAGCGAGCCAAATGGAGTTATTCTCCCACAAGAACCACTCGGCTGATTCTTCTTCAATATGCCCTTCACCAACATGCAGTGTTTCCTTGATTGAATTAGCTCTCACAGCAAGATTTGCATCTAGAGCCTTTGCATTGAGGGCTATCTGAAAATGGCTGTGGCGCTGAAGTTGCCTGTGAATGTGGAGTTGGTGGCATGTGAAACCCGCATGTGGAGCATTCGTTTGTGTGGGATGCTCTTCCAAGCTTCATTTCAGTCCTAGGCACTCAAAGGGCACTAAGCATAGAGTGTGAAAACTGAGTTTCCTTGAGAGCTGCTTGTAAGCCTGATGGTGTGTGAAGTTAGTGAGCCAAATGGAGTTGTTCTCCCACAAGAACCACTCGGCTGATTCTTCTTCAATACGCCCTTCACCAACATGCAGTGTTTCCTTGATTGAATTAGCTCTCACACCAATATTTGCATCTAGAGCCTTTGCATTGAGGGCTATCTGAAAACGGCGGTGGCGCTGAAGTTGCCTGTGAATGTGGAGTTGGTGGCATGTGAAACCCGCATGTGGAGCATTCGTTTGTGTGGGATGGTCAGCAAAGCTTCATTTCAGTCCTAGGCACTCAAAGGGCACTAAGCATAGAGTGTGAAAACTGAGTTTCCTTGAGAGCTGCTTGGAAGCCTGATGGTGTGTGAAGTTAGCGAGCCAAATGGAGTTGTTCTCCCACAAGAACCACTCGGCTGATTCTTCTTCAATATGCCCTTCACCAACATGCAGTGTTTCCTTGATTGAATTAGCTCTCACAGCAAGATTTGCATCTAGAGCCTTTGCATTGAGGGCTATCTGAAAATGGCTGTGGCGCTGAAGTTGCCTGTGAATGTGGAGTTGGTGGCATGTGAAACCCGCATGTGGAGCATTCGTTTGTGTGGGATGCTCTTCCAAGCTTCATTTCAGTCCTAGGCACTCAAAGGGCACTAAGCATAGAGTGTGAAAACTGAGTTTCCTTGAGAGCTGCTTGTAAGCCTGATGGTGTGTGAAGTTAGTGAGCCAAATGGAGTTGTTCTCCCACAAGAACCACTCGGCTGATTCTTCTTCAATACGCCCTTCACCAACATGCAGTGTTTCCTTGATTGAATTAGCTCTCACACCAATATTTGCATCTAGAGCCTTTGCATTGAGGGCTATCTGAAAACGGCGGTGGCGCTGAAGTTGCCTGTGAATGTGGAGTTGGTGGCATGTGAAACCCGCATGTGGAGCATTCGTTTGTGTGGGATGGTCAGCAAAGCTTCATTTCAGTCCTAGGCACTCAAAGGGCACTAAGCATAGAGTGTGAAAACTGAGTTTCCTTGAGAGCTGCTTGGAAGCCTGATGGTGTGTGAAGTTAGTGAGCCAAATGGAGTTGTTCTCCCACAAGAACCACTCGGCTGATTCTTCTTCAATATGCCCTTCACCAACATGCAGTGTTTCCTTGATTGAATTAGCTCTCACACCAATATTTGCGTCTAGAGCCTTTGCATTGAGGGCTATCTGAAAACGGCTGTGGCGCTGAAGTTGCCTGTGAAGGTGGAGTTGGTGGCATGTGAAACCCGCATGTGGAGCATTCGTTTGTGTGGGATGCTCTACCAAGCTTCATTTCAGTCCTAGGCACTCAAAGGGCACTAAGCATAGAGTGTGAAAAGTGAGTTTCCTTGAGAGCTGCTTGGAAGCCTGATGGTGTGTGAAGTAAGTGAGCCAAACGGAGTTGGTCTCCCACAAGAACCACTCGGCTGATTCTTCTTCAATATGTCGTGCACCAACATGCAGTGTTTCCTTGATTGATTTAGCTCTCACACCAATATTTGAGTCTAGAACCTTTGCATTGAGGGCTATCTGAAAATGGCTTTGGCACTGAAGTTGCCTGTGAATGTGGAGTTGGTGGCATGTGAAACCCGCATGTGGAGCATTCGTTTGTGTGGGATGCTCAAGCAGGTTCATTCCTAGATAATGCACTCAAAGGGCACTAAGCATAGAGTGTGAAAACTGAGTTTCCTTGAGAGCTGCTTGGAAGCCTGATGGTGTGTGAAGTTAGTGAGCCAAATGGAGTTGTCCTCCCACAAGAACCACTCTGCTGAGTGTTCTTCAATATGCCCTTCACCAACATGCAGTGTTTCCTTGATTGATTTAGCTCTCACACCAATATTTGAGTCTAGAACATTTGCATTGAGGGCTATCTGAAAACGGCTTTGGCGCTGAAGTTGTCTCTGAATGTGGAATTGGTGGCATGTGAAACCCGCATGTGCAGCACTGGTGTGTGGGATGCTCACCAAACATCATTTCAGTCCTAGTCACTCAAAGGGCATTAAGCATAGAGTGTGATAACTGAGTTTCCGTGAGAGCTGCTTGGAAGCCTGATGGTGTGTGAAGTTAGTGAGCCAAATGGAGTTGTTCTCCCACAAGAACCACTCGGCTGACTCTTCTTCAATATGCCCTTCACCAACATGCAGTGTTTCCTTGATTGATTTAACTCTCACACCAATATTTGCGTCTAGAGCCTTTGCATTGAGGGCTATCTGAAAACGGCTTTGGCGCTGAAGTTGTCTGTGAATGTGGAGTTGGTGGCATGTGAAACCTGCATGTGGAGCATTGGTTTGTGTGGGATGCTCAGCAAGCTTCATTTCAGTCCTAGGCACTCAAAGGGCACTAAGCATAGAGTGTGAAAACTGAGTTTCCGCGAGAGCTGCTCAGAAGCCTGACGGTGTGTGAAGTGAGTGAGCCAAATTGAGTTGTTCTCCCACACGAACCACTCGGCTGATTCTTCTTCAATATGCCCTTCACCAACATGCAGTGTTTCCTTGATTGAATTAGCTCTCACACCAATATTTGTGTCTAGAGCCTTTGCATTGAGGGCTATCTGAAAGCGGCTGTGGCGCTGAAGTTGTCTGTGAATGTGGAGTTGGTGGCATGTGAAACCCGCATGTGGAGCATTGGTTTGTGTGGGATGCTCTATCAGGATCATTCCTAGATAATGCACTCAAAAGGCATTAAGCATAGAGTTTGAAAACTGAGTTTCCTTGAGAGCTGCTTGGAAGCTTGATGGTGTGTGAAGTTAGTGAGCCAAATGGAGTTGTTCTCCCACAAGAACCACTCGGCTGATTCTTCTTCAATATGCCCTTCACCAACATGCAGTGTTTCCTTGATTGAATTAGCTCTCACACCAATATTTGCGTCTAGAGCCTTTGCATTGAGGGCTGTCTGAAAATGGCTTTGGTGCTGAAGTTGTCTGTGAATGTTGAGTTGGTGGCATGTGAAACCCGCATGTGGAGCCTTGGTTTGTGTGGGATGCTCCACCAAGCTTTGTTTCAGTCCTAGGCACTCAAAGGGCATTAAGCATAGAGTGTGAAAACTGAGTTTCCTTGAGAGCTGCTTGGAAGCCTGATGGTGTGTGAAGTGAGTGAGCCAAATTGAGTTGTTCTCCCACAAGAACCACTCGGCTGATTCTTCTTCAATATGCCCTTCACCAACATGCAGTGTTTCCTTGATTGAATTAGCTCTCACACCAATATTTGTGTCTAGAGCCTTTGCATTGAGGGCTATCTGAAAACGGCTTTGGCGCTGAAGTTGTCTGTGAATGTGGAGTTGGTGGCATGTGAAACCTGCATGTGGAGCACTGGTTTGTGTGGGATGCTCACCAAACTTCATTTCAGTCCTAGGCACTCAAAGGGCATTAAGCATAGAGTGTGAAAACTGAGTTTCCTTGAGAGCTGCTTGGAAGCTTGATGGTGTGTGAAGTAAGTGAGCCAAATGGAGTTGTTCTCGCAGAAGAACCACTCGGCTGACTCTTCTTCAATATGCCCTTCACCAACATGCAGTGTTTCCTTGATTGAATTAGCTTTCACACCAATATTTGTGCCTATTGCCTTTGCATTGAGGGCTATCATAAAAGGGCTTTGGCGCTGAAGTTGTCTGTGAATGTGGAGTTGGTGGCATGTGAAACCCGCCTGTGGAGCTTTGGTTTGTGTGGGAACCTCTGCCAGGTTCATTCCTAGGTAATGCACTCAAAGGGCATTAAGCATGGAGTGTGAAAACTGAGTTTCCTGGACTCGCAAGATGGCCGACATAGGAGGAAGACTGTGAGAGAGCTCGCAGACAGAGAGGGCTAGAACGCGACAAAAGCGTAAGTGGAGCAGCATAGAACTACAGGGAGAAGAACGTGAAGTTCCTTGGACAGTGTGGAACCAAAAAAATCCACACAACTCGGAAGAGCAACCAGGGAAAAACAAAACGAAGGGCAGGGAAGACGACTTTCCGCTCCGGACCTGCTGAGTCACCTTTGAATGCAGACGCTGAAAGCCGCCAACCGACCCACCAGCAGACACTGAAATCCGCCGACCGACCCGCAGAGGCTGTGGCCGTGAGGACCGGCGGTGATCGGGACCTGCTGGCATCTGCTCATCCTGGTCACCAGGACCCTCCACTACTCCCCCCGCTGCGGACACCAGGACCCTGAGTCACCGGGACCCGCCGGCATCCGCCCACCCTGGCCGCCAAGCGCCGCCGGGACCGCTGCAGCCTCCAGGTTCCACCCGCCTACACCCGCCGATACCAGCAACGGACGCAGTAGCTGGGAGACGCATCCGCGGCGAGGGTTCCCACCAGAGGAAGAGGCAGACTGCAAGAACCTGAGGTTTGAGTGAGTTGGGTGGGGACAGTGGTGGGTTGGAGGCTTCGGGAGTTGGCCCCCCAGGGGCATGCAGAGAGCCTGAACACAATTGGTGCTCGTCTCCCCGCCCCTCCCCCCCGGAGACTCCAGCGTCTAGAGACACCGGGAGAGTGCCTTGAAACTGCCAAAGCTGTGCTGGGGAGAAAGGCAAAAGGCACACTGAATACTCCCCCATGCCTTTGCGGTCTGGCACTCAGCTGGGCGGTGCTATCCCACAGGAACCCAAGCACGCCTCTGGGCTGGGCAGTCCTGTGCTTGCGCTGGGGTGGTCAGTCCCCTGCAAGCGCTGGGGTGGGCGGGCCTGCGCAGGAGGCGCCTCCAGAGAGCACCTGGAACACCCCACGTCCTATAGTCCCGTGCTCTGAGCCTTGTGATCCTGCGCACAGGGGGCGCACACAGAGAGTGCCTTCACTCCCCCACGCCCTGTGGTAGCATACCTGTAGGGGACGAGCTGAGAGTGTGCTTTGAATCCACTGGGCCCTGGAAGTGGCGCCCTGAGGTCCAGTGTTCTGGAGACGCACCAAAAGTGCCTTGAAAATTCCCACACCCTGCTACTCCACGCCTGCAGACTCCGATCTCTACAGGATAGTGCTTGGAGACCCCTCAGCACACTGGTGCCTAGGTCTCTCAAAAAAGAAACACTAACACAATGGGAAGAAATACCAGAAAAGGTAATGATCCAGATGAGAGTGCCAACACCCTACCAATAAAGAACCAAAAGCCAATGTCTATTTCGGAGATGCGAGATGAAGACATAGAAGATCTACCAGACAAGGAATTCAAAAAAATAATGTTAAAATATGTCAGAGACAATGAGAAGAACTGGGAGGACTTCAAGGAATTCAAGAACCACATAACCTCAGAAATACAACAAATGAAAAGTAAAATCCTTGACTTAGAGCACAAAATTGAGAGCCTAACCAACAGAACAAATACAGCAGAAGAGAGGATCTCTGAAACGGAAGACACACAAAACGAACATACCCAGTTCATTAAACAGCTGGAGACAAGTCTGAACAAAGCCAATAAGACCATACAAGAAATGAAAGACAACCTCAGAAAATCGAATATTAGGATTATTGGCCTTCCTGAAGGAGCGGAAAAAGAGTCAGGAATGCAAATGGTGCTCGACAAAATTATACAGGAAAACTTCCAAAACACTTGGAACATGAACCCAGCCCAAATCCAGGACGGTCAGAGGACTCCCAGCAGATATGACCCAAAGCGATCTTCACCCAGACATATGGTGCTCAAGTTCCACTCCAATGAAGACAAAGAAAGAATCCTGAGACAAGTACGAAGCAGAGAAAAGATTACATACCGGGGAAAACCAATCAGGATCACTACTGACTTCTCTGAAGAGACTTTACAAGCAAGAAGAGAATGGACAAAGATCTTCCAAATCCTGAATCAGAACAACTGTCAACCAAGAATATTGTACCCAGCAAAGATCTCATTCGTATTTGAGAACGAAATCAAATACTTTCAAGCAAAGAGAAATTAGAAGAATATGCCAGCACAAAACCAGCTCTACAAAATCTCCTTAGAAATGCACTAAATCCAGAAAAAAAGCAGGTGAATCATAAGCAAAGATGGCAAACAGGAAGATCTCCCCACTAAAGTCCACACAAGGAAGGGCAATTACACAGATATCAACACCCACAAAAACAAGTATGGCAGGGCAAAATCACAACCTCTCAATTTTAACTCTTAACACAAATGGCCTGAACTCACCAATCAAAAGACATAGATTAACAGAATGGATTATCAAACAGCACCCAACTATCTGTTGCCTACAAGAGACACATCTAACCAGAAAAGATTCGAAGAAGCTGAAAGTGAAAGGTTGGAAACAGATATTTCATGCCAATGGACGAGAAAAAAAGGCCGGGGTAGCTGTCTTAATTTCAGATGATGTGGACTTCAATCTGACACACATCAAAAAGGACAGGGAAGGACATTATATATTGGTGAAGGGACTGATCCATCAGGAAGTAATTACCATTGTGAACATATATGCACCAAATTCAAACGCACCTAGCTACGTGAAGCAATTACTCACGGACTTAAGGGGAGACATAGATATGCACACAATAATAGTGGGTGATCTTAACACCCCACTAACAACAATAGACAGATCAACAAAACAAAAACTCAACAAAGAAACAACAGAGCTCATACAAACAATAGAACAACTGGACTTGGTTGACATTTATAGAATTTTTTACCCTAAGGCCACAGATTATACATTTTTTTCAGCAGTGCATGGCACCTTCTCCAGGATCGACCACATGATAGGACACAAAGCAAACCTAAATAACTTCAAAAAGATAGGAATCATACCATGTACCCTCTCAGACCACCATGGAATGAAGCTGGAAATCAGCAATTCAAAATGCCCAAGGAAATACAGAAACTCTTGGAGGCTGAACAATATGCTATTAAACGAACAATGGATCAGAGAAGAAATTAAAGATGAGATCAAAAAATTTATGGAAACCAATGAAAACTCTGACACAACATTCCAAAATTTGTGGGACACTGCCAAAGCAGTGCTACGGGGTAAACTCATCGCAGTTGGAGCTCATGTCAAGGCCCAAGAGAGGCGCCAAATACAAGAACTAAACACACACCTCCAGGAATTGGAAAAACAGCAGCAGAAGTGCCCCACACACAATAGGAAACAAGAAATCATCAAAACAAGGGAGGAAATCAACCAGATAGAAATAAAAAAAAACATACACAAAATCAATGAATCAAAAAGCTGGTTTTTTGAGAAGATAAACAAGATAGACACCCCGCTGGCCCGATTGACAAAGAAAAAACAAGAGAAGGCAAGAATTAACAGCATCAAAGATGAAAAAGGCAAGATAACAACAGACACCGCATCCATTAAGGCCATAATTAGAAATTACTACAAAGCACTGTACTCCAACAAATCAGAAGATCACCAAGAAATGGAAAAGTTCTTAGACTTCTACCACCTGCCAAAACTTAGCCCAGAGGCAACAAACGACCTGAACAAACCCATAACTGAAGTAGAGATTGAATCAGTGATTAAAGACCTCCCAACAAAGAAAAGCCCAGGCCCAGACGGCTTCACTACAGAATTCTACAAAACATTCCGAACAGAACTGACCCCAATCCTCTACAAACTCTTCAAAACAATAGAAAAAGAGGCAACCCTTCCGAACTCATTCTATGAAGCCAACATTACCTTAATCCCAAAACCAGACAGAGAACTAACAGAGAAGGAAAACTACAGACCTATCTCTTTGATGAACATTGATGCTAAGATTCTCAACAAAATCCTAGCCAACAGAATTCAAAAACACATCAGACAGATCGTTCATCCAGATCAAGTAGGATTCATCCCTGGAATGCAGGGATGGTTCAACATTCGAAAATCTATAAATGTGATACACTACATCCAAAAACTGAAAAACAAGAATCACATGATAGTATCAATAGATGCAGAAAAAGCTTTCGACAAAATCCAACACCACTTCCTACTAAAAACCCTAACCAAGGTAGGCATAGATGGAAAAATCCACAACATAATTAAAGCCATATATGAAAAACCCAACGCCGGCATCATACTGAATGGAGAAAAGCTGGAACCCTTCCCACTGAGATCTGGAACAAGACAGGGATGTCCACTTTCTCCACTACTATTCAACATAGTGCTAGAGGTACTCGTGAGGCCATAAGACAAGAAAAAGAAATCAGAGGAATCCAAATGGGAAACAAAGAAGTTAAACTCTCACTATATGCAGATGATATGATTCTTTATGTAGAAGAGCCAAGAGACTCAATACAGAGACTGCTAGAACTTGTACGAGAGTTTGGTAGAGTGGCAGGGTACAAAATTAATGAACAAAAATCAACAGCCATAGTGTATGCGAACAGCCCCAAGATGGAAAAAGATTTAACCAGCAAGATACCATTGAAAATAACAGAAAAAAGTATGAAATATCTGGGAATAAATCTAACCAAAAATGTAGGAGACTTATTCGAAGAAAACTACAAACTACGTAAAAAAGAAATTGAACAAGACCTCAAAAGATGGAGTAACATCCCATGCTCCTGGATAGGCAAAATCAATATCATTAAAATGTCTATACTGCCAAAAGCAATATATACATTCAACGCAATCCCAATCAAATTGCCCAAACATTCTTCATGGAACTGGAAACAATGATCCAAAGGTTCATCTGGAAGCACAAAAAACCACGAATAGCTAGAACCATCCTGAAGAACAGGAAGTTAGCAGGGGGAATCACAGTTCCGGACCTCTGGACATACTATAGGGCAGTGGTTATCAAAACAGCGTGGTACTGGCACAAAGATAGAGAGGAAGATCAATGGAGCAGAATAGAAACACCAGAAGGAAACCCACACAGATACAGCCAAATAATCTTTGACAAAAAGACAAACGACAATCCAGGCAAATGGGAAGGTCTGTTCAATAAATGCTGTTGGGACAACTGGTTAATAGCCTGCAGAAACAAAAAAATAGATCCACATCTCTCACCATACACTAAGATCAGATCTAAATGGATAACAGATCTAAACCTACATCCAGAAACCTTCAAACTTTTGGAAGAAAATGTGGGAAACACACTGCAACACTTAGGGGTAGGCCCTCACTTCCTAAAAAAGACTCCAAATGCAGTAGAAATCAAGACCAAAATAAACAATTGGGACCTCATCAAACTAAGAAGCTTCTGTACAGCTAGAGAAACAATCAACAAAGTAAAAAGGCAACCCACAGAATGGGAGAAGATCTTTGCACACGACATAGGTGATAGAGGGCTGATCTCCAGAATATACAAAGAGCTACAAAACAACCAAAATGTCAAAACAAACAAGCCACTCAAGAAATGGGCACGGGAAATGGGCAAACACTTCACAAAGGAACAAACCCAAATGGCAAATAAACATATGAAAAAATGCTCAAGTTCCCTGGCAATAAGGGAAATCCAAATTAAAACATCAATGAGGTACCACCTAACGCCAGTAAGACTGGCCCACATGAATAAAAGCACCAACAACACTTGTTGGCGAGGTTGCGGGGAAAAGGGATCCCTACTCCACTGCTGGTGGGGCTGCAGGCTGGTACAGCCTCTATGGAAATCAGTATGGAGAATATTCAAACAACTCAAATTCAACATACCGTATGATCCAGCAATAGCACTCCTAGGAATATATCCAGAACATTTGTTTTATGAGAAACCAACATGCACTCCTATGTTCATAGCAGCACAATCAGCAATTGCAAAAACATGGAAGCAACCAAAATGCCCATCAACAGAGGATTGGATAAGAAAGCTATATTTCATCTACTCCATGGAATACTACTCAGCTATTAAAAAAAACAAAATGCAGTTCTTTGTGGCCAAATGGGCCAAACTGGAAACCATAATGCTAAGGGAAATGAGCCAATCCCAAAAGGTTAAATACCACGTGTTTGCCTTAATTTAAGATGATATGATGTTATGTATAACATGTTATGTTTTGAATGTTATATGTTGTGTATAAACTAAATTGAAGTATAGGTGAGGTGGTCACAGAAGGTGGCTGGGAACTCGCATTTACTTTTACCATATTGGTTACACAATACTATGTCAATTAATTCCATAATCATGTAAATTTTTGCTGATGGTATGTTGGAGCTTTCAATTGACTGGGATAATGCTCTGCTGGCTCTGTCTTCAGACCAGAGAGGGTATACCTAAGAAGCCGTTGAACTTGACTGGACAATAAGATGCTGGATTCTATGTTTGGTATATGCTTGCAATGGGGGAATCTCAACTGAACTTGAGCTGTGGTTATGCAACAAGGTGGAGGAATCCACCATGGTGGGAGGGTTTGGGGAGGGGTGGGAGAACCCAAGTATCTATGTAACAGTGTCACATAATACAACGTAATTAATGAAGTTAAATAACAATAAATAAATAAATAAACAAATAAATAAATAAATAAATAAATAAATAAAAAGAAAACTGAGTTTGCTTCAGAGGTGATTGGAAGCCTGATTTTGTGTGAAGTTAGTGAGCCAAATGGAGTTGTTCTCCCACAAGAACCACTCGGCTGATTCTTCTTCAATATGCCCTTCACCAACATACAGTGTTTCCTTGATTGATTTAGCTCTCACACCAATATTTGAGTCTAGAACTTTTGCATTGAGGGCTATCTGAAAACAGCTTTGGCCCTGAAGTTGTCTGTGAATGTGGAGTTGGTGGCATGTGAAACCCGCATGTGCAGCACTGGTTTGTGTGGGATGCTCACCAACCATTTTCAGTCCTAGTTACTAAAAGGGCATTAAGCATGGAGTGTGAAAACTGAGTTTCCTTGAGAGCTGCTTGGAAGCTTGATGGTGTGTGAGTTTAGGGAGCCAAATGGAGTTGTTCTCCCACAAGAACCACTCGGCTGATTCTTCTTCAATATGCCCTTCACCAACATGCAGTGTTTCCTTGATTGAATTAGCTCTCACACCAATATTTGCGTCTAGAGCCTTTGCATTGAGGGCTATCTCAAAAAGGCTTTGGCGCTTAAGTTGCCTGTGAATGTGGAGTTGGTGGCATGTGAAACCCGCATGTGGAGCATTCGTTTGTGTGGGATGCTCTACCAGGTTCATTCCTAGATAATGCACTCAAAGGGCATTAAGCATGGAGTGTGAAAACTGAGTTCCCTTGAGAGCTGCTTGGAAGCCTGATGGTGTGTGAAGTGAGTGAGCCAAATGGAGTTGTTCTCCCACAAGAACCACTAGGCTAATTCTTCTTCAATATGCCCTTCATCAACATGCAGTGTTTTCTTGATTGATTTAGCTCTCACACCAATATTTGAGTCTAGAATCTTGGCATTGAGATTGAGGGCTATTTGAAAAAGGCTTTGGCGCTGAAGTTGTCTGTGAATGTGGAGTTGGTGGCATGTGAAATCCGCATGTGCAGCACTGGTTTGTGTGGGATGCTTGCAAAACTTCATTTCAGTCCTAGGCACTCAAAGGGCATTAAGCATAGAGTGTGAAAACTGAGTTTCCTTGAGAGCTGCTTGGAAGCTTGATGGTGTGTGAGGTTCGTGAGCCAAATGGAGTTGTTCTCCCACAAGAACCACTCGGCTGACTCTTCTTCAATATGCCCTTTACCAACATGCAGTGTTTCCTTGATTGATTTAGCTCTCACACCAATATTTGCGCCTATGTCCTTTGCATTGAGGGCTATCTGAAAAAGGCTGTGGTGCTGAAGTTGCCTGTGAATGTGGAGTTGGTGGCATGCGAAAGCCGCATGTGGAGCATTCGTTTGTGTGGGATGCTCAAGCAGGTTCATTCCTAGATAATGCACTCAAAGGGCACTAAGCATAGAGTGTGAAAACTGAGTTTCCTTGAGAGCTGCTTGGAAGCCTGATGGTGTGTGAAGTTAGTGAGCCAAATGGAGTTGTTCTCCCACAAGAACCACTCGGCTGATTCTTCTTCAATATGCCCTTCACCAACATGCAGTGTTTCCTTGATTGAATTAGCTCTCACACCAATATTTGCATCTAGAGCCTTTGCATTGAGGGCTATCTGAAAATGGCTGTGGCGCTGAAGTTGCCTGTGAATGTGGAGTTGGTGGCATGCGAAACCTGCATGTGGAGCATTCGTTTGTGTGGGATGCTCAAGCAGGTTCATTCCTAGATAATGCACTCAAAGGGCACTAAGCATAGAGTGTGAAAACTGAGTTTCCTTGAGAGCTGCTTGGAAGCCTGATGGTGTGTCAAGTTAGTGAGCCAAATGGAGTTGTTCTCCCACAAGAACCACTCGGCTGATTCTTCTTCAATATGCCCTTCACCAACATGCAGTGTTTCCTTGATTGAATTAGCTCTCACACCAATATTTGCATCTAGAGCCTTTGCATTGAGGGCTATCTGAAAAAGGCTGTGGCGCTGAAGTTGCCTGTGAATGTGGAGTTGGTGGCATGCGAAAGCCGCATGTGGAGCATTCGTTTGTGTGGGATGCTCAAGCAGGTTCATTCCTAGATAATGCACTCAAAGGGCACTAAGCATAGAGTGTGAAAACAGAGTTTCCTTGAGAGCTGCTTGGAAGCCTGATGGTGTGTGAAGTTAGTGAGCCAAATGGAGTTGTTCTCCCACAAGAACCACTCGGCTGATTCTTCTTCAATATGCCCTTCACCAACATGCAGTGTTTCCTTGATTGAATTAGCTCTCACACCAATATTTGCCTCTAGAGCCTTTGCATTGAGGGCTATCTGAAAATGGCTGTGGCGCTGAAGTTGCCTGTGAATGTTGAGTTGGTGGCATGTGAAACACACATGTGGAGCATTCGTTTGTGTGGGATGCTCAAGCAGGTTCATTCCTAGATAATGCACTCAAAGGGCACTAAGCATAGAGTGTGAAAACTGAGTTTCCTTGAGAGATGCTTGGAAGCCTGATGGTGTGTGAAGTTAGTGAGCCAAATGGAGTTGTTCACCCACAAGAACCACTCGGCTGATTCTTCTTCAATATGCCCTTCACCAACATACAGTGTTTCCTTGATTGATTTAGCTCTCACACCAATATTTGAGTCTAGAACTTTTGCATTGAGGGCTATCTGAAAACGGCTGTGGCGCTGAAGTTGCCTGTGAATGTGGAGTTGGTGGCATGTGAAACCCGCATGTGGAGCATTCGTTTGTGTGGGATGCTCACCAACTATCATTTCAGTCCTAGTTACTAAAAGGGCATTAAGCATGGAGTGTGAAAACTGAGTTTCCTTGAGAGCTGCTTGGAAGCTTGATGGTGTGTGAGTTTAGGGAGCCAAATGGAGTTGTTCTCCCACAAGAACCACTCGGCTGATTCTTCTTCAATATGCCCTTCACCAACATGCAGTGTTTCCTTGATTGAATTAGCTCTCACACCAATATTTGCATCTAGAGCCTTTGCATTGAGGGCTATCTGAAAACGGCGGTGGCGCTGAAGTTGCCTGTGAATGTGGAGTTGGTGGCATGTGAAACCCGCATGTGGAGCATTCGTTTGTGTGGGATGCTCTACCAGGTTCATTCCTAGGTAATGCACTCAAAGGGCATTAAGCATGGAGTGTGAAAACTGAGTTTCCTTGAGAGCTGCTTGGAAGCCTGATGGTGTGTGAAGTTAGTGAGCCAAATGGAGTTGTTCTCCCACAAGAACCACTCGGCTAATTCTTCTTCAATATGCCCTTCATCAACATGCAGTGTTTTCTTGATTGATTTAGCTCTCACACCAATATTTGAGTCTAGAATCTTGGCGTTGAGATTGAGGACTATTTGAAAAAGGCTTTGGCGCTGAAGTTGTCTGTGAATGTGGAGTTGGTGGCATGTGAAACCCGCATGTGCAGCACTGGTTTGTGTGGGATGCTTGCAAAATTTCATTTCAGTCCTAGTCACTAAAAGGGCATTAAGCATAGAGTGTGAAAACTGAGTTTCCTTGAGAGCTGCTTGGAAGCCTGATGGTGTGTGAAGTTAGTGAGCCAAATGGAGTTGTTCTCCCGCAAGAACCACTCGGCTGATTCTTCTTCAATATGCCCTTCACCAACATGCAGTGTTTCCTTGATTGAATTAGCTCTCACACCAATATTTGCGTCTAGAGCCTTTGCATTGAGGGCTATCTGAAAACGGCTGTGGCGCTGAAGTTGCCTGTGAATGTGGAGTTGGTGGCATGTGAAACCCGCATGTGGAG
The DNA here is from genome assembly GCF_030435755.1 of Ochotona princeps. Lineage (NCBI taxonomy): Eukaryota > Metazoa > Chordata > Mammalia > Lagomorpha > Ochotonidae > Ochotona > Ochotona princeps. The sequence continues at coordinate 38,665 of NC_080837.1, read as the reverse complement.
CATTCGTTTGTGTGGGATGCTCAAGCAGGTTCATTCCTAGATAATGCACTCAAAGGGCACTAAGCATAGAGTGTGAAAACTGAGTTTCCTTGAGAGCTGCTTGGAAGCCTGATGGTGTGTGAAGTTAGTGCGCCAAATGGAGTTGTTCTCCCACAAGAACCACTCGGCTGATTCTTCTTCAATACGCCCTTCACCAACATGCAGTGTTTCCTTGATTGAATTAGCTCTCACACCAATATTTGAGTCTAGAGCCTTTGCATTGAGGGCTATCTGAAAATGGCTGTGGCGCTGAAGTTGCCTGTGAATGTGGAGTTGGTGGCATGTGAAACCCGCATGTGGAGCATTCGTTTGTGTGGGATGGTCAGCAAAGCTTCATTTCAGTCCTAGGCACTCAAAGGGCACTAAGCATAGAGTGTGAAAACTGAGTTTCCTTGAGAGCTGCTTGGAAGCCTGATGGTGTGTGAAGTTAGTGAGCCAAATGGAGTTATTCTCCCACAAGAACCACTCGGCTGATTCTTCTTCAATATGCCCTTCACCAACATGCAGTGTTTCCTTGATTGAATTAGCTCTCACAGCAAGATTTGCATCTAGAGCCTTTGCATTGAGGGCTATCTGAAAATGGCTGTGGCGCTGAAGTTGCCTGTGAATGTGGAGTTGGTGGCATGTGAAACCCGCATGTGGAGCATTCGTTTGTGTGGGATGCTCTTCCAAGCTTCATTTCAGTCCTAGGCACTCAAAGGGCACTAAGCATAGAGTGTGAAAACTGAGTTTCCTTGAGAGCTGCTTGTAAGCCTGATGGTGTGTGAAGTTAGTGAGCCAAATGGAGTTGTTCTCCCACAAGAACCACTCGGCTGATTCTTCTTCAATACGCCCTTCACCAACATGCAGTGTTTCCTTGATTGAATTAGCTCTCACACCAATATTTGCATCTAGAGCCTTTGCATTGAGGGCTATCTGAAAACGGCGGTGGCGCTGAAGTTGCCTGTGAATGTGGAGTTGGTGGCATGTGAAACCCGCATGTGGAGCATTCGTTTGTGTGGGATGGTCAGCAAAGCTTCATTTCAGTCCTAGGCACTCAAAGGGCACTAAGCATAGAGTGTGAAAACTGAGTTTCCTTGAGAGCTGCTTGGAAGCCTGATGGTGTGTGAAGTTAGCGAGCCAAATGGAGTTGTTCTCCCACAAGAACCACTCGGCTGATTCTTCTTCAATATGCCCTTCACCAACATGCAGTGTTTCCTTGATTGAATTAGCTCTCACAGCAAGATTTGCATCTAGAGCCTTTGCATTGAGGGCTATCTGAAAATGGCTGTGGCGCTGAAGTTGCCTGTGAATGTGGAGTTGGTGGCATGTGAAACCCGCATGTGGAGCATTCGTTTGTGTGGGATGCTCTTCCAAGCTTCATTTCAGTCCTAGGCACTCAAAGGGCACTAAGCATAGAGTGTGAAAACTGAGTTTCCTTGAGAGCTGCTTGTAAGCCTGATGGTGTGTGAAGTTAGTGAGCCAAATGGAGTTGTTCTCCCACAAGAACCACTCGGCTGATTCTTCTTCAATACGCCCTTCACCAACATGCAGTGTTTCCTTGATTGAATTAGCTCTCACACCAATATTTGCATCTAGAGCCTTTGCATTGAGGGCTATCTGAAAACGGCGGTGGCGCTGAAGTTGCCTGTGAATGTGGAGTTGGTGGCATGTGAAACCCGCATGTGGAGCATTCGTTTGTGTGGGATGGTCAGCAAAGCTTCATTTCAGTCCTAGGCACTCAAAGGGCACTAAGCATAGAGTGTGAAAACTGAGTTTCCTTGAGAGCTGCTTGGAAGCCTGATGGTGTGTGAAGTTAGTGAGCCAAATGGAGTTGTTCTCCCACAAGAACCACTCGGCTGATTCTTCTTCAATATGCCCTTCACCAACATGCAGTGTTTCCTTGATTGAATTAGCTCTCACACCAATATTTGCGTCTAGAGCCTTTGCATTGAGGGCTATCTGAAAACGGCTGTGGCGCTGAAGTTGCCTGTGAAGGTGGAGTTGGTGGCATGTGAAACCCGCATGTGGAGCATTCGTTTGTGTGGGATGCTCTACCAAGCTTCATTTCAGTCCTAGGCACTCAAAGGGCACTAAGCATAGAGTGTGAAAAGTGAGTTTCCTTGAGAGCTGCTTGGAAGCCTGATGGTGTGTGAAGTAAGTGAGCCAAACGGAGTTGGTCTCCCACAAGAACCACTCGGCTGATTCTTCTTCAATATGTCGTGCACCAACATGCAGTGTTTCCTTGATTGATTTAGCTCTCACACCAATATTTGAGTCTAGAACCTTTGCATTGAGGGCTATCTGAAAATGGCTTTGGCACTGAAGTTGCCTGTGAATGTGGAGTTGGTGGCATGTGAAACCCGCATGTGGAGCATTCGTTTGTGTGGGATGCTCAAGCAGGTTCATTCCTAGATAATGCACTCAAAGGGCACTAAGCATAGAGTGTGAAAACTGAGTTTCCTTGAGAGCTGCTTGGAAGCCTGATGGTGTGTGAAGTTAGTGAGCCAAATGGAGTTGTTCTCCCACAAGAACCACTCGGCTGATTCTTCTTCAATATGCCCTTCACCAACATGCAGTGTTTCCTTGATTGAATTAGCTCTCACAGCAAGATTTGCGTCTAGAGCCTTTGCATTGAGGGCTATCTGAAAACGGCTGTGGCGCTGAAGTTGCCTGTGAATGTGGAGTTGGTGGCATGTGAAACCCGCATGTGGAGCATTCGTTTGTGTGGGATGCTCTACCAGGTTCATTCCTAGATAATGCACTCAAAGGGCACTAAGCATAGAGTGTGAAAACTGAGTTTCCTTGAGAGCTGCTTGGAAGCCAGATGGTGTGTGAAGTTAGTGCGCCAAATGGAGTTGTTCTCCCACAAGAACCACTCGGCTGATTCTTCTTCAATACGCCCTTCACCAACATGCAGTGTTTCCTTGATTGAATTAGCTCTCACACCAATATTTGCATCTAGAGCCTTTGCATTGAGGGCTATCTGAAAATGGCTGTGGCGCTGAAGTTGCCTGTGAATGTGGAGTTGGTGGCATGTGAAACCCGCATGTGGAGCATTCGTTTCTGTGGGATGGTCAGCAAAGCTTCATTTCAGTCCTAGGCACTCAAAGGGCACTAAGCATAGAGTGTGAAAACTGAGTTTCCTTGAGAGCTGCTTGGAAGCCTGATGGTGTGTGAAGTTGGTGAGCCAAATGGAGTTGTTCTCCCACAACAACCACTCGGCTGATTCTTCTTCAATATGCCCTTCACCAACATGCAGTGTTTCCTTGATTGAATTAGCTCTCACACCAATATTTGCGTCTAGAGCCTTTGCATTGAGGGCTATCTGAAAACGGCTGTGGCGCTGAAGTTGCCTGTGAAGGTGGAGTTGGTGGCATGTGAAACCCGCATGTGGAGCATTCGTTTGTGTGGGATGCTCTACCAAGCTTCATTTCAGTCCTAGGCACTCAAAGGGCACTAAGCATAGAGTGTGAAAAGTGAGTTTCCTTGAGAGCTGCTTGGAAGCCTGATGGTGTGTGAAGTAAGTGAGCCAAACGGAGTTGGTCTCCCACAAGAACCACTCGGCTGATTCTTCTTCAATATGTCGTGCACCAACATGCAGTGTTTCCTTGATTGATTTAGCTCTCACACCAATATTTGAGTCTAGAACCTTTGCATTGAGGGCTATCTGAAAATGGCTTTGGCACTGAAGTTGCCTGTGAATGTGGAGTTGGTGGCATGTGAAACCCGCATGTGGAGCATTCGTTTTTGTGGGATGCTCAAGCAGGTTCATTCCTAGATAATGCACTCAAAGGGCACTAAGCATAGAGTGTGAAAACTGAGTTTCCTTGAGAGATGCTTGGAAGCCTGATGGTGTGTGAAGTTAGTGAGCCAAATGGAGTTGTTCTCCCACAAGAACCACTCGGCTGATTCTTCTTCAATATGCCCTTCACCAACATGCAGTGTTTCCTTGATTGAATTAGCTCTCACACCAATATTTGCGTCTAGAGCCTTTGCATTGAGGGCTATCTGAAAACGGCTGTGGCGCTGAAGTTGCCTGTGAATGTGGATTTGGTGGCATGCGAAACCCGCATGTGGAGCATTCGTTTGTGTGGGATGCTCTACCAGGTTCATTCCTAGATAATGCACTCAAAGGGCACTAAGCATAGAGTGTGAAAACTGAGTTTCGTTGAGAGCTGCTTGGAAGCCTGATGGTGTGTGAAGTTAGTGAGCCAAATGGAGTTGTTCTCCCACAAGAACCACTCGGCTGATTCTTCTTCAATATTCCCTTCACCAACATGCAGTGTTTCCTTGATTGAATTAGCTCTCACACCAATATTTGCATCTAGAGCCTTTGCATTGAGGGCTATCTGAAAATGGCTGTGGCGCTGAAGTTGCCTGTGAATGTGGAGTTGGTGGCATGTGAAACCCGCATGTGGAGCATTCGTTTGTGTGGGATGCTCTACCAGGTTCATTCCTAGATAATGCACTCAAAGGGCACTAAGCATAGAGTGTGAAAACTGAGTTTCCTTGAGAGCTGCTTGGAAGCCAGATGGTGTGTGAAGTTAGTGCGCCAAATGGAGTTGTTCTCCCACAAAAACCACTCGGCTGATTCTTCTTCAATACGCCCTTCACCAACATGCAGTGTTTCCTTGATTGAATAGGCTCTCACACCAATATTTGCATCTAGAGCCTTTGCATTGAGGGCTATCTGAAAATGGCTGTGGCGCTGAAGTTGCCTGTGAATGTGGAGTTGGTGGCATGTGAAACCCGCATGTGGAGCATTCGTTTGTGTGGGATGGTCAGCAAAGCTTCATTTCAGTCCTAGGCACTCAAAGGGCACTAAGCATAGAGTGTGAAAACTGAGTTTCCTTGAGAGCTGCTTGGAAGCCTGATGGTGTGTGAAGTTAGTGAGCCAAATGGAGTTGTTCTCCCACAAGAACCATTCGGCTGATTCTTCTTCAATATGCCCTTCACCAACATGCAGTGTTTCCTTGATTGAATTAGCTCTCACACCAATATTTGCGTCTAGAGCCTTTGCATTGAGGGCTATCTGAAAACGGCTGTGGCGCTGAAGTTGTCAGTGAAGGTGGAGTTGGTGGCATGTGAAACCCGCATGTGGAGCATTCGTTTGTGTGGGATGCTCTACCAAGCTTCATTTCAGTCCTAGGCACTCAAAGGGCACTAAGCATAGAGTGTGAAAAGTGAGTTTCCTTGAGAGCTGCTTGGAAGCCTGATGGTGTGTGAAGTAATTGAGCCAAACGGAGTTGGTCTCCCACAAGAACCACTCGGCTGATTCTTCTTCAATATGCCCTTCACCAACATGCAGTGTTTCCTAGATTGAATTAGCTCTCACACCAATATTTGCATCTAGAGCCTTTGCATTGAGGGCTATCTGAAAATGGCTGTGGCGCTGAAGTTGCCTGTGAATGTGGAGTTGGTGGCATGTGAAACCCACATGTGGAGCATTCGTTTGTGTGGGATGCTCAAGCAGGTTCATTCCTAGATAATGCACTCAAAGGGCACTAAGCATAGAGTGTGAAAACTGAGTTTCCTTGAGAGCTGCTTGGAAGCCTGATGGTGTGTGAAGTTAGTGAGCCAAATGGAGTTGTTCTCCCACAAGAACCACTCGGCTGATTCTTCTTCAATATGCCCTTCACCAACATGCAGTGTTTCCTTGATTGAATTAGCTCTCACACCAATATTTGCATCTAGAGCCTTTGCATTGATGGCTATCTGAAAACGGCGGTGGCGCTGAAGTTGCCTGTGAATGTGGAGTTGGTGGCATGTGAAACCCGCATGTGGAGCATTCGTTTGTGTGGGATGCTCAGAAAGCTTCATTTCAGTCCAAGGCACTCAAAGGGCACTAAGCATAGAGTGTGAAAACTGAGTTTCCCTGAGAGCTGCTTGGAAGCCTGATGGTGTGTGAAGTTAGTGAGCCAAACGGGGTTGGTCTCCCACAAGAACCACTCGGCTGATTCTTCTTCAATATGCCCTTCACCAACATGCAGTGTTTCCTTGATTGAATTAGCTCTCACACCAATATTTGCATCTAGAGCCTTTGCATTGAGGGCTATCTGAAAACGGCTGTGGCGCTGAAGTTGCCTGTGAATGTGGAGTTGGTGGCATGTGAAACCCGCATGTGGAGCATTCGTTTGTGTGGGATGCTCTACCAGGTTCATTCCTAGATAATGCACTCAAAGGGCACTAAGCATAGAGTGTGAAAACTGAGTTTCCTTGAGAGCTGCTAGGAAGCCTGATGGTGTGTGAAGTTAGTGAGCCAAATGTAGTTGTTCTCCCAGAAGAACCACTCGGCTGATTCTTCTTCAATATGCCCTTCACCAACATGCAGTGTTTCCTTGATTGAATTAGCTCTCACACCAATATTTGAGTCTAGAGCTTTTGCATTGAGGGCTATCAGAAAACGGCTGTGGCGCTGAAGTTGCCTGTGAATGTGGATTTGGTGGCATGTGAAACCCGCATGTGGAGCATTCGTTTGTGTGGGATGCTCTACCAAGCTTCATTTCAGTCCTAGGCACTCAAAGGGCACTAAGCATAGAGTGTGAAAACTGAGTTTCCTTGAGAGCTGCTTGGAAGCCTGATGGCGTGTGAAGTTAGTGAGCCAAACGGAGTTGTTCTCCCGCAAGAACCACTCGGCTGATTCTTATTCAATATGCCCTTCACCAACATGCAGTGTTTCTTGATAGAATTAGCTCTCACACCAATATTTGCATCTAGAGCCTTTGCATTGAGGGCTATCTGAAAACGGCTGTGGCGCTGAAGTTGTCAGTGAAGGTGGAGTTGGTGGCATGTGAAACCCGCATGTGGAGCATTCGTTTGTGTGGGATGCTCTACCAAGCTTCATTTCAGTCCTAGGCACTCAAAGGGCACTAAGCATAGAGTGTGAAAAGTGAGTTTCCTTGAGAGCTGCTTGGAAGCCTGATGGTGTGTGAAGTAATTGAGCCAAACGGAGTTGGTCTCCCACAAGAACCACTCGGCTGATTCTTCTTCAATATGCCCTACACCAACATGCAGTGTTTCCTAGATTGAATTAGCTCTCACACCAATATTTGCATCTAGAGCCTTTGCATTGAGGGCTATCTGAAAATGGCTGTGGCGCTGAAGTTGCCTGTGAATGTGGAGTTGGTGGCATGTGAAACCCACATGTGGAGCATTCGTTTGTGTGGGATGCTCAAGCAGGTTCATTCCTAGATAATGCACTCAAAGGGCACTAAGCATAGAGTGTGAAAACTGAGTTTCCTTGAGAGATGCTTGGAAGCCTGATGGTGTGTGAAGTTAGTGAGCCAAATGGAGTTGTTCTCCCACAAGAACCACTCGGCTGATTCTTCTTCAATATGCCCTTCACCAACATGCAGTGTTTCCTTGATTGAATTAGCTCTCACACCAATATTTGCATCTAGAGCCTTTGCATTGATGGCTATCTGAAAACGGCGGTGGCGCTGAAGTTGCCTGTGAATGTGGAGTTGGTGGCATGTGAAACCCGCATGTGGAGCATTCGTTTGTGTGGGATGCTCAGAAAGCTTCATTTCAGTCCAAGGCACTCAAAGGGCACTAAGCATAGAGTGTGAAAACTGAGTTTCCCTGAGAGCTGCTTGGAAGCCTGATGGTGTGTGAAGTTAGTGAGCCAAACGGGGTTGGTCTCCCACAAGAACCACTCGGCTGATTCTTCTTCAATATGCCCTTCACCAACATGCAGTGTTTCCTTGATTGAATTAGCTCTCACACCAATATTTGCATCTAGAGCCTTTGCATTGAGGGCTATCTGAAAACGGCTGTGGCGCTGAAGTTGCCTGTGAATGTGGAGTTGGTGGCATGTGAAACCCGCATGTGGAGCATTCGTTTGTGTGGGATGCTCTACCAGGTTCATTCCTAGATAATGCACTCAAAGGGCACTAAGCATAGAGTGTGAAAACTGAGTTTCCTTGAGAGCTGCTAGGAAGCCTGATGGTGTGTGAAGTAAGTGAGCCAAATGGAGTTGTTCTCCCACAAGAACCACTCGGCTGATTCTTCTTCAATATGCCCTTCACCAACATGCAGTGTTTCCTTGATTGAATTAGCTCTCACACCAATATTTGAGTCTAGAGCTTTTGCATTGAGGGCTATCAGAAAACGGCTGTGGCGCTGAAGTTGCCTGTGAATGTGGATTTGGTGGCATGTGAAACCCGCATGTGGAGCATTCGTTTGTGTGGGATGCTCTACCAAGCTTCATTTCAGTCCTAGGCACTCAAAGGGCACTAAGCATAGAGTGTGAAAACTGAGTTTCCTTGAGAGCTGCTTGGAAGCCTGATGGCGTGTGAAGTTAGTGAGCCAAACGGAGTTGTTCTCCCGCAAGAACCACTCGGCTGATTCTTATTCAATATGCCCTTCACCAACATGCAGTGTTTCTTGATAGAATTAGCTCTCACACCAATATTTGCATCTAGAGCCTTTGCATTGAGGGCTATCTGAAAATGGCTGTGGCGCTGAAGTTGCCTGTGAATGTGGAGTTGGTGGCATGTGAAACCCACATGTGGAGCATTCGTTTGTGTGGGATGCTCAAGCAGGTTCATTCCTAGATAATGCACTCAAAGGGCACTAAGCATAGAGTGTGAAAACTGAGTTTCCTTGAGAGCTGCTTGGAAGCCTGATGGTGTGTGAAGTTAGTGAGCCAAATGGAGTTGTTCTCCCACAAGAACCACTCGGCTGATTCTTCTTCAATATGCCCTTCACCAACATGCAGTGTTTCCTTGATTGAATTAGCTCTCACATCAATATTTGCATCTAGAGCCTTTGCATTGAGGGCTATCTGAAAATGGCTGTGGCGCTGAAGTTGCCTGTGAATGTGGAGTTGGTGGCATGTGAAACCCGCATGTGGAGCATTCGTTTGTGTGGGATGCTGTACCAAGCTTCATTTCAGTCCTAGGCACTCAAAGGGCACTAAGCATAGAGTGTGAAAACTGAGTTTCCTTGAGAGCTGCTTGGAAGCCTGATGGTGTGTGAAGTAAGTGAGCCAAATGGAGTTGTTCTCCCACAAGAACCACTCGGCTGATTTTTCTTCAATATGCCCTTCACCAACATGCAGTGTTTCCTTGATTGAATTAGCTCTCACACCAATATTTGCGTCTAGAGCCTTTGCATTGAGGGCTATCTGAAAACGGCTGTGGCGCTGAAGTTGCCTGTGAATGTGGAGTTGGTGGCATGTGAAACCCGCATGTGGAGCATTCGTTTGTGTGGGATGCTCTACCAAGCTTCATTTCAGTCCTAGGCACTCAAAGGGCACTAAGCATAGAGTGTGAAAACTGAGTTTCCTTGAGAGCTGCTTGGAAGCCTGATGGTGTGTGAAGTAAGTGAGCCAAATGGAGTTGGTCTCCCACAAGAACCACTCGGCTGATTCTTCTTCAATATGCCCTTCACCAACATGCAGTGTTTCCTTGATTGAATTAGCTCTCACACCAATATTTGCATCTAGAGCCTTTGCATTGAGGGCTATCTGAAAACGGCTGTGGCGCTGAAGTTGCCTGTGAATGTGGAGTTGGTGGCATGTGAAACCCGCATGTGGAGCATTCGTTTGTGTGGGATGCTCAAGCAGGTTCATTCCTAGATAATGCACTCAAAGGGCACTAAGCATAGAGTGTGAAAACTGAGTTTCCTTGAGAGCTGCTTGGAAGCCTGATGGTGTGTGAAGTTAGTGAGCCAAATGTAGTTGTTCTCCCAGAAGAACCACTCGGCTGATTCTTCTTCAATATGCCCTTCACCAACATGCAGTGTTTCCTTGATTGAATTAGCTCTCACACCAATATTTGCGTCTAGAGCCTTTGCATTGAGGGCTATCTGAAAACGGCTGTGGCGCTGAAGTTGCCTGTGAATGTGGAGTTGGTGGCATGTGAAACCCGCATGTGGAGCATTCGTTTGTGTGGGATGCTCAAGCAGGTTCATTCCTAGATAATGCACTCAAAGGGCACTAAGCATAGAGTGTGAAAACAGTTTCCTTGAGAGCTGCTTGGAAGCCTGATGGTGTGTGAAGTTAGTGAGCCAAATGGAGTTGTTCTCCCACAAGAACCACTCGGCTGATTCTTCTTCAATATGCCCTTCACCAACATGCAGTGTTTCCTTGATTGAATTAGCTCTCACAGCAAGATTTGCGTCTAGAGCCTTTGCATTGAGGGCTATCTGAAAACGGCTGTGGCGCTGAAGTTGCCTGTGAATGTGGAGTTGGTGGCATGTGAAACCCGCATGTGGAGCATTCGTTTGTGTGGGATGCTCTACCAGGTTCATTCCTAGATAATGCACTCAAAGGGCACTAAGCATAGAGTGTGAAAAGTGAGTTTCCTTGAGAGCTGCTTGGAAGCCTGATGGTGTGTGAAGTTAGTGAGCCAAATGGAGTTGTTCTCCCACAAGAACCACTCGGCTGATTCTTCTTCAATATGCCATTCACCAACATGCAGTGTTTCCTTGATTGAATTAGCTCTCACACCAATATTTGCATCTAGAGCCTTTGCATTGAGGGCTATCTGAAAACGGCTGTGGCGCTGAAGTTGCCTGTGAATGTGGAGTTGGTGGCATGTGAAACCCGCATGTGGAGCATTCGTTTGTGTGGGATGCTCTACCAGGTTCATTCCTAGATAATGCACTCAAAGGGCACTAAGCATAGAGTGTGAAAACTGAGTTTCCTTGAGAGCTGCTTGGAAGCCAGATGGTGTGTGAAGTTAGTGAGCCAAATGGAGTTGTTCTCCCGCAAGAACCACTCGGCTGATTCTTCTTCAATATGCCCTTCACCAACATGCAGTGTTTCCTTGATTGATTTAGCTTTCACACCAATATTTGCATCTAGAGCCTTTGCATTGAGGGCTATCTGAAAACGGCGGTGGCGCTGAAGTTGCCAGTGAATGTGGAGTTGGTGGCATGTGAAACCCGCATGTGGAGCATTCATTTGTGTGGGATGCTCAGAAAGCTTCATTTCAGTCCTAGGCACTCAAAGGGCACTAAGCATAGAGTGTGAAAACTGAGTTTCCTTGAGAGCTGCTTGGAAGCCTGATGGTGTGTGAAGTTAGTGAGCCAAATGGAATTGTTCTCCCACAAGAACCACTCGGCTGATTCTTCTTCAATATGCCCTTCACCAACATGCAGTGTTTCCTTGATTGAATTAGCTCTCACACCAATATTTGCATCTAGAGCCTTTGCATTGAGGGCTATCTGAAAACGGCTGTGGCGCTGAAGTTGCCTGTGAATGTGGAGTTGGTGGCATGCGAAACCCGCATGTGGAGCATTCGTTTGTGTGGGATGCTCAAGCAGGTTCATTCCTAGATAATGCACTCAAAGGGCACTAAGCATAGAGTGTGAAAAGTGAGTTTCCTTGAGAGCTGCTTGGAAGCCTGATGGTGTGTGAAGTTAGTGAGCCAAATGGAGTTGTTCTCCCACAAGAACCACTCGGCTGATTCTTCTTCAATATGCCCTTCACCAACATGCAGTGTTTCCTTGATTGAATTAGCTCTCACACCAATATTTGCATCTAGAGCCTTTGCATTGAGGGCTATCTGAAAACGGCTGTGGCGCTGAAGTTGCCTGTGAATGTGGAGTTGGTGGCATGTGAAACCCGCATGTGGAGCATTCGTTTGTGTGGGATGCTCTACCAAGCTTCATTTCAGTCCTAGGCACTCAAAGGGCACTAAGCATAGAGTGTGAAAACTGAGTTTCCTTGAGAGCTGCTAGGAAGCCTGATGGTGTGTGAAGTTAGTGAGCCAAATGGAGTTGTTCTCCCGCAAGAACCACTCGGCTGATTCTTCTTCAATATGCCCTTCACCAACATGCAGTGTTTCCTTGATTGAATTAGCTCTCACACCAATATTTGCATCTAGAGCCTTTGCATTGAGGGCTATCTGAAAATGGCTGTGGCGCTGAAGTTGCCTGTGAATGTGGAGTTGGTGGCATGTGAAACCCGCATGTGGAGCATTCGTTTGTGTGGGATGCTCAAGCAGGTTCATTCCTAGATAATGCACTCAAAGGGCACTAAGCATAGAGTGTGAAAACTGAGTTTCCTTGAGAGCTGCTTGGAAGCCAGATGGTGTGCGAAGTTAGTGAGCCAAATGGAGTTGTTCTCCCGCAAGAACCACTCGGCTGATTCTTCTTCAATATGCCCTTCACCAACATGCAGTGTTTCCTTGATTGATTTAGCTCTCACACCAATATTTGCATCTAGAGCCTTTGCATTGAGGGCTATCTGAAAACGGCGGTGGCGCTGAAGTTGCCAGTGAATGTGGAGTTGGTGGCATGTGAAACCCGCATGTGGAGCATTCGTTTGTGTGGGATGCTCAGAAAGCTTCATTTCAGTCCTAGGCACTCAAAGGGCACTAAGCATAGAGTGTGAAAACTGAGTTTCCTTGAGAGCTGCTTGGAAGCCTGATGGTGTGTGAAGTTAGTGAGCCAAATGGAATTGTTCTCCTACAAGAACCACTCGGCTGATTCTTCTTCAATATGCCCTTCACCAACATGCAGTGTTTCCTTGATTGAATTAGCTCTCACACCAATATTTGCATCTAGAGCCTTTGCATTGAGGGCTATCTGAAAACGGCTGTGGCGCTGAAGTTGCCTGTGAATGTGGAGTTGGTGGCATGCGAAACCCGCATGTGGAGCATTCGTTTGTGTGGGATGCTCAAGCAGGTTCATTCCTAGATAATGCACTCAAAGGGCACTAAGCATAGAGTGTGAAAACTGAGTTTCCTTGAGAGCTGCTTGGAAGCCTGATGGTGTGTGAAGTTAGTGAGCCAAATGGAGTTGTTCTCCCACAAGAACCACTCGGCTGATTCTTCTTCAATATGCCCTTCACCAACATGCAGTGTTTCCTTGATTGAATTAGCTCTCACACCAATATTTGCATCTAGAGCCTTTGCATTGAGGGCTATCTGAAAACGGCTGTGGCGCTGAAGTTGCCTGTGAATGTGGAGTTGGTGGCATGTGAAACCCGCATGTGGAGCATTCGTTTGTGTGGTATGCTCTACCAAGCTTCATTTCAGTCCTAGGCACTCAAAGGGCACTAGGCATAGAGTGTGAAAACTGAGTTTCCTTGAGAGCTGCTTGGAAGCCTGATGGTGTGTGAAGTTAGTGAGCCAAACGGAGTTGTTCTCCCGCAAGAACCACTCAGCTGATTCTTATTCAATATGCCCTTCACCAACATGCAGTGTTTCGTTGATTGAATTAGCTCTCACACCAATATTTGCATCTAGAGCCTTTGCATTGAGGGCTATCTGAAAACGGCTGTGGCGCTGAAGTTGCCTGTGAATGTTGAGTTGGTGGCATGCGAAACCCGCATGTGGAGCATTCGTTTGTGTGGGATGCTCTACCAAGCTTCATTTCAGTCCTAGGCACTCAAAGGGCACTAAGCATAGAGTGTGAAAACTGAGTTTCCTTGAGAGCTGCTTGGAAGCCTGATGGTGTGTGAAGTAAGTGACCCAAACGGAGTTGGTCTCCCACAAGAACCACTCGGCTGATTCTTCTTCAATATGCCCTTCACCAACATGCAGTGTTTCCTTGATTGAATTAGCTCTCACACCAATATTTGCGTCTAGAGCCTTTGCATTGAGGGCTATCTGAAAACGGCTGTGGCGCTGAAGTTGCCTGTGAATGTGGAGTTGGTGGCATGTGAAACCCGCATGTGGAGCATTCGTTTGTGTGGGATGCTCAAGCAGGTTCATTCCTAGATAATGCACTCAAAGGGCACTAAGCATAGAGTGTGAAAACAGTTTCCTTGAGAGCTGCTTGGAAGCCTGATGGTGTGTGAAGTTAGTGAGCCAAATGGAGTTGTTCTCCCACAAGAACCACTCGGCTGATTCTTCTTCAATATGCCCTTCACCAACATGCAGTGTTTCCTTGATTGAATTAGCTCTCACAGCAAGATTTGCGTCTAGAGCCTTTGCATTGAGGGCTATCTGAAAACGGCTGTGGCGCTGAAGTTGCCTGTGAATGTGGAGTTGGTGGCATGTGAAACCCGCATGTGGAGCCTGCGTTTGTGTGGGATGCTCTACCAGGTTCATTCCTAGATAATGCACTCAAAGGGCACTAAGCATAGAGTGTGAAAACTGAGTTTCCTTGAGAGCTGCTTGGAAGCCTGATGGTGTGTGAAGTTAGTGAGCCAAATGGAGTTGTTCTCCCACAAGAACCACTCGGCTGATTCTTCTTCAATATGCCATTCACCAACATGCAGTGTTTCCTTGATTGAATTAGCTCTCACACCAATATTTGCATCTAGAGCCTTTGCATTGAGGGCTATCTGAAAACGGCTGTGGCGCTGAAGTTGCCTGTGAATGTGGAGTTGCTGGCATGTGAAACCCGCATGTGGAGCATTCGTTTGTGTGGGATGCTCTACCAGGTTCATTCCTAGATAATGCACTCAAAGGGCACTAAGCATAGAGTGTGAAAACTGAGTTTCCTTGAGAGCTGCTTGGAAGCCAGATGGTGTGTGAAGTTAGTGAGCCAAATGGAGTTGTTCTCCCGCAAGAACCACTCAGCTGATTCTTCTTCAATGTGCCCTTCACCAACATGCAGTGTTTCCTTGATTGATTTAGCTCTCACACCAATATTTGCATCTAGAGCCTTTGCATTGAGGGCTATCTGAAAACGGCGGTGGCGCTGAAGTTGCCTGTGAATGTGGAGTTGGTGGCATGTGAAACCCGCATGTGGAGCATTCGTTTGTGTGGGATGCTCAGAAAGCTTCATTTCAGTCCTAGGCACTCAAAGGGCACTAAGCATAGAGTGTGAAAACTGAGTTTCCTTGAGAGCTGCTTGGAAGCCTGATGGTGTGTGAAGTTAGTGAGCCAAATGGAATTGTTCTCCCACAAGAACCACTCGGCTGATTCTTCTTCAATATGCCCTTCACCAACATGCAGTGTTTCCTTGATTGAATTAGCTCTCACACCAATATTTGCATCTAGAGCCTTTGCATTGAGGGCTATCTGAAAACGGCTGTGGCGCTGAAGTTGCCTGTGAATGTGGAGTTGGTGGCATGCGAAACCCGCATGTGGAGCATTCGTTTGTGTGGGATGCTCAAGCAGGTTCATTCCTAGATAATGCACTCAAAGGGCACTAAGCATAGAGTGTGAAAACTGAGTTTCCTTGAGAGCTGCTTGGAAGCCTGATGGTGTGTGAAGTTAGTGAGCTAAATGGAGTTGTTCTCCCAGAAGAACCACTCGGCTGATTCTTCTTCAATATGCCCTTCACCAACATGCAGTGTTTCCTTGATTGAATTAGCTCTCACACCAATATTTGCATCTAGAGCCTTTGCATTGAGGGCTATCTGAAAACGGCTGTGGCGCTGAAGTTGCCTGTGAATGTGGAGTTGCTGGCATGTGAAACCCGCATGTGGAGCACTCGTTTGTGTGGGATGCTCTACCAAGCTTCATATCAGTCCTAGGCACTCAAAGGGCACTAAGCATAGAGTGTGAAAACTGAGTTTCCTTGAGAGCTGCTTGGAAGCCTGATGGTGTGTGAAGTTAGTGAGCCTAACGGAGTTGTTCTCCCTCAAGAACCACTCGGCTGATTCTTATTCAATATGCCCTTCACCAACATGCAGTGTTTCGTTGATTGAATTAGCTCTCACACCAATATTTGCATCTAGAGCCTTTGCATTGAGGGCTATCTGAAAACGGCTGTGGCGCTGAAGTTGCCTGTGAATGTTGAGTTGGTGGCATGCGAAACCCGCATGTGGAGCATTCGTTTGTGTGGGATGCTATACCAAGCTTCATTTCAGTCCTAGGCACTCAAAGGGCACTAAGCATAGAGTGTGAAAACTGAGTTTCCTTGAGAGCTGCTTGGAAGCCTGATGGTGTGTGAAGTAAGTGACCCAAACGGAGTTGGTCTCCCACAAGAACCACTCGGCTGATTCTTCTTCAATATGCCCTTCACCAACATGCAGTGTTTCCTTGATTGAATTAGCTCTCACACCAATATTTGCGTCTAGAGCCTTTGCATTGAGGGCTATCTGAAAACGGCTGTGGCGCTGAAGTTGCCTGTGAATGTGGAGTTGGTGGCATGTGAAACCCGCATGTGGAGCATTCGTTTGTGTGGGATGCTCAAGCAGGTTCATTCCTAGATAATGCACTCAAAGGGCACTAAGCATAGAGTGTGAAAACAGTTTCCTTGAGAGCTGCTTGGAAGCCTGATGGTGTGTGAAGTTAGTGAGCCAAATGGAGTTGTTCTCCCACAAGAACCACTCGGCTGATTCTTCTTCAATATGCCCTTCACCAACATGCAGTGTTTCCTTGATTGAATTAGCTCTCACAGCAAGATTTGCGTCTAGAGCCTTTGCATTGAGGGCTATCTGAAAACGGCTGTGGCGCTGAAGTTGCCTGTGAATGTGGAGTTGGTGGCATGTGAAACCCGCATGTGGAGCATTCGTTTGTGTGGGATGCTCAAGCCGGTTCATTCCTAGATAATGCACTCAAAGGTTACTAAGCATAGAGTGTGAAAACTGAGTTTCCTTGAGAGCTGCTTGGAAGCCTGATGGTGTGTGAAGTTAGTGAGCCAAATGGAGTTGTTCTCCCACAAGAACCACTCGGCTGATTCTTCTTCAATATGCCCTTCACCAACATGCAGTGTTTCCTTGATTGAATTAGCTCTCACACCAATATTTGCATCTAGAGCCTTTGCATTGAGGGCTATCTGAAAATGGCTGTGGCACTGAAGTTGCCTGTGAATGTGGAGTTGGTGGCATGTGAAACCCGCATGTGGAGCATTCGTTTGTGTGGGATGCTCTACCAAGCTTCATTTCAGGCCTAGGCACTCAAAGGGCACTAAGCATAGAGTGTGAAAACTGAGTTTCCTTGAGAGCTGCTTGGAAGCCTGATGGTGTGTGAAGTAAGTGAGCCAAACGGAGTTGGTCTCCCACAAGAACCACTCGGCTGATTCTTCTTCAATATGCCCTTCACCAACATGCAGTGTTTCCTTGATTGAATTAGCTCTCACACCAATATTTGCATCTAGAGCCTTTGCATTGAGGGCTATCTGAAAACGGCTGTGGCGCTGAAGTTGCCTGTGAATGTGGAGTTGGTGGCATGTGAAACCCGCATGTGGAGCATTCGTTTGTGTGGGATGCTCTACCAGGTTCATTCCTAGATAATGCACTCAAAGGGCACTAAGCATAGAGTGTGAAAACTGAGTTTCCTTGAGAGCTGCTTGGAAGCCTGATGGTGTGTGAAGTTAGTGAGCCAAATGGAGTTGTTCTCCCACAACAACCACTCGGCTGATTCTTCTTCAATATGCCCTTCACCAACATGCAGTGTTTCATTGATTGAATTAGCTCTCACACCAATATTTGCATCTAGAGCCTTTGCATTGAGGGCTATCTGAAAACGGCTGTGGCGCTGAAGTTGCCTGTGAATGTGGAGTTGGTGACATGTGAAACCCGCATGTGGAGCATTCGTTTGTGTGGGATGCTCTACCAAGCTTCATTTCAGGCCTAGGCACTCAAAGGGCACTAAGCATAGAGTGTGAAAACTGAGTTTTCTTGAGAGCTGCTTGGAAGCCTGATGGTGTGTGAAGTTAGTGAGCCAAATGGAGTTGTTCTCCCACAAGAACCACTCGGCTGATTCTTCTTCAATATGCCCTTCACCAACATGCAGTGTTTCCTTGATTGAATTAGCTCTCACACCAATATTTGCATCTAGAGCCTTTGCATTGAGGGCTTTCTGAAAACGACTGTGGCGCTGAAGTTGCCTGTGAATGTGGAGTTGGTGACATGTGAAACCCGCATGTGGAGCATTCGTTTGTGTGGGATGCTCTACCAGGTTCATTCCTAGATAATGCACTCAAAGGGCACTAAGCATAGAGTGTGAAAACTGAGTTTCCTTGAGAGCTGCTTGGAAGCCTGATGGTGTGTGAAGTTAGTGAGCCAAATGGAGTTGTTCTCCCAGAAGAACCACTCGGTTGATTCTTCTTCAATATGCCCTTTACCAACATGCAGTGTTTCCTTGATTGAATTAGCTCTCACACCAATATTTGCGTCTAGAGCCTTTGCATTGAGGGCTATCTGAAAACGGCTGTGGCGCTGAAGTTGCCTGTGAATGTGGAGTTGGTGGCATGTGAAACCCGCATGTGGAGCATTCGTTTGTGTGGGATGCTCTACCAAGCTTCATTTCAGTCCTAGGCACTCAAAGGGCACTAAGCATAGAGTGTGAAAACTGAGTTTACTTGAGAGCTGCTTGGAAGCCTGATGGTGTGTGAAGCTAGTGAGCCAAACGGAGTTGTCCTCCCACAAGAACCACTCGGCTGATTCTTATTCAATATGCCCTTCACCAACATGCAGTGTTTCCTTGATTGAATTAGCTCTCACACCAATATTTGCATCTAGAGCCTTTGCATTGAGGGCTATCTGAAAACGGCTGTGGCGCTGAAGTTGCCTGTGAATGTGGAGTTGGTGGCATGTGAAACCCGCATGTGGAGCATTCGTTTGTGTGGGATGCTCTACCAGGTTCATTCCTAGATAATGAACTCAAAGGGCACTAAGCATAGAGTGTGAAAACTGAGTTTCCTTGAGAGCTGCTTGGAAGCCTGATGGTGTGTGAAGTTAGTGAGCCAAATGGAGTTGTTCTCCCACAAGAACCACTCGGCTGATTCTTCTTCAATATGCCCTTCACCAACATGCAGTGTTTCCTTGATTGAATTAGCTCTCACACCAATATTTGCATCTAGAGCCTTTGCATTGAGGGCTATCTGAAAATGGCTGTGGCGCTGAAGTTGCCTGTGAATGTGGAGTTGGTGACATGTGAAACTCGCATTGTAGCATTCGTTTGTGTGGGATGGTCAGCAAAGCTTCATTTCAGTTCTAGGCACTCAAAGGGCACTAAGCATAGAGTGTGAAAACTGAGTTTCCTTGAGAGCTGCTTGGAAGCCTGATGGTGTGTGAAGTTAGTGAGCCAAATGGAGTTGCTGTCCCACAACAACCACTCGGCTGATTCTTCTTCAATATGCCCTTCACCAACGTGCAGTGTTTCCTTGATTGAATTAGCTCTCACATCAATATTTGCGTCTAGAGCCTTTGCATTGAGGGCTTTCTGAAAACGACTGTGGCGCTGAAGTTGCCTGTGAATGTGGAGTTGGTGGCATGTGAAACCCGCATGTGGAGTATTCGTTTGTGTGAGATGCTCACCAAGCTTCATTTCAGTCCTAGGCACTCAAAGGGCACTAAGCATAGAGTGTGAAAACTGAATTTCCTTGAGAGCTGCTTGGAAGCCTGATGGTGTGTGAAGTTAGTGAGCCAAATGGAGTTGTTCTCCCACAAGAACCACTCGGCTGATTCTTCTTCAATATGCCCTTCACCAACATGCAGTGTTTCCTTGATTGAATTAGCTCTCACACCAATATTTGCGTCTAGAGCCTTTGCATTGAGGGCTATCTGAAAGTGGCTGTGGCGCTGAAGTTGCCTGTGAATATGGAGTTGGTGGCATGTGAAACCCCACATGTGGAGCATTCGTTTGTGTGGGATGCTCACCAAGCTTCATTTCAGTCCCAGGCACTCAAAGGGCACTAAGCATAGAGTGTGAAAACTGAGTTTCCTTGAGAGCTGCTTGGAAGCCTGATGGTGTGTGAAGTTAGTGAGCCAAATGGAGTTGTTCTCCCACAAGAACCACTCGGCTGATTCTTCTCCAATATGCCCTTCACCAACATGCAGTGTTTCCTTGATTGAATTAGCTCTCACACCAATATTTGCGTCTAGAGCCTTTGCATTGAGGGCTATCTGAAAACGGCTGTGGCGCTGAAGTTGCCTGTGAATGTGGAGTTGGTGGCATGTGAAACCCGCATGTGAAGCCTTCGTTTGTGTGGGTTGCTCTACCAGGTTCATTCCTAGATAATGCACTCAAAGGGCACTAAGCATAGAGTGTGAAAACTGAGTTTCCTTGAGAGCTGCTTGGAAGCCTGATGGTGTGTGAAGTAAGTGAGCCAAATGGAGTTGTTCTCCCACAAGAACCACTCGGCTGATTCTTCTTCAATATGCCCTTCACCAACATGCAGTGTTTCCTTGATTGAATTAGCTCTCACACCAATATTTGCATCTAGAGCCTTTGCATTGAGGGCTATCTGAAAACGGCTGTGGCGCTGAAGTTGCCTGTGAATGTGGAGTTGGTGGCATGTGAAACCCGCATGTGGAGCATTCGTTTGTGTGGGATGCTCACCAAGCTTCATTTCAGTCCTAGGCACTCAAAGGGCACTAAGCATAGAGTGTGAAAACTGAGTTTCCTTGAGAGCTGCTTGGAAGCCTGATGGTGTGTGAAGTTAGTGAGCCAAATGGAGTTGTTCTCCCACAAGAACCACTCGGCTGATTCTTCTTCAATATGCCCTTCACCAACATGCAGTGTTTCCTTGATTGAATTAGCTCTCACACCAATATTTGCCTCTAGAGCCTTTGCATTGAGGGCTATCTGAAAATGGCTGTAGCGCTGAAGTTGCCTGTGAATGTGGAGTTGGTGGCATGTGAAACCCGCATGTGGAGCATTCGTTTGTGTGGGATGCTCAAGCAGGTTCATTCCTAGATAATGCACTCAAAGGGCACTAAGCATAGAGTGTGAAAACTGAGTTTCCTTGAGAGCTGCTTGGAAGCCTGATGGTGTGTGAAGTTAGTGAGCCAAATGGAGTTGTTCTCCCACAAGAACCACTCGGCTGATTCTTCTTCAATATGCCCTTCACCAACATGCAGTGTTTCTTTGATTGAATTAGCTCTCACACCAATATTTGCCTCTAGAGCCTTTGCATTGAGGGCTATCTGAAAACGGCTGTGGCGCTGAAGTTGCCTGTGAATATGGAGTTGGTGGCATGCGAAACCCGCATGTGGAGCATTCGTTTGTGTGGGATGCTCAAGCAGGTTCATTCCTAGATAATGCTCTCAAAGGTTACTAAGCATAGAGTGTGAAAACTCAGTTTCCTTGAGAGCTGCTTGGAAGCCAGATGGTGTGTGAAGTTAGTGAGCCAAATGGAGTTGTTCTCCCACAAGAACCACTCGGCTGATTCTTCTTCAATATGCCCTTCACCAACATGCAGTGTTTCCTTGATTGAATTAGCTCTCACACCAATATTTGCATCTAGAGCCTTTGCATTGAGGGCTATCTGAAAACGGCTGTGGCGCTGAAGTTGCCTGTGAATGTGGAGTTGGTGGCATGTGAAACCCGCATGTGGAGCATTCGTTTGTGTGGGATGCTCAGAAAGCTTCATTTCAGTCCTAGGCACTCAAAGGGCACTAAGCATAGAGTGTGAAAACTGAGTTTCCTTGAGAGCTGCTTGGAAGCCTGATGGTGTGTGAAGTTGGTGAGCCAAATGGAGTTGCTCTCCCACAAGAACCACTCGGCTGATCCTTCTTCAATATGCCATTCACCAACATGCAGTGTTTCCTTGATTGAATTAGCTCTCACACCAATATTTGCGTCTAGAGCCTTTGCTTTGAGGGCTATCTGAAAACGGCTGTGGCGCTGAAGTTGCCTGTGAATGTGGAGTTGGTGGCATGTGAAACCCGCATGTGCAGCATTCGTTTGTGTGGGATGATCTACCAAGCTTCATTTCAGTCCTAGGCACTCAAAGGGCACTAAGCATAGAGTGTGAAAACTGAGTTTCCTTGAGAGCTGCTTGGAAGCCTGATGGTGTGTGAAGTTAGTGAGCCAAATGGAGTTGTTCTCCCACAAGAACCACTCGGCTGATTCTTCTTCAATATGCCCTTCACCAACATGCAGTGTTTCCTTGATTGAATTAGCTCTCACACCAATATTTGTATCTAGAGCCTTTGCATTGAGGGCTATCTGAAAACGGCTGTGGCACTGAAGTTGCCTGTGAATGTGGAGTTGGTGGCATGTGAAACCCGCATGTGGAGCATTCGTTTGTGTGGGATGCTCAAGCAGGTTCATTCCTAGATAATGCACTCAAAGGGCACTAAGCATAGAGTGTGAAAACTGAGTTTCCTTGAGAGCTGCTTGGAAGCCTGATGGTGTGTGAAGTTAGTGAGCCAAATGGAGTTGTTCTCCCACAAGAACCACTCGGCTGATTCTTCTTCAATATGCCCTTCACCAACATGCAGTGTTTCCTTGATTGAATTAGCTCTCACACCAATATTTGCCTCTAGAGCCTTTGCATTGAGGGCTATCTGAAAATGGCTGTGGCGCTGAAGTTGCCTGTGAATGTGGAGTTGGTGACATGTGAAACTCGCATTGTAGCATTCGTTTGTGTGGGATGGTCAGCAAAGCTTCATTTCAGTCCTAGGCACTCAAAGGGCACTAAGCATAGAGTGTGAAAACTGAGTTTCCTTGAGAGCTGCTTGGAAGCCTGATGGTGTGTGAAGTTAGTGAGCCAAATGGAGTTGCTGTCCCACAACAACCACTCGGCTGATTCTTCTTCAATATGCCCTTCACCAACGTGCAGTGTTTCCTTGATTGAATTAGCTCTCACATCAATATTTGCGTCTAGAGCCTTTGCATTGAGGGCTTTCTGAAAACGACTGTGGCGCTGAAGTTGCCTGTGAATGTGGAGTTGGTGGCATGTGAAACCCCCATGTGGAGTATTCGTTTGTGTGAGATGCTCACCAAGCTTCATTTCAGTCCTAGGCACTCAAAGGGCACTAAGCATAGAGTGTGAAAACTGAATTTCCTTGAGAGCTGCTTGGAAGCCTGATGGTGTGTGAAGTTAGTGAGCCAAATGGAGTTGTTCTCCCACAAGAACCACTCGGCTGATTCTTCTTCAATATGCCCTTCACCAACATGCAGTGTTTCCTTGATTGAATTAGCTCTCACACCAATATTTGCGTCTAGAGCCTTTGCATTGAGGGCTATCTGAAAGTGGCTGTGGCGCTGAAGTTGCCTGTGAATATGGAGTTGGTGGCATGTGAAACCCACATGTGGAGCATTCGTTTGTGTGGGATGCTCACCAAGCTTCATTTCAGTCCCAGGCACTCAAAGGGCACTAAGCATAGAGTGTGAAAACTGAGTTTCCTTGAGAGCTGCTTGGAAGCCTGATGGTGTGTGAAGTTAGTGAGCCAAATGGAGTTGTTCTCCCACAAGAACCACTCGGCTGATTCTTCTCCAATATGCCCTTCACCAACATGCAGTGTTTCCTTGATTGAATTAGCTCTCACACCAATATTTGCGTCTAGAGCCTTTGCATTGAGGGCTATCTGAAAACGGCGGTGGCGCTGAAGTTGCCTGTGAATGTGGAGTTGGTGGCATGTGAAACCCGCATGTGAAGCCTTCGTTTGTGTGGGTTGCTCTACCAGGTTCATTCCTAGATAATGCACTCAAAGGGCACTAAGCATAGAGTGTGAAAACTGAGATTCCTTGAGAGCTGCTTGGAAGCCTGATGGTGTGTGAAGTAAGTGAGCCAAATGGAGTTGTTCTCCCACAAGAACCACTCGGCTGATTCTTCTTCAATATGCCCTTCACCAACATGCAGTGTTTCCTTGATTGAATTAGCTCTCACACCAATATTTGCATCTAGAGCCTTTGCATTGAGGGCTATCTGAAAACGGCTGTGGCGCTGAAGTTGCCTGTGAATGTGGAGTTGGTGGCATGTGAAACCCGCATGTGGAGCATTCGTTTGTGTGGGATGCTCACCAAGCTTCATTTCAGTCCTAGGCACTCAAAGGGCACTAAGCATAGAGTGTGAAAACTGAGTTTCCTTGAGAGCTGCTTGGAAGCCTGATGGTGTGTGAAGTTAGTGAGCCAAATGGAGTTGTTCTCCCACAAGAACCACTCGGCTGATTCTTCTTCAATATGCCCTTCACCAACATGCAGTGTTTCCTTGATTGAATTAGCTCTCACACCAATATTTGCGTCTAGAGCCTTTGCTTTGAGGGCTATCTGAAAACGGCTGTGGCGCTGAAGTTGCCTGTGAATATGGAGTTGGTGACATGTGAAACCCGCATGTGGAGCATTCGTTTGTGTGGGATGCTCTACCAGGTTCATTCCTAGATAATGCACTCAAAGGGCACTAAGCATAGAGTGTGAAAACTGAGTTTCCTTGAGAGCTGCTTGGAAGCCTGATGGTGTGTGAAGTTAGTGAGCCAAATGGAGTTGTTCTCCCACAAGAACCACTCGGCTGAT
Source organism: Ochotona princeps (assembly GCF_030435755.1). Classification (NCBI taxonomy): domain Eukaryota; kingdom Metazoa; phylum Chordata; class Mammalia; order Lagomorpha; family Ochotonidae; genus Ochotona; species Ochotona princeps. Next base: position 14,606 of record NC_080837.1, on the reverse strand, counting down.
TCTTCTTCAATATGCCCTTCACCAACATGCAGTGTTTCTTTGATTGAATTAGCTCTCACAGCAATATTTGCCTCTAGAGCCTTTGCATTGAGGGCTATCTGAAAACGGCTGTGGCGCTGAAGTTGCCTGTGAATGTGGAGTTGGTGGCATGCGAAACCCGCATGTGGAGCATTCGTTTGTGTGGGATGCTCAAGCAGGTTCATTCCTAGATAATGCACTCAAAGGTTACTAAGCATAGAGTGTGAAAACTCAGTTTCCTTGAGAGCTGCTTGGAAGCCAGATGGTGTGTGAAGTTAGTGAGCCAAATGGAGTTGTTCTCCCACAAGAACCACTCAGCTGATTCTTCTTCAATATGCCCTTCACCAACATGCAGTGTTTCCTTGATTGAATTAGCTCTCACACCAATATTTGCATCTAGAGCCTTTGCATTGAGGGCTATCTGAAAACGGCTGTGGCGCTGAAGTTGCCTGTGAATGTGGAGTTGGTGGCATGTGAAACCCGCATGTGGAGCATTCGTTTGTGTGGGATGCTCTACCAAGCTTAATTTCAGTCCTAGGCACTCAAAGGGCACTAAGCATAGAGTGTGAAAACTGAGTTTCCTTGAGAGCTGCTTGGAAGCCTGATGGTGTGTGAAGTTAGTGAGCCAAATGGAGTTTTTCTCCCACAAGAACCACTCGGCTGATTCTTCTTCAATATTCCCTTCACCAACATGCAGTGTTTCCTTGATTGAACCAGCTCTCACACCAATATTTGCATCTAGAGCCTTTGCATTGAGGGCTATCTGAAAACGGCTGTGGCGCTGAAGTTGCCTGTGAATGTGGAGTTGGTGGCATGTGAAACCCGCATGTGGAGCATTCGTTTGTGTGGGATGCTCTACCAGGTTCATTCCTAGCTAATGCACTCAAAGGGCACTAAGCATAGAGTGTGAAAACTGAGTTTCCTTGAGAGCTGCTTGGAAGCCTGATGGTGTGTGAAGTTAGTGAGGCAAATGGAGTTGTTCTCCCACAAGAACCACTCGGCTGATTCTTCTTCAATATGCCCTTCACCAACATGCAGTGTTTCCTTGATTGAATTAGCTCTCACACCAATATTTGCATCTAGAGCCTTTGCATTGAGGGCTATCTGAAAACGGCTGTGGCGCTGAAGTTGCCTGTGAATGTGGAGTTGGTGGCATGTGAAACCCGCATGTGGAGCATTCGTTTGTGTGGGATGATCTACCAAGCTTCATTTCAGTCCTAGGCACTCAAAGGGCACTAAGCATAGAGTGTGAAAACTGAGTTTCCTTGAGAGCTGCTTGGAAGCCTGATGGTGTGTGAAGTTAGTGAGCCAAATGGAGTTGTTCTCCCACAAGAACCACTCGGCTGATTCTTCTTCAATATGCCCTTCACCAACATGCAGTGTTTCCTTGATTGAATTAGCTCTCACACCAATATTTGTATCTAGAGCCTTTGCATTGAGGGCTATCTGAAAACGGCTGTGGCGCTGAAGTTGCCTGCGAATGTGGAGTTGGTGGCATGTGAAACCCGCATGTGGAGCATTCGTTTGTGTGGGATGCTCAAGCAGGTTCATTCCTAGCTAATGCACTCAAAGGGCACTAAGCATAGAGTGTGAAAACTGAATTTCCTTGAGAGCTGCTTGGAAGCCTGATGGTGTGTGAAGTTAGTGAGCCAAATGGAGTTGTTCTCCCACAAGAACCACTCGGCTGATTCTTCTTCAATATGCCCTTCACCAACATGCAGTGTTTCCTTGATTGAATTAGCTCTCACACCAATATTTGCGTCTAGAGCCTTTGCATTGAGGGCTATCTGAAAGTGGCTGTGGCGCTGAAGTTGCCTGTGAATATGGAGTTGGTGGCATGTGAAACCCACATGTGGAGCATTCGTTTGTGTGGGATGCTCACCAAGCTTCATTTCAGTCCCAGGCACTCAAAGGGCACTAAGCATAGAGTGTGAAAACTGAGTTTCCTTGAGAGCTGCTTGGAAGCCTGATGGTGTGTGAAGTTAGTGAGCCAAATGGAGTTGTTCTCCCACAAGAACCACTCGGCTGATTCTTCTCCAATATGCCCTTCACCAACATGCAGTGTTTCCTTGATTGAATTAGCTCTCACACCAATATTTGCGTCTAGAGCCTTTGCATTGAGGGCTATCTGAAAACGGCGGTGGCGCTGAAGTTGCCTGTGAATGTGGAGTTGGTGGCATGTGAAACCCGCATGTGAAGCCTTCGTTTGTGTGGGTTGCTCTACCAGGTTCATTCCTAGATAATGCACTCAAAGGGCACTAAGCATAGAGTGTGAAAACTGAGTTTCCTTGAGAGCTGCTTGGAAGCCTGATGGTGTGTGAAGTAAGTGAGCCAAATGGAGTTGTTCTCCCACAAGAACCACTCGGCTGATTCTTCTTCAATATGCCCTTCACCAACATGCAGTGTTTCCTTGATTGAATTAGCTCTCACACCAATATTTGCATCTAGAGCCTTTGCATTGAGGGCTATCTGAAAACGGCTGTGGCGCTGAAGTTGCCTGTGAATGTGGAGTTGGTGGCATGTGAAACCCGCATGTGGAGCATTCGTTTGTGTGGGATGCTCACCAAGCTTCATTTCAGTCCTAGGCACTCAAAGGGCACTAAGCATAGAGTGTGAAAACTGAGTTTCCTTGAGAGCTGCTTGGAAGCCTGATGGTGTGTGAAGTTAGTGAGCCAAATGGAGTTGTTCTCCCACAAGAACCACTCGGCTGATTCTTCTTCAATATGCCCTTCACCAACATGCAGTGTTTCCTTGATTGAATTAGCTCTCACACCAATATTTGCGTCTAGAGCCTTTGCTTTGAGGGCTATCTGAAAACGGCTGTGGCGCTGAAGTTGCCTGTGAATATGGAGTTGGTGACATGTGAAACCCGCATGTGGAGCATTCGTTTGTGTGGGATGCTCTACCAGGTTCATTCCTAGATAATGCACTCAAAGGGCACTAAGCATAGAGTGTGAAAACTGAGTTTCCTTGAGAGCTGCTTGGAAGCCTGATGGTGTGTGAAGTTAGTGAGCCAAATGGAGTTGTTCTCCCACAAGAACCACTCGGCTGATTCTTCTTCAATATGCCCTTCACCAACATGCAGTGTTTCTTTGATTGAATTAGCTCTCACAGCAATATTTGCCTCTAGAGCCTTTGCATTGAGGGCTATCTGAAAACGGCTGTGGCGCTGAAGTTGCCTGTGAATGTGGAGTTGGTGGCATGCGAAACCCGCATGTGGAGCATTCGTTTGTGTGGGATGCTCAAGCAGGTTCATTCCTAGATAATGCACTCAAAGGTTACTAAGCATAGAGTGTGAAAACTCAGTTTCCTTGAGAGCTGCTTGGAAGCCAGATGGTGTGTGAAGTTAGTGAGCCAAATGGAGTTGTTCTCCCACAAGAACCACTCAGCTGATTCTTCTTCAATATGCCCTTCACCAACATGCAGTGTTTCCTTGATTGAATTAGCTCTCACACCAATATTTGCATCTAGAGCCTTTGCATTGAGGGCTATCTGAAAACGGCTGTGGCGCTGAAGTTGCCTGTGAATGTGGAGTTGGTGGCATGTGAAACCCGCATGTGGAGCATTCGTTTGTGTGGGATGCTCTACCAAGCTTAATTTCAGTCCTAGGCACTCAAAGGGCACTAAGCATAGAGTGTGAAAACTGAGTTTCCTTGAGAGCTGCTTGGAAGCCTGATGGTGTGTGAAGTTAGTGAGCCAAATGGAGTTTTTCTCCCACAAGAACCACTCGGCTGATTCTTCTTCAATATTCCCTTCACCAACATGCAGTGTTTCCTTGATTGAACCAGCTCTCACACCAATATTTGCATCTAGAGCCTTTGCATTGAGGGCTATCTGAAAACGGCTGTGGCGCTGAAGTTGCCTGTGAATGTGGAGTTGGTGGCATGTGAAACCCGCATGTGGAGCATTCGTTTGTGTGGGATGCTCTACCAGGTTCATTCCTAGCTAATGCACTCAAAGGGCACTAAGCATAGAGTGTGAAAACTGAGTTTCCTTGAGAGCTGCTTGGAAGCCTGATGGTGTGTGAAGTTAGTGAGGCAAATGGAGTTGTTCTCCCACAAGAACCACTCGGCTGATTCTTCTTCAATATGCCCTTCACCAACATGCAGTGTTTCCTTGATTGAATTAGCTCTCACACCAATATTTGCATCTAGAGCCTTTGCATTGAGGGCTATCTGAAAACGGCTGTGGCGCTGAAGTTGCCTGTGAATGTGGAGTTGGTGGCATGTGAAACCCGCATGTGGAGCATTCGTTTGTGTGGGATGATCTACCAAGCTTCATTTCAGTCCTAGGCACTCAAAGGGCACTAAGCATAGAGTGTGAAAACTGAGTTTCCTTGAGAGCTGCTTGGAAGCCTGATGGTGTGTGAAGTTAGTGAGCCAAATGGAGTTGTTCTCCCACAAGAACCACTCGGCTGATTCTTCTTCAATATGCCCTTCACCAACATGCAGTGTTTCCTTGATTGAATTAGCTCTCACACCAATATTTGTATCTAGAGCCTTTGCATTGAGGGCTATCTGAAAACGGCTGTGGCGCTGAAGTTGCCTGCGAATGTGGAGTTGGTGGCATGTGAAACCCGCATGTGGAGCATTCGTTTGTGTGGGATGCTCAAGCAGGTTCATTCCTAGCTAATGCACTCAAAGGGCACTAAGCATAGAGTGTGAAAACTGAGTTTCCTTGAGAGCTGCTTGGAAGCCTGATGGTGTGTGAAGTTAGTGAGCCAAATGGAGTTGTTCTCCCACAAGAACCACTCGGCTGATTCTTCTTCAATATGCCCTTCACCAACATGCAGTGTTTCCTTGATTGAATTAGCTCTCACACCAAGATTTGCATCTAGAGCCTTTGCATTGAGGGCTTTCTGAAAACGACTGTGGCGCTGAAGTTGCCTGTGAATGTGGAGTTGGTGGCATGTGAAACCCGCATGTGGAGTATTCGCTTGTGTGGGATGATCACCAAGCTTCATTTCAGTCCTAGGCACTCAAAGGGCACTAAGCATAGAGTGTGAAAACTGAATTTCCTTGAGAGCTGCTTGGAAGCCTGATGGTGTGTGAAGTTAGTGAGCCAAATGGAGTTGTTCTCCCACAAGAACCACTCGGCTGATTCTTCTTCAATATGCCCTTCACCAACATGCAGTGTTTCCTTGATTGAATTAGCTCTCACACCAATATTTGCGTCTAGAGCCTTTGCATTGAGGGCTATCTGAAAGTGGCTGTGGCGCTGAAGTTGCCTGTGAATATGGAGTTGGTGGCATGTGAAACCCACATGTGGAGCATTCGTTTGTGTGGGATGCTCACCAAGCTTCATTTCAGTCCTAGGCACTCAAAGGGCACTAAGCATAGAGTGTGAAAACTGAGTTTCCTTGAGAGCTGCTTGGCAGCCTGATGGTGTGTGAAGTTAGTGAGCCAAATGGAGTTGTTCTCCCACAAGAACCACTCGGCTGATTCTTCTCCAATATGCCCTTCACCAACATGCAGTGTTTCCTTGATTGAATTAGCTCTCACACCAATATTTGCGTCTAGAGCCTTTGCATTGAGGGCTATCTGAAAACGGCTGTGGCGCTGAAGTTGCCTGTGAATATGGAGTTGGTGGCATGTGAAACCCGCATGTGGAGCATTCGTTTGTGTGGGATGCTCTACCAGGTTCTTTCCTAGATAATGCACTCAAAGGGCACTAAGCATAGAGTGTGAAAACTGAGTTTCCTTGAGAGCTGCTTGGAAGCCTGATGGTGTGTGAAGTTAGTGAGCCAAATGGAGTTGCTCTCCCACAAGAACCACTCGGCTGATTCTTCTTCAATATGCCCTTCACCAACATGCAGTGTTTCCTTGATTGAATTAGCTCTCAAACAAATATTTGCATCTAGAGCCTTTGCATTGAGGGCTATCTGAAAATGGTTGTGGCGCTGAAGTTGCCTGTGAATGTGGAGTTGGTGGCATGTGAAACCCGCATGTGGAGCATTCGTTTGTGTGGGATGCTCACCAAGCTTCATTTCAGTCCTAGGCACTCAATGCGCACTAAGCATAGAGTGTGAAAACTGAGTTTCCTTGAGAGCTGCTTGGAAGCCTGATGGTGTGTGAAGTTAGTGAGCCAAATGGAGTTGTTCTCCCACAAGAACCACTCGGCTGATTCTTCTTCAATATGCCCTTCACCAACATGCAGTGTTTCCTTGATTGAATTAGCTCTCAAACCAATATTTGCGTCTAGAGCCTTTGCATTGAGGGCTATCTGAAAACGGCTGTGGCGCTGAAGTTGCCTGTGAATGTGGAGTTGGTGGCATGTGAAACCCGCATGTGAAACCTTCGTTTGTGTGGGTTGCTCTACCAGGTTCATTCCTAGATAATGCACTCAAAGGGCACTAAGCATAGAGTGTGAAAACTGAGTTTCCTTGAGAGCTGCTTGGAAGCCTGATGGTGTGTGAAGTAAGTGAGCCAAATGGAGTTGTTCTCCCACAAGAACCACTCGGCTGATTCTTCTTCAATATGCCCTTCACCAACATGCAGTGTTTCCTTGATTGAATTAGCTCTCACACCAATATTTGCATCTAGAGCCTTTGCATTGAGGGCTATCTGAAAACGGCTGTGGCGCTGAAGTTGCCTGTGAATATGGAGTTGGTGGCATGTGAAACCCGCATGTGGAGCATTCGTTTGTGTGGGATGCTCACCAAGCTTAATTTCAGTCCTAGGCACTCAAAGGGCACTAAGCATAGAGTGTGAAAACTGAGTTTCCTTGAGAGCTGCTTGGAAGCCTGATGGTGTGTGAAGTTAGTGAGCCAAATAGAGTTGTTCTCCCACAAAAACCACTCGGCTGATTCTTCTTCAATATGCCCTTCACCAACATGCAGTGTTTCCTTGATTGAATTAGCTCTCACACCAATATTTGCGTCTAGAGCCTTTGCTTTGAGGGCTATCTGAAAACGGCTGTGGCGCTGAAGTTGCCTGTGAATATGGAGTTGGTGGCATGTGAAACCCGCATGTGGAGCATTCGTTTGTGTGGGATGCTCTACCAGGTTCATTCCTAGATAATGCACTGAAAGGTTACTAAGCATAGAGTGTGAAAACTGAGTTTCCTTGAGAGCTGCTTGGAAGCCTGATGGTGTGTGAAGTTAGTGAGCCAAATGGAGTTGTTCTCCCACAACAACCACTCGGCTGATTCTTCTTCAATATGCCCTTCACCAACATGCAGTGTTTCCTTGATTGAATTAGCTCTCACACCAATATTTGCATCTAGAGCCTTTGCATTGAGGGCTATCTGAAAACGGCTGTGGCGCTGAAGTTGCCTGTGAATGTGGAGTTGGTGGCATGTGAAACCCGCATGTGGAGCATTCGTTTGTGTGGGATGCTCTTCCAAGCTTCATTTCAGTCCTAGGCACACAAAGGGCACTAAGCATAGAGTGTGAAAACTGAGTTTCCTTGAGAGCTGCTTGGAAGCCTGATGGTGTGTGAAGTTAGTGAGCCAAATGGAGTTGTTCTCCCACAAGAACCACTCAGCTGATTCTTCTTCAATATGCCCTTCACCAACATGCAGTGTTTCCTTGATTGAATTAGCTCTCACACCAATATTTGCGTCTAGAGCCTTTGCATTGAGGGCTATCTGAAAACGGCTGTGGCGCTGAAGTTGCCTGTGAATGTGGAGTTGGTGGCATGCGAAACCCGCATGTGGAGCATTCGTTTGTGTGGGATGCTCAAGCAGGTTCATTCCTAGATAATGCACTCAAAGTTTACTAAGCATAGAGTGTGAAAACTCAGTTTCCTTGAGAGCTGCTTGGAAGCCAGATGGTGTGTGAAGTTAGTGAGCCAAATGGAGTTGTTCTCCCACAAGAACCACTCAGCTGATTCTTCTTCAATATGCCCTTCACCAACATGCAGTGTTTCCTTGATTGAATTAGCTCTCACACCAATATTTGCATCTAGAGCCTTTGCATTGAGGGCTATCTGAAAACGGCTGTGGCGCTGAAGTTGCCTGTGAATGTGGAGTTGGTGGCATGTGAAACCCGCATGTGGAGCATTCGTTTGTGTGGGATGCTCAGAAAGCTTCATTTCAGTCCTAGGCACTCAAAGGGCACTAAGCATAGAGTGTGAAAACTGAGTTTCCTTGAGAGCTGCTTGGAAGCCTGATGGTGTGTGAAGTTAGTGAGCCAAATGGAGTTGTTCTCCCACAAGAACCACTCGGCTGATTCTTCTTCAATATTCCCTTCACCAACATGCAGTGTTTCCTTGATTGAACCAGCTCTCACACCAATATTTGCATCTAGAGCCTTTGCATTGAGGGCTATCTGAAAACGGCTGTGGCGCTGAAGTTGCCTGTGAATGTGGAGTTGGTGGCATGTGAAACCCGCATGTGGAGCATTCGTTTGTGTGGGATGCTCTACCAGGTTCATTCCTAGCTAATGCACTCAAAGGGCACTAAGCATAGAGTGTGAAAACTGAGTTTCCTTGAGAGCTGCTTGGAAGCCTGATGGTGTGTGAAGTTGGTGAGCCAAATGGAGTTGTTCTCCCACAACAACCACTCGGCTGATTCTTCTTCAATATGCCCTTCACCAACATGCAGTGTTTCCTTGATTGAATTAGCTCTCACACCAATATTTGCATCTAGAGCCTTTGCATTGAGGGCTATCTGAAAACGGCTGTGGCGCTGAAGTTGCCTGTGAATGTGGAGTTGGTGGCATGTGAAACCCGCATGTGCAGCATTCGTTTGTGTGGGATGATCTACCAAGCTTCATTTCAGTCCTAGGCACTCAAAGGGCACTAAGCATAGAGTGTGAAAACTGAGTTTCCTTGAGAGCTGCTTGGAAGCCTGATGGTGTGTGAAGTTAGTGAGCCAAATGGAGTTGTTCTCCCACAAGAACCACTCGGCTGATTCTTCTTCAATATGCCCTTCACCAACATGCAGTGTTTCCTTGATTGAATTAGCTCTCACACCAATATTTGTATCTAGAGCCTTTGCATTGAGGGCTATCTGAAAACGGCTGTGGCACTGAAGTTGCCTGTGAATGTGGAGTTGGTGGCATGTGAAACCCGCATGTGGAGCATTCGTTTGTGTGGGATGCTCAAGCAGGTTCATTCCTAGATAATGCACTCAAAGGGCACTAAGCATAGAGTGTGAAAACTGAATTTCCTTGAGAGCTGCTTGGAAGCCTGATGGTGTGTGAAGTTAGTGAGCCAAATGGAGTTGTTCTCCCACAAGAACCACTCGGCTGATTCTTCTTCAATATGCCCTTCACCAACATGCAGTGTTTCCTTGATTGAATTAGCTCTCACACCAATATTTGCATCTAGAGCCTTTGCATTGAGGGCTATCTGAAAATGGCTGTGGCGCTGAAGTTGCCTGTGAATGTGGAGTTGGTGACATGTGAAACTCGCATTGTAGCATTCGTTTGTGTGGGATGGTCAGCAAAGCTTCATTTCAGTTCTAGGCACTCAAAGGGCACTAAGCATAGAGTGTGAAAACTGAGTTTCCTTGAGAGCTGCTTGGAAGCCTGATGGTGTGTGAAGTTAGTGAGCCAAATGGAGTTGCTGTCCCACAACAACCACTCGGCTGATTCTTCTTCAATATGCCCTTCACCAACATGCAGTGTTTCCTTGATTGAATTAGCTCTCACACCAATATTTGCGTCTACAGCCTTTGCATTGAGGGCTTTCAGAAAACGACTGTGGCGCTGAAGTTGCCTGTGAATGTGGAGTTGGTGGCATGTGAAACCCGCATTTGGAGCATTCGTTTGTGTGGGATGCTCACCAAGCTTCATTTCAGTCCTAGGCACTCAATGCGCACTAAGCATAGAGTGTGAAAACTGAGTTTCCTTGAGAGCTGCTTGGAAGCCTGATGGTGTGTGAAGTTAGTGAGCCAAATGGAGTTGTTCTCCCATAAGAACCACTCGGCTGATTCTTCTTCAATATGCCCTTCACCAACCTGCAGTGTTTCCTTGATTGAATTAGCTCTCACACCAATATTTGCGTCTAGAGCCTTTGCATTGAGGGCTTTCTGAAAACGACTGTGGCGCTGAAGTTGCCTGTGAATGTGGAGTTGGTGGCATGTGAAACCCGCATGTGGAGTATTCGTTTGTGTTGGATGCTCACCAAGCTTCATTTCAGTCCTAGGCACTCAAAGGGCACTAAGCATAGAGTGTGAAAACTGAATTTCCTTGAGAGCTGCTTGGAAGCCTGATGGTGTGTGAAGTTAGTGAGCCAAATGGAGTTGTTCTCCCACAAGAACCAGTCGGCTGATTCTTCTTCAATATGCCCTTCACCAACATGCAGTGTTTCCTTGATTGAATTAGCTCTCACACCAATATTTGCGTCTAGAGCCTTTGCATTGAGGGCTATCTGAAAGTGGCTGTGGCGCTGAAGTTGCCTGTGAATATGGAGTTGGTGGCATGTGAAACCCACATGTGGAGCATTCGTTTGTGTTGGATGCTCACCAAGCTTCATTTCAGTCCCAGGCACTCAAAGGGCACTAAGCATAGAGTGTGAAAACTGAGTTTCCTTGAGAGCTGCTTGGAAGCCTGATGGTGTGTGAAGTTAGTGAGCCAAATGGAGTTGTTCTCCCACAAGAACCACTCGGCTGATTCTTCTCCAATATGCCCTTCACCAACATGCAGTGTTTCCTTGATTGAATTAGCTCTCACACCAATATTTGCGTCTAGAGCCTTTGCATTGAGGGCTATCTGAAAACGGCGGTGGCGCTGAAGTTGCCTGTGAATGTGGAGTTGGTGGCATGTGAAACCCGCATGTGGAGCATTCGTTTGTGTTGGATGCTCACCAAGCTTCATTTCAGTCCTAGGCACTCAAAGGGCACTAAGCATAGAGTGTGAAAACTGAGTTTCCTTGAGAGCTGCTTGGAAGCCTGATGGTGTGTGAAGTTAGTGAGCCAAATGGAGTTGTTCTCCCACAAAAACCACTCGGCTGATTCTTCTTCAATATGCCCTTCACCAACATGCAGTGTTTCCTTGATTGAATTAGCTCTCACACCAATATTTGCATCTAGAGCCTTTGCATTGAGGGCTATCTGAAAATGGTTGTGGCGCTGAAGTTGCCTGTGAATGTGGAGTTGGTGGCATGTGAAACCCGCATGTGAAGCCTTCGTTTGTGTGGGTTGCTCTACCAGGTTCATTCCTAGATAATGCACTCAAAGGGCACTAAGCATAGAGTGTGAAAACTGAGTTTCCTTGAGAGCTGCTTGGAAGCCTGATGGTGTGTGAAGTAAGTGAGCCAAATGGAGTTGTTCTCCCACAAGAACCACTCGGCTGATTCTTCTTCAATATGCCCTTCACCAACATGCAGTGTTTCCTTGATTGAATTAGCTCTCACACCAATATTTGCATCTAGAGCCTTTGCATTGAGGGCTATCTGAAAACGGCTGTGGCGCTGAAGTTGCCTGTGAATATGGAGTTGGTGGCATGTGAAACCCGCATGTGGAGCATTCGTTTGTGTGGGATGCTCACCAAGCTTCATTTCAGTCCTAGGCACTCAAAGGGCACTAAGCATAGAGTGTGAAAACTGAGTTTCCTTGAGAGCTGCTTGGAAGCCTGATGGTGTGTGAAGTTAGTGAGCCAAATAGAGTTGTTCTCCCACAAAAACCACTCGGCTGATTCTTCTTCAATATGCCCTTCACCAACATGCAGTGTTTCCTTGATTGAATTAGCTCTCACACCAATATTTGCGTCTAGAGCCTTTGCTTTGAGGGCTATCTGAAAACGGCTGTGGCGCTGAAGTTGCCTGTGAATATGGAGTTGGTGACATGTGAAACCCGCATGTGGAGCATTCGTTTGTGTGGGATGCTCTACCAGGTTCATTCCTAGATAATGCACTCAAAGGGCACTAAGCATAGAGTGTGAAAACTGAGTTTCCTTGAGAGCTGCTTGGAAGCCTGATGGTGTGTGAAGTTAGTGAGCCAAATGGAGTTGTTCTCCCACAACAACCACTCGGCTGATTCTTCTTCAATATGCCCTTCACCAACATGCAGTGTTTCCTTGATTGAATTAGCTCTCACACCAATATTTGCGTCTAGAGCCTTTGCATTGAGGGCTATCTGAAAACGGCTGTGGCGCTGAAGTTGCCTGTGAATATGGAGTTGGTGGCATGTGAAACCCACATGTGGAGCATTCATTTGTGTTGGATGCTCACCAAGCTTCATTTCAGTCCTAGGCACTCAAAGGGCACTAAGCATAGAGTGTGAAACCTGAGTTTCCTTGAGAGCTGCTTGGAAGCCTGATGGTGTGTGAAGTTAGTGAGCCAAATGGAGTTGTTCTCCCACAAAAACCACTCGGCTGATTCTTCTTCAATATGCCCTTCACCAACATGCAGTGTTTCCTTGATTGAATTAGCTCTCACACCAATATTTTCGTCTAGAGCCTTTGCATTGAGGGCTATCTGAAAATGACTGTGGCGCTGAAGTTGCCTGTGAATGTGGAGTTGGTGGCATGTGAAACCTGCATGTGGAGCATTCGTTTGTGTGGGATGCTCTACCAGGTTCATTCCTAGATAATGCACTCAAAGGGCACTAAGCATAGAGTGTGAAAACTGAGTTTCCTTGAGAGCTGCTTGGAAGTCTGATGGTGTGTGATGTTAGTGAGCCAAATCGAGTTGTTCTCCCACAAGAACCACTCGGCTGATTCTTCTTCAATATGCCCTTCACCAACATGCAGTGTTTCCTTGATTGAATTAGCTCTCACACCAATATTTGCATCTAGAGCCTTTGAATTGAGGGCTATCTGAAAACGGCTGTGGCGCTGAAGTTGCCTGTGAATGTGGAGTTTTTGGCATGTGAAACCCGCATGTGGAGCATTCGTTTGTGTGGGATGCTCACCAAGCTTCATTTCAGTCCTAGGCACTCAAAGGGCACTAAGCATAGAGTGTGAAAACTGAGTTTCCTTGAGAGCTCCTTGGAAGCCTGATGGTGTGTGAAGTTAGTGAGCCAAATGGAGTTGTTCTCCCACAAGAACCAGTCGGCTGATTCTTCTTCAATATGCCCTTCACCAACATGCAGTGTTTCCTTGATTGCATTAGCTCTCACACCAATATTTGCATCTAGAGCCTTTGCATTGAGGGCTATGTGAAAATGGCTGTGGCGCTGAAGTTGCCTGTGAATGTGGAGTTGGTGGCATGTGAAGCCCACATGTGGAGCATTCGTTTGTGTGGGATTCTCACCAAGCTTCATTTCAGTCCTAGGCACTCAAAGGGCACTAAGCATAGAGTGTGAAAACTGAGTTTCCTTGAGAGCTGCTTGGAAGCCTGATGGTGTGTGAAGTTAGTGAGCCAAATGGAGTTGCTCTCCCACAAGAACCACTCGGCTGATTCTTCTTCAATATTCCCTTCACCAACATGCAGTGTTTCCTTGATTGAATTAGCTCTCACACCAATATTTGCCTCTAGAGCCTTTGCATTGAGGGCTATCTGAAAATGGTTGTGGCGCTGAAGTTGCCTGTGAATGTGGAGTTGGTGGCATGTGAAACCCGCATGTGGAGCATTCGTTTGTGTGGGATGCTCACCAAGCTTCATTTCAGTCCTAGGCACTCAAAGGGCACTAAGCATAGAGTGTGAAAACTGAGTTTCCTTGAGAGCTGCTTGGAAGCCTGATGGTGTGTGAAGTTAGTGAGCCAAATGGAGTTGTTCTCCCACAAGAACCACTCGGCTGATTCTTCTTCAATATGCCCTTCACCAACATGCAGTGTTTCCTTGATTGAATAAACTTTCAAACAAATATTTGCATCTAGAGCCTTTGCATTGAGGGCTATCTGAAAACGGCTGTGGTGCTGAAGTTGCCTGTGAATGTGGAGTTGGTGGCATGTGAAACCCGCATGTGAAGCCTTCGTTTGTGTGGGTTGCTCTACCAGGTTCATTCCTAGATAATGCATTCAAAGGGCACTAAGCATAGAGTGTGAAAACTGAGTTTCCTTGAGAGCTGCTTGGAAGCCTGATGGTGTGTGAAGTAAGAGAGCCAAATGGAGTTGTTCTCCCAGAAGAACCACTCAGCTGATTCTTCTTCAATATGCCCTTCACCAACATGCAGTGTTTCCTTGATTGAATTAGCTCTCACACCAATATTTGCATCTAGAGCCTTTGCATTGAGGGCTATCTGAAAACGGCTGTGGCGCTGAAGTTGCCTGTGAATGTGGAGTTGGTGGCATGTGAAACCCGCATGTGGAGCATTCGTTTGTGTGGGATGCTCTACCAAGCTTCATTTCAGTCCCAGGCACTCAAAGGGCACTAAGCATAGAGTGTGAAAACTGAGTTTCCTTGAGAGCTGCTTGGAAGCCTGATGGTGTGTGAAGTTAGTGAGCCAAATAGAGTTGTTCTCCCACAAGAACCACTCGGCTGATTCTTCTTCAATATTCCCTTCACCAACATGCAGTGTTTCCTTGATTGAACCAGCTCTCACACCAATATTTGCATCTAGAGCCTTTGCATTGAGGGCTATCTGAAAACGGCTGTGGCGCTGAAGTTGCCTGTGAATGTGGAGTTGGTGGCATGTGAAACCCGCATGTGCAGCATTCGTTTGTGTGGGATGATCTACCAAGCTTCATTTCAGTCCTAGGCACTCAAAGGGCACTAAGCATAGAGTGTGAAAACTGAGTTTCCTTGAGAGCTGCTTGGAAG